>NC_066585.1:12952944-13270449 GCF_024323335.1 Lathyrus oleraceus | reverse complement strand
TCATGATGTGTCGCGTTTGACTTGGATGTATTGTGTGCCATCAGTTCTGAACTGTGCCAAGTGCCACGTCAATTAATGAATATGGATCAGATGGCTGTGGCTTTTTCGCTTATTTTCATTTTTCATTTATTTTCTGTTAATTCATTTCATTTTCAAAAATTCATTAAAAATTCATTTGAAGTCAGAAAAATGTGAGACCAATTCCAAAAAATTTCTTGAAAAATCTAGTTTCATATTATGATTTTTAATTATTTTTGTGACTTCATTTGATATTTTTTATGAATTACTTGATTTTTAATGATTTTAATTCATTTTAAAATACTTTCTGACTTTTAAAAAAATACAAAAATATTTTCATAGCATTTATGGATCATGATAAGTCAATGAAAATTAGTCTCAACAATTTCTTGATTGTTTTGAGATTTTAATTCATAATATGCTATTTTTTATTGTTTTTAATTGGTTTTAATTACTTTCTGATTTCAAAAATTTGTGATAAAATTAGTCAAAGCTTATTTGACTATATTGAACCTATGAGAATTTAATTGGACTTTTTGAAGTTGCTTTGAATTGAATTTGAGGTTCCTTTTGGTTTGTTTATTTTTTATTTATATTTTAGTTTAATTCAAAAAATACCAAAAAAATATTGTTGGCTTCTTGACTTGTTATCTCCATTTCTCTTCTGTTTGATGGTGATTGAGGTTGATTTGAATCAACTTTGATCAATTGGGATTGGTTTTTGTCTTCTTATTCCCCTCCCTTTCATCTTCATCCCTTTCTTCCCATCAATGGTCAATGAGTTAAAGTCTTGAGGTTGGTCTTGACAAATAAGAATTTTCACCTTCCTTGATCCAAACCAAACTCAACTTGATCCATGATCAAGTAAGTTATTTTGTGTCAATTATAGGTAGTTTCTTGGTCAAGCAAATAACCAAAAGTCAATACAAGGCCCTTCCCTTTTTGTTTGGCATGGCAAGTTTATGGAGCTTGGCTTACTAGTCATGATCTCTAACTTGTGTTCTTTGGCTATATTCTTATTGACCGTCCTCAGATAGGTGTGACTACTATATTAGTCCACTTACGATTGCTTAACATAGCGCTACATTATCTTATGACAAGTTAACATAACTCTACTAACTACTAACTTTAATTTGAGCTTTTAATTTCTTGCCATTTAGTTTTAATGTCATTTATTTCTTGCTCATTATTCATCTTGATTTTCACTTTGCTCATTTGAGCACATATTTTATGTTTATGCCATTTTTCTTTTGCTCATTTGAGCCCATTATTATATTCCTATGTTGTGTTGTTTGTGCTTGTTTTGATTTGAACCAAAATGCAAAAAGGAGAAAGGACTTAGAATTAGGATTTACCCATGCTTAAAGGAGTTCAAGAGCAACTAGGCCTCATGCTTTTAGAATGCAAAATTTGTTGAAGAGCAACTAGGCCTCATGCCATTAGAATGCTAAACTCAAAGTTGATCTCAAAGGACTTTTCCTCAAACTCATTCTTTTGTCCATTCCCTTTATTGTGTTGTGAACATTTTGATGTTTGCTCTTGTGTGATAGGGATCCCATCTTAATATTATGAAAAGGGGACCATTGTCATGAGTAGCCAAGTTAAGAGCCAAGCCAAATGGAGATCCTAGGAGCTTGAATTCAATTATTGATTGCTTGTTTGTGTGCTAAATACAAAGGAAAGGAGCATCTTGAGTCATCTCTATGACTTCAAGAAAAGGAACTCCAAGGGTTTTTCTTTCCCCTCTTATCTTTGTATGCTTTAGGAGTAACCCTTCTTTCTTCTCCCCACTCTAACCAACCCAAAAATCATTTTCAAAACTTTGACTTTGTTTCAAATTATAAACCTAGGCCTTAAGCCTTTGACTTTTCAAATCCATTTTCATAAATACTCATTGTAAATAAACTTTAATCCAACTTTGACTTCATTTTGTAAATAAATCTAACTTGTAAATATAACCCATTTCAAGTGGTTTTGTGGTTCTAATGGCCACTTTGTTAAATCCTTTCAAAACATTAGTCATAGGTTTGAATTATCATTGTGGTTGATGTAAATCTCACTTCATCCTTAGTGTTGGATTATAAGCCTTCCATGCTTATTATAGGGTTAACCCCTCACTAGCTCGTTGAAGCCTTCCTCACATGGTGGATTGTTGGTTTATGTTGAGTTTTCTCCCTTTGATAACAAAAGACCTTAAGGCTTTTGATCAAATCAATTCACCAATCTTTGAGATTTTTACCCCGAACTACGAGGTTTTGATCCTCCTTTGTGATGGTACGTAGGCAATGGGTTCATCCATTCAAACAACAAAAATTTGTAAAAATATAATCTATTCTCTTCTTATCCCCCCAATCTTTTTTACAAATCTTTTCATAAATACCAACCTACAACACATATTTGCAAAAAGGGTTCCCTTAGAGTACTAAGGATGTTTTGGGTGCGTAAAACCTTCCCATTTCATAACCAACCCCCTTACCTAGATCTCTGACAGTTTTATTAGTTTTTGATTTGAAAAACTTCTTACTTGGCTTTTGTTCGCTTTTTAGCCTTTCCTTTGGACAAATAAAAGTGCGGTGGCGACTCGAATTGTATGTTGACTTTTGGTTTAGTCAATAAACCTAAAAGTAACGAAAACCCCGCTACAGAAAAGTGGCGACTCTACTGGGGACGAAACTATCTCCAATGGGTTTAGCCTACTTTTTGCTTGTATGTGTTGTATGTTTATATTTATTTGTGACATATTTTTGTGCAAATTTGGGATGAATGTATTGTTTGTAATGTATGAATTGCTTGATATATTAATTGCTTGTATGCTTGGTGGTTTCTTGTGAGATGAGTTCTATACCCGAACTCGAGTGCACTTATGATAGGATAATGGCATAGTCTTGTTGACTTATGTGGAGTTATTCCTTAACAAGTTAACTTGCAAGTCCACTCACTTGGTGGAGGTCTTATTGGGATCACTAATGTCACACGAGTAGTCGTGGTTAGGCATTACTCTTTCCAATAGGAACCTTAGAAACTAAGGACCTTAGATACCTAGCCCATCTTGGCCTATTTTAGGACGTAGTGCGAAGGTCGTTCAAGTGTAAGACTTGAGGCGATTGTTACGCGATACTACACTCATAAGAGTCCCTCTTGAGAATATTTTTGGAGGACGAGTAGTCGTTTTATCCGAAAGATGAGATGATGACTATGGGGAACTTGTAGAACATGATTGTCAGGTTTAACCATAGTACACTCCCGTTGGGTGGTTCTTAACCGAGACTCCATGCTCGTGACTCACAACAAACCTGTGATTCACAGTCAATCCGTTCTCGTATATCCTCAATATCAATGGAACTTGGGTGTTGATAAGGTGTAAACCATAATCCACCAAAATGGATGATTGATATTGACGATGACTTGAGCCATCCCGTGACCTTTGTGGGTGTGACTTGCTTGATCCTTGAGTGCGTTTGTTGCATCCATGCATTCATGCATTCATCCACATTCATGACATCAACAATAAAGATTTTACAAGGAACTTAAAAGGTCTATTTGCAAATTTTTAGACATGGATAAGCAAAGAAGGAATACGAAGAAGTACAGTTTCAGACAACCCGATTTGAAAGAGTTAAGGCGTCTGAAATCTTATGTATTAGAGCCCTTGGAATTCAAAGCTCGCCACGGGAAGCTTCTAGCTATTCTCTCTACCAAGGTGGATGAAGGTCTGATGAGTGTGTTGGTGCAGTTCTACGATCCTTTGTATCGGTGCTTCACTTTTCCGGATTTCCAGCTTTTGCCTACACTAGAGGAGTATGCTTATCATGTGGGTATACTTATTCTTGACCAATTGCCATTCAGTGGTTTGGAGAAGATTCCGTCTTCTCAAGAGATTGCTAACATGCTTCACTTGGAGGTATCTGATATTGTTGCCAATATGACTACCAAGGGTGGAATTCAAGGTCTTCCGTCTGATTTTCTGATTGCCAAAGCTACCTTGTTTGGGAAGGCCATGAGTAAGGAAGCTTTTGAAGCCATATTTGTACTCTTCATCTATGGGCTAGTGTTATTTCCCAACATCGACAACTTCGTGGATGTGAACACTATTAGGATTTTCGCTTCTCTTAATCCCGTTCCGACTCTGTTGGGTGACACTTATTTCTCTTTGCATATGAGGTATGCTAAGGGTGGTGGTTCCATTGTATGTTGTTTACCTCTGTTATACAAGTGGTTTATTTCGCACTTACCTCAGACGCTTGCCTTCAAGGAGAACAAGGGATGTCTACGGTGGTCCACGAGACTTATGTCTCTCACTAATGATGATATCTCTTGGTATAATCGTGTTTATGATGGCGTTCAGATTATTGATTCGTGTGGTGAGTTCTCCAATGTACCTCTTCTTGGTACATATGGTGGAATTAACTACAACCCTGCTTTGGCTCGCCGTCAACTTGGGTTCCCCTTAAAGGAAAAACCTAACAACATTTCGTTGGAAGGATTATTCTTTCAAGAGGGTAAAGATCCCCAAAATTTGAAGGATAGGATGGTCCGCGCCTGGCGCAAGGTTCATAGGTAAGGGAGGAATGAGCTTGGTCCAAAGAATTGTGTTGCTTTGGAGCCTTACACTTCTTGGGTAAGGAAGAGAGCCCTCGAGTACCGCATGTCGTACGAGTATCCGAGACCTACCCCTATGGTTATAGTTGGGCCTTCAACCCTCCCTAATCAAGGAGTAGAGGAGTTGATTCACGTGCTTGGGTCCATGAGCGTGAGGAGCTTCTTCAGCAGCTCAAGGATAAGGATGCAATGATAGAGTTTCTAGAGCATCAGGTTATCGATGAGCCCGATTGATGTGGTTACTTCTCTCTTACCTCACTCATCTAGGTTTTGGAAGAAGAGATATGATCAGCTCGCCAAGGAGAAGGCCGACATGGAAGCAGCTTATAAGAGAGAGGTGAAGAGGCTTTGTGCTACGTATCTTCCGATCTCGAAGGCTTTAGACGACTGCTTCTAGGGCTCCATAGGATGTTTATCCTCCTTTTCTCTTGTATTGTATTTGGTTACCGAGACTGTACTACTTCTTTGGTGTAAAAAGTTTCCAAATATTATATTGCTATGAGTATTCCATATATGTCTTAAAAAGTTCAATATTTTCAAAACATTTGCAAATAGATCTTTATAAAGTTCCTTTGAAAAAAACAAATCATATGCACGAGCATTGCATGCATCATATGCATAAGCAGGTTTTTGTTCCGAGCCCTTGTTACAGTGGTCTAACTCTTTGCTCTTCATTTATTTTGAAGACAAGCTGACGCACCGGTACAACACCAGAGCTAATCATCAGAAGATCATGGAACACCTTGAGAAAGAGAGTCGAGATCTGAAAGAGGAGATTGTCAGGCTGACTGCCATGATGGAGTCAGTTCTTGCCGCTCAGAGTCAAGCTTCTCCAACTCCTACAACTCCTCCCGCGAGGACAGTCATCTCTAAAGTGGTTACCTCAACAGTGTTTGCTGCCACCGCCCACTTCGCTCCTAGTCTGCCTGCTGGATTCCCTTGGGGAATGCCATCCAACTTTGTGCCAGAGGGTTTCTCTCCCACTTTTTCTTCTATGCCAGCATCTAGCCCGGTCATGTCTATGCCACCTCCCATTGTGCATACTTTGTCGCGTGTTGAAGACACCATCTATCATTCCGAGCCATCTGAGGGCCCAGACGTTTATGAAAAGATGGACGAGATGAAGGATCAATTCCTTGAGCTGCGCAAGGAATTGAAAACGTTAAGAGGCAAAGATCTGTTTGGGAAGAGTGCTGCTGAATTGTGCTTGGTACCCAACGTGAAAATCCCAGTCAAATTCAAAGTGCCTGACTTTGAGAAATACAAAGGGAACACGTGTCCACTCAGTCATCTTGTGATGTATGCCCGAAAGATGTCGACCCAAACAGATAATGATCAACTGCTGATTCACTATTTCCAGGACAGCCTGACAGGTGTTGCGCTCCGTTGGTATATGGGGCTAGAGAGTGCAAGCATCTGCACTTTCAATGATCTAGGAGAGGCGTTTGTGAAACAGTATAAATACAACATGGATATGGCTCATGACAGAGATCAACTGAGGGCAATGTCTCAGAAGGATAAAGAAACCTTCAAGGAATATGCCCAAAGGTGGAGGGAATTGGCAGCTCAGATAGTGCCACCCTTGGAGGAGAAGGAGATGACAAAGATCTTCTTGAAGAATTTGAGCTCTTTCTACTATGAGCGCATGATTGCTAGTGCTCCCTCAGACTTTACCGAAATGGTAAATATGGGGATGAAGCTAGAAGAGGGAGTCTATGAAGGACGTCTGTCTCGTGAGGATAATTCGGCAAAGAAGTATGGAGGATTTTCCAGGAAGAAAGAAGGGGAGACTCATGTTGTTTCTTCCCATATCCATAGAAGGCCCTCTGTGAGGAGGAAGGAAGTATGACCCGTCGTCAACCAACACCAGGTGGCTCTTATAGCACCTGCTTTCATAGAAGCTCAACAACCACAACAAAAACATCGTCAACAACAACAGGCTTACCAGCCTCGCAACAATAACAACACCAACACCAATAACTATGAGAGGAAGAGGGTGACTTTTGACCCAATTCCTATGACCTATGCTGAATTGTATCCTTCCTTAATTGATAGGAAGTTGATAACTCCACGAGATCCTCCTGTTGTGCCAGCCAATCCTCAATGGTGGTACAAGCCTGAGCTTCATTGTGTGTATTATTTTGGTGCGCCCGAACATGACGTGGAGAATTGCTTTTCGTTGAAGACCAAGGTGCAAGACCTTGTGAGGAGTGGGATATTATTCTTCGAGGATGTAGGCCCTAATGTCAAGAAGAACCCATTGCCCGAGCATGGGAAGGCAGTTGTCAACATGGTCCAGGGTTGCCCTGGAAAATATAAAGTCCTTTATGTGAATGACATAAGACAGTCCTTGGTAGAGTTGCATAAGCTGTTGTGTGAGCACAATCATTATGAGCACGATCATGATAGGTGCCAGGTGTGCACTGTCAATTAAAGAGGATGCTGCAAAGTAAGAAAGGACATCCAAGAGATGCTAGACCAAGGGATGATTGAGATACTTCAGAATCGTAATGAGGATGAAGTTGATGTTATCACTCCAGTGTTCAAGATTCCTGATCCTGTTGTTACCAAGTATGATGGCAGTAAGAAGAAGGTGGTGCCAACTCTTGTGATTAAGCCAGCGGGCCCTATCTCGTATGTATCAGATAAAGCGGTCCTGTACCATTATAATGATGTTATGCTGGAAGTTGGGAAGGAGGTGTCGTTGCCCTCAACCTCTATGGTAAGCATTTCTGATGTTAGTGGAGTGACCCGTAGTGGTCGTGTTTTCTCGGCTCAACCAAAATCCCATGAAGACGTCGTGAAGAGGGATGTTGTCAGTCCTGCTGGTCCTGTGGGGACTTCTTCTTCGAATCAGTCTATTCCTGTTGTGAAGGGTGTTGACCCTGTTGTTGTCAAAGCTGATAAAGCTCATATCCTGGTTGGCCATTCTGGCGTGTTGAGAGAGGATGGTGATGAGATGCTGAGGCTCATCAAGAGGAGTGAGTGCAATGTTGTCGAGCAGTTGCTTCAAACTCCATCAAAGATATTTGTCTTATCTTTGTTGATGAATTCAGAGCCACACCGTGAAGCGTTGCAAAGGGTGTTGGACGTGGCATACGTGGATCACGATGTCACAATCGAACAGTTTGATAACATTGTTGCAAATATAACTGCATGCAACAATTTGAGCTTATGTGATGATGATCTTCCTGAGGAGGGAAAATACCATAATTTGGCTTTACATATCTCTATGAATTGTAAAGATGATTCCCTATCCAATGTGTTAATGGACACAAGGTCATCACTTAATGTATTGCCAAAACCCACTCTTGCCAAACTTTCAAATCAGGGGCCTCCCATGAGGCAAAGTGGAGTGGTAGTAAAAGCTTTTGATGGATCGCGTAAGATCGTGATTGGTGAATTAGACCTCCCGATCAAGATTGGAACTAGTGATTTCCAGATCACTTTCCAGGTTATGGATATACACCCGTCATACAGCTGTTTGCTTGGTAGACCATGGTTTCACGAGGCAGGTGCCGTGACATCCACCCTACACCAAAGTTGAAGTTCGTCAAGAACAAAAAGTTGGTGGTGATAGGGGGAGAGAAGGCTCTCTTGGTCAGCCATTTATCTTCCTTTTCCTACATTGATGCTGAGGATGAGGTTAGAACTCTGTTCCAAGCCTTATCTATTGCTGAGCCTTCTAGGAAAGGACTTTCTTCATTTGTCTCCTATAATGACGCAAAGTTGGCCATTGAGCATGGTGCAACTACTGGTTTGGGGAAAATGATAAAGATGGAAGATAATAAATCCCGGGCTAGTTTAGGGTATTCTTCCGGTGTTTCTAATGATTTTGAGCTGTTTCAGAGTGGAGGCTTCATCCACACCGTTGAAGATCAAGAAGTTGTTGCCGTCATTGAAGAAGATGAAGAGGAAGACCTCTGCAACTTTGTCATACCTGGAGGAATCTGCAATAATTGGGTCGTTGTTGATGTTCCAACAGTTATCCATAAGTCAACGTAATGTGTTCATTTTGTTTAAAGATCCTTCTCCCATGCCAAAAGGAGAAGTGAAAACATTGTTGGCATAATTGATTAATACAATGATATTCATTCAATAATCGCATGTTAAATGTTTGTTTTCCATATTATTTTTCATTTTTGCTTTTCGCATGAAATTGGTGATCACCATAAAACCCTAAAAAAGAGAGTAAAATCAATTTTCATCTGCATAATGATTTGCCTTGTTTGAATTATGAAATCTCTTTTATACTCAAAATCATTATGCAGGTTGACCAAACCCATTGAACATAATGATCAAAGACCATCTCCCAACTTTGAGTTCCCTGTATTTGAAGCAGAAGAAGATGATGTTGAAGAGATTCCTGATGAGATTACCCGTCTGCTTGAGCACGAGGAGAAGATCATTCAGCCGTATCTTGAGAATCTGGAAACAGTCAACTTGGGGTCTAAAGACTGCATTCGTGAAGTGAAGATTGGTTCACTCCTTGAAGAGTCTGTTAAGAAGGGGTTCATTGAGTTGCTACAAGAATATATCAACGTCTTTGACTGGTCGTATGAAGACATGCCTGGTCTAGATACTGATATTATGCAACATTTCTTGTCGTTGAAGCCTGAGTGTATGCCTGTGAAGCAAAAGCTCAAAAGAACTTATCCTGATATGCCAGTGAAGATTAAAGAAGAAGTTCAGAAGCAAATTGATGCGGGGTTTCTGGTGACTTCTACATATCCTCAATGGGTGGCCAATATTGTGCCTGTACCTAAGAAAGACGGAAAAGTCCGAATGTGTGTGGATTACCGTGACTTGAATAAAGCTAGTCTGAAAGATGATTTCCCTCTACCACACATTGATATGTTGGTAGACAATACAGCTAAATTCAATGTCTTTTCATTTATGGACGGATTTTCCGGTTATAATCAGATTAAAATGGCACCCGAGGATATGGAGAAGACAACATTCATCACACCTTGGGGAACATTTTGTTATCGACTGATGCCCTTCGGTTTGAAGAACGCCGGAGCCACGTATCAACGTGCTATGACTACCTTGTTTCATGACATGATGCACAAGGAGATCGAGGTATATGTCGATGATATGATTGCAAAGTCGAGAACGGAAGTTGAACATGTAGAACACTTGTTGAAGCTTTTTTAGCATTTGAGGAAGTACAAACTCCGCTTGAATCTGAACAAGTGTACATTTGGAGTCTGTTCCGGCAAGTTATTGGGCTTTATTGTCAGCGAGAGAGGTATTGAAGTTGATCCTGCCAAGGTCAAAGCAATACAAGAGATGTCTGCGCCCAAAACTGAGAAGCAAGTCTGAGGTTTTCTTGGCCGCTTGAATTACATTTTGAGATTTATATCCCACATGACTGCCACATATGCACCTATATTCAAGCTCCTCCGGAAGGATTAGCATCATGATTGGACCGAGGATTTCCAAAAGGCCTTTGACAATATCAAAGAGTATCTGTCCGAACCTCTGATTCTGTCTCCGCCTGTGGAAGGGAGGCCATTGATTATGTACTTGATTGTGCTTGATGATTTCATGGGTTGTATCCTTGGTCAGCAAGATGAATCAGGAAAGAAAGAATATGCAATATGCTACTTGACTAAGAAGTTCACCGACTGTCAGTCTCGGTACCCAATGCTTGAGAAGACATGTTATGCTTTGGCTTGGGCTGCTAAGCATTTACGCTAGTATGTGTTGAACCATACAACTTGGTTGATATCCGAAATGGATCCGATCAAGTATATCTTTGAGAAGCCTGCTTTAACTGGGAGAATTTCCTGTTGGCAGATGCTGTTATCTGAGTATGATATTGAGTATCAAGCTCAAAAAGCTATTAAAGGTAGTATCTTGGATGACCATCTGGCACATGAACCAATTGAAGATTATCAATCCGTACAATACGACTTCCCTGATGAGGAGATTCTGTATTTGAAGATGAAAGATTGTGATGAGCCTACGCTCGATGAAGGGCCATAGTCTGGTTCCCGATGGGGTATGGTGTTCGATGGTGCTGTCAATCAGTATGGAAATGGTATTGGGGCAGTGATTATTACTCCTCAAGGCACACATTTTCCTTTTACAGCAAGGCTAACTTTCAAATGCACGAATAATATGGAGGAGTATGAGGCTTGTATTATGGGTTTGGAAGAATGTATTGATCTTAGGAGCAAACATCTTAATGTTTATGGCGATTCAGCCCTTGTTGTTAATCAGATTAAGGGTGAATAGGAGACGAATCAGCCTGACCTCATCCCATATAGAGATTATGCGAGGAGGATTTCAACTTTCTTTACTAAAGTTGACTTCCATCATATTCCTCGAGATGAGAATCGGATGGAGGATGCTCTCGCTACGCTTGCTTCAATGATTGCTGTCAATTATTGGAATGAAGTCCCCAATATTACCGTGATGTGCTTGGATAGACCGGCTCAAGTGTTTGCAGTTGAGGAAGTAAAAGATGATAAGCCGTGGTATTATGATATCAAGTGTTTTCTCCAAAGTCAGACTTACCCGCCTGGGGCATCTGTTAAAGACAAGAAGACTTTGAGGAGATTATCTGGCAGTTTCTACCTTAATGGTGATGTGCTTTACAAGAGGAATTTTGACATGGTTCTGCTCAGATGCGTGGATAGACACGAAGCAGACCTGTTGATGACTCAACTCCATGAGGGTTCATTTGGTACTCATTCCAATGGGCATGTTATGGCGAAAAAGATGTTGAGAGAAGGCTACTATTGGCTGACAATGGAGTCTGATTACTGCAAGTTTGTGAAGAGATGCCACAAGTGTCAGATTTATGCGGATAAGATTCATGTTCCCCCGACACTTCTTAATGTTATTTCCTCACCATGGCCTTTCTCCATGTGGGGAATTGACATGATTGGCATGGTTGAGCCTAAGGCGTCGAACGGTCACCATTTTATTCTCGTATCCATTGATTACTTCACCAAGTGGGTTGAAGCGGAATCATATGCAAATGTGACCAGGCAGGTGGTCGTGAAGTTTATCAAAAACCAACTTATATGCCGATATAGTATGCCAGACAAGATCATTACTGATAATGGATCTAACTTGAACAATAAGATGATGCAAGAGATATGTAGTGAGTTCAAGATTGCACATCATAATTCTTTTCCCTATAGACCCAAGATGAATGGGGTTGTTGAAGCTGCTAACAAGAACATCAAGAAGATTATTCAGAAGATGGTTGTTACATACAAAGATTGGCATGAGATGCTTCCATTTGCTTTTCATGGTTATCGTATGTCCGTCCGCACTTCAACAGGGGAAACCCATTTCTCCCTTGTATATGGCATGGAGGTTGTGCTCCCCGTAGAGGTCAAGATCCCATCAATGAGAGTCTTTATGGAAGCCAAGTTGACAGAGGCTGAATAGGTTCAGAGTCGGTATGACCAACTGAATTTGATTGAAGAGAAGAGATTAACTGCCATGTGCCATGGTCAGTTGTATCAACAAAGGATGAAGAAAGCTTTTGATAAGAAGGTCAAGCCTCGTGTGTTTCGAGAAGGTGACCTCGTGCTCAAGAAAGTCTTTTCTTTCGCGCCCGATTCCAGGGGCAAATGGACTCCAAACTATGAAGGTCCATACGTTGTTAAGAGAGCCTTTTCCGGCGGTGCTTTGTTGCTCACAACTATGGATGGGGAGGATTTCACTCGTCATGTGAATTCATATGCAGTCAAGAAATACTTTGCCTAAAAATAAAAATAGAATAGCTCGCTAAGTTGAAAACCCGAAAGGGCGACTTAGGCAAAAATGAGCGTCTCGGTGGATTGAAAACCCGAAAGGGCGATCCAGGCAAATGTTAGAGACAAAAAAATTGAATATATATCCCGCTAGATTGAGTACCTCACCCTGGGGCAATCTAGGCAAAAATTAGGGATTTGGCAAGTAACTACATCTTGACAAGACTTTGTTCTACAACTTCATCTGTCAAAGATTCTCGCTCAGTCGTCATCAACTGAAGTTTCGAATACAGTGGATTCAAAGTTGGTGGAGAAACGATCATTATGTTCAATGTAGCCCTTTTCCATGTATATCACCAATTTCAAATTTGTAAAGATCTATGGAGTCTCGCCATTTGCGGGATACCATTCTCTTAAATAAATTTGAGCCTTTATCCAATTCTTTGCACTCTTATTTGTTTCTGTTTAACAAACGTTTGCATGTTTTAATTGATGAATATCATTGTTTTAAACAAATAAAGTTTTCATAAATAAATTGTTTTAAACAAAATTAACATTCACAATGACTGAAAGGATAAGTGGGATGTCCTCAGTGCTTTCCCAAGGATAGTACGATCATCAAAGGGTAAGACATTTGTTCATATTCTGGCATTCTTATATCCTCTTCATCAGTATTCAAGTTGTCTCCCCAACGAGCGTAGAAAGAATAATACATCATCAGCTTCCTAGAGAGTCTAGCACTAGCATTTGTGTTGTATCAACTATATGGTTGTCATCCCTTGTGTGAACTGATCTAAAATCCCTTATAGATCGATAAAAGTTGATATGCTTTAAGTGGAGAATATTCCTTATCTCTTTATCTAGACTTTCTACTCATGAGGAAGATTGTCTTTCCCAACCTGAGTAAGAATCTCCAACAGAGTATCCCCATTATGTCGCTTGTCGATGGAGGAATCACTTCCAATTTCCCCAGCCAGGGTAGTTCTCTCGAGAGCATTTACAGCTTGTCCCCAGAGTCATTCTTGGCCGCCCAAAGCCAGTCTTCTCCAACGCCTTCAACTCCTCCCCAGAGGACGGTTATTTCAGAGGTTGCTTCCTCTACCGTGCCTGCTGCCAGTGCTCACTTTGCTCCGTCTGCTATGCCAGTCGGGTTTCCCTGGGAGATGTCCGCTAATTTTGCTCCAGAGGGTCTTGCCCCTACATTTGCTTCTCTGCCGGCATCTAGCCCGGTCCTTGATGTGCCACCTCCAATCGTGCATACTTTGCCGAGAGTTGATGACACCATTTACCACTCTGAGCCATCTGTCTGGAAAAAGTTTTACACCAAAGAAGTACAGTCTTGGTAACCAAATACAATACAAGAGAGAAGGAAAATGAACATCCTATGGAACCCTAGAAACAATCATCCAAAGCTCTCGAGACCAGAAGATAAGCTGCACGAAGCCTCTTCACCTCTCTCTCATAGGCTGCCTTCATATCTGCCTTCTCCTTGGCGAGTCGATCGTACTTCCTCTTCCAAAACCTGGAAGACTGAGGAAGAAGAGAAGTCACCATATCATCAGGCTCGTCGATAACCTGATGCTCTAGAAACTCTATCAAAGCATCCTTATCTCTAAGCTGCTGAAGTAGCTCCTCTCGCTCACGGACCCTAGCACGCGAACGGTCTTCATCTCTCAACTCCTCTACTCCTTGGTTAGGGAGGGTTGAAGGCCCAACCATAACCGTAGGTGTCGGTCTCGGGTAGTCATAGGGCATGCGGTAATCAGAAGCTCTCCTCCTAACCCATGAGGTGTAGGGTTCCAAAGCAATACAATTCTTCGGACCAAGCTCTTTCCTTCCCTTCCTATGGATCTTACGCCAAGCGCGGACCATCCTGCCCTTCAAGTCTTGGAGATCTTTACCCTCTTGAAAGAACACACCTTCTAACAAAATGTTATTAGGTTTATCCTTCAAGGGGAACACAAGCTGATGACGTGCCAAAACAGGGTTGTAGTTAATCCCACCACTTGTACCAAGAAGAGGTACATTGGAGAATTCACCACAAGAATCAATAATCTGCACACCATCGTACACACGGTTGTACCAAAAGATATCATCATTAGTGAGAGACATAAGCCTCGTGGACCACCATAGATATCCTTTGTTCTCCTTGAAGGCGAGCGTCTGTGGAAAGTGCGAAATAAACCACTTGTACAACAGAGGCAAACAACACACAATGGTACCACCACCCTTTGCATTCCTCATATGCAAAGAGAAATAAGTGTCACCCAATAGAGTAGGAACGGGATTAAGAGTAGAGAAAATTCTAATAGCGTTCATATCCACAAACTTGTCGATGTTGGGGAATAACATTAGCCCATAGATGAGAAGTACAAATATAGCCTCAAAGGCATCCTCACTCATGGCCTTCCCAAACATAGTAGCTTGAGCAATGAGGAAATCAGATGGGAGACCTTGAATTCCACCTTTGGTAGTCATATGAGCACCAACAATAGATTCATCTATATGCAACAGATCATCAATCTCTTGGGAAGAAGGAACTCTCTCCAAGCAACTGAACAACAACTGATCTAGAATAGGTATACCCATAAGATAGGCATACTCCTCAAGCATAGGCAAAAGCTGGAAATCCGGAAAAGTGAAGCAACGGTACAAGGGATCATATAATTGCACCAACACATTCATCAAACCTTCATCCACCTGAGTAGCAAGAATAGACAAAAGCTTCCCATGGCGAGCTTTGAACTCCAAGGGATCTAATACATAGGATGTCAAACTCCTTAACTCTTTCAAGTCGGGTTGTCTGAAGTTGTACTTTTTTGTATTCCTTCTTTGCTTATCCATGTCCGAAAATTTGCAAATAGACCTCTTAAGTTCCTTGAAAATTTTCTCATTGTTGATGATATGGATGTGTATGAATGCATGGATGCAACAATCACATTCAAGGATCAAGCAAATCACACCACACAAAGGTCACGAGATGGATCAAGTCATCCTTAATATCAATTATCCATTTTGGTGGATTATGGTTTACACATTATCAACACCCAAGTTCCATTGATATTAAGGATGTACGAGAACATATCAACCATGAATCAAGGATTTGTTATAAGTCACGAGCATGGAGTCTCGGTTAAGAACCACCCAAAGGGAGTGTACTATGGTTAAACCTGACAATCATGTTCTACAAGAGGTTCCCATAGTCATCATCCCATCTTTCGGATATTATCGGATAAACGACTACTTGTATTCCAAAAATATTCTCAAGAGAGACTCTTATCAGTGTAGTATCGCGTAACAATCGTATCAAATCTTACACTTGAACGACCTTCGCACTACATCCTAAAAATAGGCCAAGATGGGCTAGGTAATCTAAGGTCCTTGGCTTCTAAGGAATATATTGGAAAGAGTAATGCCTAACCACGACTACTCGTGTGACATTATTGATCCCAACATAACTTCCACCAAGTGAATAGGCTTGCAAGTCAACTTGCTAAGGAATAACTCCATACAAGTCAACAAGACTATGCCATTCTTCTATCATAAGTGCACTCGAGTTCGGGTATAGAACTCATCTCACAAGAAACCACCAAGCACACAAGCAATTGATATATCAAGCAATTCATACATTACAAACAATACAGTCATCCCAAATTTTCACAAAAATATGTCACAAATAAACATAATCATACAATACAACAAAGGTAAAAAGTAGGCAAAACCCACTAGGCAAATATCCCTAGCAGAGTCGCCACTTTTCTGTAGCGGGGTATTCGTTACCTTTAGATTTATTGAATAAATCAAAAGTAAATCATACAATTCGAGTCGCCACCGCACTTTTATTTATCCGAAGGAAAGGTTAGAAAGAGAACAAAAACCAAGAAGTTTTATCAAATCAAAAACTAATAAAAATGGCAGAGATCTGGGTAAGGGGGTTGGTTATGCAATGGGAAGGTTTTAAGCACCCAAATCATCCTTAGTACTCTAAGGGAGCCCTTTTTACAAAAATTTTAAGGTAGGTTTATATTTGTGAAAATATTTGTGCAAACATGTTTGGGGAGATGAGAGAAGAATATGCAAGTTATTTACAATTTTGTGTTTGAATGGATAAACCCATTGCCTACGTACCATCTTAAAAAGGTAGGATCAAAACCTCGTAGTTCGGGGTAAAAATATCAAAAGAAGTTGGTGAATTGATTGGTCAAAAGCCTTAAGGTCTTTCGTTATCAAAGGGAGAAAACTCAACCTAAAAACCACAAATCCACCATGTGAGGAGAGCTTCAACATGCTAGTGAGGGGTTAACCCTATAATAAGCATGGAAGACTTATAGTCCATCACTAAGGATATAGGTGAGTATTATATCAACCTCTAGGATAACTCAAACCTAATAGCTAATGTTTATGAAAAGCTTTGGCAAAAGTGGCCATTGGAACCACAAAACAATTGAGTGAGTTGTATTTATAAATGAAAAGTATTCACAAAATAAGGTCAAAGTTGACTTAAAATTCAATTCAAAATAAGTGTTATGAAAAGAGTTTAAAAAAAATCAAAGGCATAGTGCCTAGGTTTCTAATTTTGAAAAGCAATGTTAATGTTTGCACAAAAGGTTTGGCTTGGGTTAGAGTGGAGAGAAGAAGATAAGGGCTAGGTCCTAAACATGCAAAGATGAAGGAAGAGAAATAAAACCACATTGGAGTTCCCTTCTTGAGATCATAAAGATGATCCAAGTTACTCTTTTCCTTTGGATTTGGCAGGCAATAAGCAAATAACTCAAGCAATCAAGCAAATAATCAGTCAAGCTCCTAGGAATCTTCCAATTTGGACTTGTCTCTCTCATTTTGGATGCTCATGACAATGGTCCTTCTAAGTAGCTCAAGTTTGGGATCCCTATCACAAGAACACACAAATAAAAAATTTCCACAATGCAATAGAAAGAATGGACAAGAGTGAGTTTAGAATTAGGGGTCCTTTCAATATCTTCTTCAAGGTTAAGCATTCTAAAGGCATGAGGCCTAGTTGCTCTTTGACAATTTTCCTTTTAGCATTCTAAAGGCATGAGGCCTAGTTGCTCTTCAAACTCCATTTAGCATAGGTAAGGTCCTAAAACCTAAGTCCTTTCTCCATTTGCATTAGGTTCACACAAACAAAACAAAACAAAGCACGAGACAATAATATATACACAATAATGTGCTCAAATGAGCAAAAGGCAAATTGCATTAACATAAACATGAGCTCAAGTGAGCAAAGGGCAAAGACAAATGAATTAATGGGCAAGAAATTAAATTGCATTAAAGTAAATTGCAAGAATTAAATGCTTGAATTAAAAGTTAGTAATTGGTAGTTAGTGTTAGTGTGCCATAAGGAAATTTAGCGCTATGTTAAGCAATCGTAAGTGGACTAATGTAGTAGTCACACCTATCTGAGGTCGGTCAATAAAACTTTAGGCAACAAACACAAGTTAGAGATCATGACTAGTAAGCCAAGCTCCTACAACTTGCCATGCCAAAAAAAAAGAAGAATGATCTTGTATGGGTTTAGGTTTTTTGCTTGGCCAAGAAGCAACCTATCTCTAATGCAAAGCAATTCACTTGATCTTTGATCAAGATGAATTTGATTTGGATCAAAGAAGGTTAAGCCCCTCATATGTCAAGGCTAACCACCAATCATTAACTCATTGATCAAAAAGAAAAAAGAAGAAGAAGAAGAAGAAATGGAATGGTAAACAGAAGTGAGATGAAGCTTAGAAGTCAGGAAACAATAAAAATATTTTTGGAATTAAAATAATACTTGAATTAAAATAAACAAATAAAGGTCAAACTTCAAATCCATTTCAAATTTAACTTGGAAAAGTCCAAATGGATCATCATAAGTTCAACATGGTCAAACAAGATTTGACAAAATTTTTAATCATTTTTGGAAACCAGAAACTAATTTTAAACAATTAAAAATGAAGAAAATATAACATAATTGAACTAAAATCTCAAATAAATCTCAAATCAATTAAGAAATTGATGAGAATATTTTTCATAGACTCATCATCATTCAAAGATGTTAAGAAAATATTTTTGGCATTTTTGAATATTGAAAAGTATTTTAAATGAATTAAAAATAACCAGAAAAGAGAAAATTCACAAAAAATATTAAATGTAATCATAAAAAATATTAAAAATCATTTTTAGAAATTAGAATTTAAAAGGAAAATTTTGCAATTGGTCCCATATTTTTTTGATTAAAAATGAAGAAGCTGTGAATTTTTGAAAATAATTGAAATAAAAGAAAATAAAATCAGAAATTAAAAATCACAAAAAATCCAGAGGCGTCAGATCTGGATTCATTAATTGACGTGGCACATCTAAGGGTTGGGAAACGCGCGCACATGGTGTATTTGAGTCAACAGCATCACACATGGCATTAAAATAGGTCAATCAAATGAAGCGCACAAATTAGATCCTAGAGGCCGGATCCAAGGGCCAGGAACTCAGCCACGTGGGGACGGTGGTGGAAACCACCGTCTTCTCCGGTGAGCTTCACAGTTCCGGCCAAAAATTGCAGGTTCTCAAATCTTCACCAAAATGCATGATCTATATATCTTTAGAAAGCTGGGGTGATGTACAACACCCCTGTGACCTTGGTTTCCACTCAAGATCTCTATGGAGAGAGAAATATGAGATGGAAATTTATGGTGTTCAATCTGAGTTTGCTCAATTCATGAAATTAAATGCACAGATCAATTGCCTCTCATATGAGAACTTCAGAGGTACCAACAAACACAAGAAATGATCAATATCCAAGGAGATTCGAATGAAAGCAGTTTGATCAACAACCTTTGAAGTGAAGCTTTCAAACACTTAATCTACTCCAATTCTTTGATGCAGTGTGTTCTTGAGGTAGCAAGTGTCGCATCGCGCGAAAAACCGGCGGGAAAAGAAAGAACAACAGAGCCGCCACCGTGCGTTATTTATCCCAAAAGAGGGAAAGGAAACGCTCAGAGTAAACCTGGGAAAGAACATGGTCTCGCGACCAAAGAGTATGGGTTCGGGAGTCGGTTATGCGAAGGGAAGGTATTAGCACCCCTACGCATCCGTAGTACTCTACGGGATCCACGCACACTAGAAAGGAAATTGGTTGCTAAACACTGCTCAAATATTCACACATACTGGCTGAAAGAGACAAAGGAACTGACTGAAACTGACTCGGCAGGATGTCGCATCCTGGGCCTACTTAGTCTATCAGGCATAGACATCAGAGTCGAAGTAGTTCGGACTGGGGAAACGACACATGCTCGCTAGGATATCGCATCCTATGCATACGTATCTTCTCGGACGAGAGAAGAATCAGAGCATTCGTAGCTCGGCTGACACGCACACAAACAAACAAAGGCAAAGGCAAACGTGGAGCCTGAATGCCAATCACTGGACTTACATCAGCATCCGAACCAAAACACACAAGAAGGCAAACATGGAGCCCAAATGCCAATCACTGGACTTACATTGACATCCGAACCAAACACACGCACACTGGAACCCAAATGCCACTCGATGGACTTACATCAGCTTCCAAGCACACAACAACAAAACAGGTTAATAGGGAGTCGGGGACTCGAGCCTATAACTGTCAAGCACACACTCAAACAGACAGACAGCAAATTGCTAAGGAGTCAGGCACTCGAGCCTAGCAACTGTCAGACAACACACACAAAAAGAAAAGGGGCGCCCGGAGAGATCAGCTCAATCTCCTGCCTACATACTTCATCTGGTATGAAGATCAGGGCGATGTAGTTCCCCTACGCAGGGATAAAGGACTAGCCTAACCAGATAACAGAGGGAGACACAACTAGGGAGACTACGACTCGAGCCTAGATGTTATCATGCAAATCATCCCTAAGTTAAGGTTTCTAGCTAAATGGCACAAGGGGCCAACTTATCCTAAGTATGGCTCACACAGGGAGCAAGCCACACACACTTAACTTGCACAGGAAGCAAGCCAAGCAAAACCTAACTCGCACAGGAGGCAAGTCAAACAATCCTATCTTGCACAGGAAGCAAGTCAAACAATCCTACAAGCACAGATAGCACACGCTATACACAAACAAGTGGCTCAAACAAGGGTTAGGTTTTAGTCAAGGGGTCATATCAACCTCGACAAACAAACCTCTGGAACTGGGTGAATGTTGCTCTTAACCTTGCCATTGAGGGGCTAAGGTGAAGCAGATGAAAGGATGAAGTGAGGATGAGACCTCACAGCTCTTATCCCTGGCCTGGGAGAGCTCAAGACAAGAATGTGTGGGTTCAGAAAGTGGGAACCCTTCTACACATTTAAAACTGACTCAACTGTACCATTGTACAAGATCTTGGGTTTGTATCTGAAATGCATCAACACAGTGGTGTGAGCAAAGCAGATGACACACTGAATAGTGGGGGATAGATTGCATATCCCTACCTTCCACCAATTGCCTCTTCACTTAGGAGGACTTTGACTCTATGCAAGGACAAAAGTAAACAATCACAAACATTGCCTCTTAAGGAGGACTTCAGACAGTTGCCTGGCCAAGTAACAGGCCAGGTCTTCCAGACTACATGAAGTAAAAGAGACATACCTCAATGCAAATTGCTTATACAAGCAAAGCAAAGCAAAAAGTTCACAAGGAACTAAGCAACTAAAGCACCTGAAACAGTCAAGCAGATGTTAGTATGCAACTTCAAACCAAACAAACAGAAACAGACACCAACAGTTAATTGGAGGCACATGGATGTGCAAGGCACAAGGCTTAAGGCATGTGAGCCAAGCCACCTACAAAACAAAGAGGTTAGACAACAATATTCAAGCAAGCTCAGTCAAAAGAATTGGTCTCAATGGCCATTTGATGGTCAACCTGAAATCACAAACTCAAAGGTGAGTAGCAGGACCACTAGGGCAAGCCTAGGGTCAAAAGTGAATGAGAAAGTCAAAACAACAAAGGATATCCAATCAAAGTCAAGTTTAAACATTCAAGAAACACAACCAATTGGATTCACACTCATATCAATCATCATCATCATTTCATGAACCATTTAGGTCAAAACATGGCAAACAGAAGCTCATAGAAGTCAACAGCAAGACTTAACTCAAAAGCAATCCAAACATTTTCCAAAAATCACCAAATAAATCATGATCAAACCTAACACATAGCATGGTAAGCATGTCAAATTTCATCCCATTTGGACAAGTGGAAGGCAGTCAATGAAAATCAGAAAGTCAAAGCAATTTTGAACATGCTCAAAGAAGTCAACCAAACATGCATCAACTTAGAAAAATCATAAATCAGAAATGGTGTATGATAAATGAATGGGACTAAAGCCATGGCAAAGATGAGGATGTCTAGTTATCTCATGCAAAATTTCATGTCCATCCAATAAAGTATGAGAATTTCACAAATGAAATGCGAGCAAGTGTCACACAAGGTCAACATTTGACTAGGCAGGGAATAAAAATCTCAAACAAATGGAAAATAGTTCAATTAAATCCAAGAAAATTCACAAGTCAACTAGACATACAAGAGTAGGCTCATGAAAAATTTCAATCCATTTGGAGGTCAAGAAGCATGATAATGAAAATCAAGAAAATGCACATCATTGGTGTGACACCAATTGTCACACCCTAATTCAAAAAATCATAACTCACAAACCACAAATGATAAATGCACAAACTTTGTACCAAAATCACCATGAATGTGTCTAGTTTAAGCACAAAAAATTTGGGAACCATTGGATACATTCTCATCATTTCACAATTGATTTGGCAAAGTGTACAAAATTTGGTCACATGTCACAAACCCTAAGGCCAATTAAAAACCACTCATCCAAAAATTCTGGAAAAATAATGATAAAAAAGTAGAGATCATGATGAACACAACACAAAAAATCCCATTGAATTTGGATCAAAAATGAGCAAGTTATGAATTTTGGAAGATTGGTAATCAAAGTGAAGAAATTAATTGAATTAATATTGAGAAAATGGCATTTTGGTAATATTTGGATCCACTTAATGAAGTGATGTCGTTTTGGCCAATAAACGAAATAATCTGATTGGTTCTTGAAGCTAAGCCATGTACACATGAAAATGGGAAGAAAATCTGGGAAATTCAAAGGCTAGGGTTTCACCATTCCAAATCGTGTTTCTCAATCTTGCCCAGAAATCAAAATTGATTATACCATTGTGTTCATCAAACATCATACAACAACATCCTAACATGGGTTTTCATTAATTCGAGCTTGGCAATAAGAAACAAACAAAACAAGTTTAAATCATCCATCTTCATTTCAACACAACTCGACCATTACTCAACCATTTTTAAAAACACAAAGTGCAGTGTGATCAGGGTGAAGAGACCTATGAGATGTACATCACAATTTTTGAAAAGGTTGAGGTCGAAAACTTACCTATTTTTGAAGTAGCAAGAGGAACAGTGGTTGTTTGGCCTTTTAATGGTGAAGCAGATGAAGCAAAGCCTTCCAAGTGTTGATTGGTTGAAGAGCTTTGGCTGGTGGATGCTTGGAATGACCTTAAACAAACCCTGCCATGGCTGATGCAAGGTTGAAGACAATGCTGCAAGAAGCCTCTATAGGTGGAAAAAGAGTGATTGCAATAGGTCCACCATGCTGTTTTAATGATGTTTCAAGCCAAGCAAATTTGGTCCTTTGGAGGTTTTGGACAAGAAGTTGAAAAATGCAAAAGCAAGGTGTAATTTTGGAGTGAGTGAATCAATGCAACTCTTGTTGATTTGATGATGCTAGTGTGTTTTGGTTATGTGTTTGATGACTATCTCAAGCCAGGCCAGGTCAGGTCCATTGTGTGTCTGGACATCTTTTGGACAGAAAATGCAAGTGAGGTTTTTTGTTTGAATGAATGAGGTCTGTTGGTCTGCTATGTCATGTTGGTTGGCAAGGCAGGGTGGGTTAGTTTTAGGATGGTGGATGCTGGTTAGGTTTGGTTCTTAGGGATTCAAAACATTGGAAAAATGCCAAGCAAAAATGAATACTCAGAGAGAGGGTGGTATGCTGCTAGGTTACCTTAGAAGTTTTATGGCAAGAAAAAGGAAAGTGCAAAACAAGGTTGGTTCCATGACAGTTGTGGTCTTCTGTTGGTTTGTGTTGCAAGGTAAAGTTGGTTCTGCTGCTGGTTTGTTCTTGTGTTTTTGGACAGGGCCAATGCAATGCCAATAGCAGGGTGAGTTGGAGAGAGTGTGAGAAGTTGGTTTTTTTTGTTTTTGGTAAATGCTGCTAGTTTCTTATGACAGCAAAAGTAAGGTTTTGAAACTTTGTTGTTCTATGTCTTTTGTGATTTGGCAAGGTTTGGGCAGAAAAATACCAAGCAAGGTAAGAGTATGGTTGGAAAAATGAGTGAAGGTGTTGTGGTATGCTGCTACTTTCAAAATGGTGAGAGGATTGTGAAGGCAAGGCAAGTTAGGTTTAGGTGTTTTTGTTTTGGACAGAGAAAATTGGAATGCAAAAAATGGCAGGGTTAGGGTTAGGAGAGTACTGTTATGCAGTTTTAGAAACTGCTGCTAATGCCATGCCAAAAAGTGAGGAAGACATGGTGTTAAGCCAAAACCAGGTTTAGTTCCTCAGGGGTTTTTGACAGAAAGAATTGGAAAATGCCAAGCCATCTATGGGTCGAATGCAGGGTTTTTGTGCTGCTGTAGGCAATTGATTTTACTGCAGTTGGATGGTGGCTGGCAAGGTAAGGCAGGGTTCATGTCATTTTGAAGTCTTTGGCAGCAAAACAGAAATGCATAGCAAGAGTGAGGTTTGAGAATGAATGAAGAGTGTTTTTTTCTGTTTTTGTGTTATGGCTTCAACTTCATTTCAAGCTGGTAGCAGAATGCTGCATAATTGTTGTTCTAGTACCAAGCAAAGTGTGGGCCAAGTTCATTCATCAATTTCTGCTGCATTACCCCCTCTTTTTTTGTGGCTGCCATGCCCTTTCCTTTGACAGAAAAGTAGTGCTGTCCAAACTGCTATTGGACAGTACAAATTAAGGCATGGAGGTATGGTTGGTTTTGTCCCTTTGTCCCAAAATTCAAGTAAGCAAGCATGGCCCTTTTTTCTGAGGTTTTAGGCTGCTAAGATGTGTTCAATTGACAGAGAATGGCCTATAAAAGTTCTGTTTGAAGGTACCAAGGCATGGTTCAAATGCAAGCATGGAGTGGTATAGTGAAACTTGTACTTTTCTTACAATTCAAGCAACCAAGCCATGGCCTCATGTACTGCATATTTTGACTTTGCAAACACATTCTAAATGACATTTATGAGCTGTTCCAATTGGCCAAATGTTGAAAAAATGTTTAAATCAAAAAGTCAACTCTTGGTCAAACTTGCATTTAAATGAAAAAGGTCAAAATATGCCATTTTGATTGGTGAAGTTTTGGCTCATGAAATTTATATTTTTGGAAAGAGGGGATCAAATGTGACTTGTAGGAAAAAACCCCACCAAAATTGGCCAAACGGTTTGAGAGATATGGCCCTTTGAAGTTCAAGATTTTCTGAAATCGATTCGATCATAACTTGCCAACCACACATGGGAATTGAGAGTTCTTGGACTTTTTGGAAATGGGAGAACAAGATCTTCAACTTTCATGTTGGGCAAAAATTCATTTGAGGCTTGTATCATGATGTAAGTTTGAGGATCAAAACTTTCCATTTTTGGTAAGTTTCAGTTACAGGCCCAGTTTCCGTTTTGGGAAATTTCTGATCTGGCTTCAAATTCTTCCATGATGGTGTTTGGCATGATGTATGATGACTATTTGGACATGAATGAACTCTCACAAACCAATTCCAATCATCCAATCACTGATTAAATGGACAGTTGACCAACAGTTGACTTTTAGGGTTTCTGACTGATTATGTATTGACTGATGACTTCCAAACCCTAATTCCTTGAGGACTTGACTTAAAATGATGTCCCAAGTTGTATGAACTCTTGATTATTGACCATGGTGCCCAAATTCCACAAGAATGACCACCATCCACTGCTTTGACTGACAGTTGACTTTTTTAGGGTTTTTGACTGTCTGGGCATGAACTGCTGACCTCTGAGCCCTTAACCCTTGACCAAAATACTTCAAATAGACCTCCAAGCCATGTGAACTTTTTGGACAAACCCCAAGGCCTTGATTCAATGAGAAATTCCTTTGCTTGCTTGGTTGACTGATCAGGAGATTAGTTTGACCTAATTCTTGACTGTCTTGCACTAGAGGCAACTGAGGCAATGCAAATGTTATGCAATGGACCATGATATGCTATGACCTAATATGAAAATGTATGCATAATGATAGGTGCAAATTTGAGGTGCTACAGCTGCCCCTATTCAATCAGCTGGGAACCCGAACGGATGATAGCAACGGCTGTCAGACTTTCAGGGTAAACAGGGATTGAATACCAAAGGACCGTAGAATTTGCACAGACTGGATATGATACAAGAAGAACCACGTCATTTACCGATGACAAACTGCAATTGACAGCTTCAGAAAAGCAAAACCATTTACCGATGGTTGAAGAACTGGAACCTTGATATTTACCGATATCAACTTCAGCACGACCATTTACCGATGGCGGCTGGGGAAAACAAATTTCTGAAAAGCAAAACCATTTACCGATGGTTAAAACTGGGACCTTGATATTTACCGATATCAACTTCAACCAGACCATTTACCGATGGCTGCTGGGAAACAAAATTCTGAAAAGCAAAACCATTTACCGATGGTTAGAATTTGATATTTACCGATATCAACTTCAGCCAGACCATTTACCGATGGCTGCTGGGAAACAGATTTTGATGTAGAAAGGAAGCAAGACCATTTACCGATGGTGGCTTCAAAGAAACCTGACATTTACCGATGTCAACCCTAGCAAGGCCATTTACCGATGGCTGCTGCAACTGGGAATTCGATATTTACCGATATCGAAGAAAACTGGGCCATTTACCGATGGCGTCTCCACTTGGGGAGGAACAAAATCTTTGTGGCGATACCAGACAAGACGTTTACCGACGACTTCTGGGGATCTTGATTTCACGACCAGACATTTACCGATGACTGGGATGAGACTCGATATTTACCGACATCGAAAGATGATGTTTACCGACATCAAAAGAAATGACCAGACATTTACCGATGACTGGGGTGAGAAATTAATTAGGGAAAACAAATATTTGCAACTGAAAACCAGGTAGGACATTTACAGATGACTCTACTGGGGATTGCTAGCTGGGAATTATCAGACATTTACCGATGACTGAGGAAAAGACTCGATGTTTACCGACATCGAAAGATGATGTTTACCGACATCAAAAATGACCAGACATTTACCGATGACTGGAGTGAGACTCGATGTTTACAGACATCGAAAGATGATGTTTACTGACATCAAAAATGACCAGACATTTACCGATGACTGGAGTGAGACTCGATGTTTACAGACACCGAAACAATGGTGTTTACCGACACCAAAAAAAGATGGCCAGACATTTACCGATGACTGGATAAAATATCCGATGTCTACAGACACCGAAACAATGGTGTTTACTGACACCAAAAAATGATGACCAGACATTTACCGATGACTGGGGAAAATGCTCGATGTTTACAGACACCGAAACAATGGTGTTTACTGATACCAAAAAAATGACCAGACATTTACCGATGACTGGGTGAGACTCGATGTTTACCGACACCGAAACAATGGTGTTTACCGACACCAAACAAAGATGACCAGACATTTACTGATGACTGGGAGGGAATACTCGATGTTTACAGACACCGAAACAATGGTGTTTACTGACACCAAAAATGATGACCAGACATTTACTGATGACTGGAGAATACTTGATGTTTACCGACATCGAAAGATGATGTTTACCGACATCAAAAAGAGAAGACACACGCGGGTGCTGACATGACACCTACTGGTATCACAAGAACGACATCTTAGATATGTCAAGGCAAGGTTGACCACTTGCTGGGGGTCTCACTGAGGAGAAACAAACTTTCTGTCACCATCGGGTGAGGAAATAAACCTCTGTCACCATCGGGTGAGGAAATAAACCTCTGTCACCATCGGGTGAGGAAATAAACCTCTGTGGGGATAAACAATTCTGAATGCTGTCAAGAGCAACTGTAGCAGTCTTGCTGTGCTGATGTTGAATGAAATGATCCGCCTCTGCCGGGGATACGGTCTGGTGAAGTTAACACATGAATGCATATGTTTGAATTTTTCTATGGCGTAATGCTCCATATTGAATGGGAATGCTACGCAATTTTTGAGGATGCGATGATTACTACATGCAAAATGCGAATGAACCCTGGCTAGGGAGCCGAAATGATCAGATACTCTGACTCTGTGGGGAGACTCCTCTTGGGGAAATACTCTGCGGGGAACTCTGCTTGAGGAATGGTAAAGCGACTTCACACTCATGTTGAAGAATAGCACTGCTGCTGGGGAAAGATAAACTCCGCCGGGGATATCCTTCAGTCCACAAGTAGGATAAATGTTGGAGATAAATTTCAGTGAACCTGCCTCACTCGGGGGGGAAATCGGCAAATACAGGCCTGCTGGGGATAGGCAATCCTTAGATCTGTTGGGGAATAGAAGGCACTATCCGCGGATGTCTCTGCAGGGGAACATAGCTCTGGTAGCTTCCAAACTTGCTTGGGGAAAATATCTGTTGAGGAAACGTCCTCACAGATGCCAATCTGAAACAAACAGCACAACAAAATGCCCCCAGGGGGTACATGGACAAGATACGCTCAAGTGTCCTCAACATTCAAAATGATTTTCAAATGTTTTATCATTCTGCACATTGTTGTGTAGCCTTCATGTTTTTTATATGCAATGCTTATCAAGAATTCGGACATTTTTGCAAACAAAACAGTAAAAGTAAAAACAAAAGAGCTATTTATCTGAATAACGACTTTTATTGATTGAAAATGTGCCTGAAGAGGCAAATACATCGGGAAGCAATTCCTAGAAAGAGGTAATTGCTGTAAGAACAAAAATAGTTCTACAATAGATTCCATGATTTTGATGATAACAAAGGATGAAACCAAAAGTGGTACCCTAACGAAAAGTTTCTAAGTGTGCAGGGTTCTAAAGAAAGAAGAAATAAATCTGATGATGTCATCAGATGTACAACAAGATCAGATGCAAAATCTCAAGTATCAGAAGCATCTAAAGTGGAATCTCGTTTCAAGAAACTCTGACTCTGGACAAAACTGCAAAGTATCAGAAGCATCTGAACATGAAGTAAAGTCTAGAAGCTCTGACTCTGAACAAATGCCTTCTGTAAATTCTGAATTTATCAGTGCCATCTGAACATTCAAGAAATAACATTAGAAGCAAGTTTCTCCAGATACACAAAGACTCCACTCAGAATTGTTAATCATGATGAAGTAACGTTTAAGCCAAGTTAAAGTTCTGCAAATGGATTTCCTCAATTAGAAAGAGACGTTAATCTCCTCTTCCAAGAGAAAAGATACTAATTGTGGTAAGTAGTCACTTCTAAGTGAAAAAGTCTACTGCAGAAGCTATTAATGGAATGGCGTAATTACATCTCAATATCCAACAGATTTCAACGCTACTTCAACTCTACTTCAACTCCTATAAATAGAGAAGAAATCTCATTCAGTATACACGAAGATATCACTAGCCAAAACTATACTGAAATCAAATCACGCTCAAGAAAAACATCTTTGTTCTTCAAAGATTTTCACTAAGCTTTTGCTTATCAAGTGAAAAATTTGTTCTTAAGTTTGTAATATTTGCTTTCTTAGAAGCATTCTAGATTACACATCTTGTATCTATTTTTATTTGATTTCCTCAAGTGACTCTTTGTAGTCTGTAGACTTGAGAGGACTAAGAGATTTTCTTCTCTCTTAGGGGTTGTTTGTAATCTTTCAAGATTAGTGGATTAAGTCCTTGTTGAAGGCGAAATCACCTTGGCCGGGTGGACTGGAGTAGCTTTGTGTTATAAGCGAACCAGTATAAAATCTTTGTGTGATTTCATTTTGCAAAAGCGCTTATTTTTCAAACAATTCAAACCCCCCTTTCTTGTTTTTCTCACCTTCAATTGGTATCAGAGCTCCGGCTCTGTTATTGATTTTCAAATCAAACACTTAACCGTGTAGAGAGATCCAGTGCGAGAAAAACAAATGGCCCACTCAAATGAGAAAGATTCTTACAATGCCAAGCCTCCTGTTTTTGATGGAGAAAAGTTTGATTACTGGAAAGATAGAATCGAAAGTTTCTTTCTTGGTTATGATGCTGACCTCTGGGACATTGTCACAGATGGATACAAACCTCCAACCTTAAATGGAGCTGAAGTTCCCAGAAGCAAAATGTCAGAAGATCAGAAACGTGAGTTCAAAAATCATCACAAGGCCAGAACAATACTTCTAAATGCCATATCATACAACGAATATGAGAAGATCACCAACAGAGAGACAGCCAAAGATATACTTGACTCTCTAAGGATGACCCATGAAGGAAACTCCCAAGTCAAGGAGACGAAGGCTCTGGCGTTGATCCAGAAATATGAAGCCTTCAAGATGGAAGATGACGAAGCTATAGAAGCTATGTTTTCCAGATTCCAAACTCTTATTGCAGGTCTTAAAGTGCTAGACAAGGGATATACGACTGCAGATCATGTTAAGAAGATTGTCAGAAGTCTGCCAAAGAAATGGAGACCAATGGTTACTGCTCTGAAGCTATCAAAGGACCTGAACAACATCAGCCTTGAAGAACTTGTTAGCTCTCTCAGAAGTCATGAGATAGAACTAGAGGAGGATGAGCCTCAGAAAAGGAACAAGTCAGTGGCGCTGAAGTCCAGACCTGAAAGACGGAAGTCAGACAGAACCAAGGCTCTTCAAGCAGAAACTGCAGACACTGATGACTCTGAACCTGAAGACTCTGATGATGAAGAAGAGTTGTCTCTACTAACCAGAAGAGTTAAGCAACTCTGGAAAAGAAGGAACAACAACAACTTCAGAAGATCAAGACCCAGAGGGGATAGATCAGAGTCAACTTCAAAAGGTAAACCTAATAAAGATATTATCTGTTTTGAATGTAAAGAAACAGGTCATTATAGAAATGAATGCCCCAAGCTGAAGAAAGATAACTCTAAGAAGGAAAGCTTCAAGAAAAATGCCTTCAGAACAAAGAAAGGATTAATGGCCACCTGGGACGATAGTGATTCAGGATCATCAGAATCTGACTCTGATGAACAAGCCAACGTAGCATTTATGGCTACCACATCCAGCAGCTCAGATGAAGAATCTGAAGAGGTATTTTCTGAACTTTCTAGATCTGACTTAGAATCATGTTTATCAGAAACTCTTACCTCTCTTCAGAAATTAAAACAAAAAGTTAAAAGCATTAAAGGTCTTCTTAAAGCAAAATCTGAAGAATGTAGTGAACTTGAGACAACAATTCTAGCACATGAAGATACAATCAAATCTTTAACGTTAGAAAGAGATGGAGCTAAAACAAAAAGCTTAAAATTAGAAGAAGTGTTGTCTCAAGCACCACAAACTTCAAATGAAATTATTTATAAGTATGAAGAAGCCTTTCAACAATTTCTGAAGAATGGGATAAATAGGAGTATTATGGCATCCATGATTTATGGAGTAGGTCAGAATAATAAAAGGGGAATTGGGTATGATTCTGATTCTGATAAAACTTCTACCAGTAACCAAATTAAATCACCTTTTTCATACCACTATACACACACACAAGAACACAAATTTAAAAATGCTAGAAGACCCAAAGTTGTAAGAAACTCTGGGAAAACTAATCTGAAAGGACCCAAGAGATTCTGGGTACCGAAAGATAAGATTATCTATGTTGCAGATATCCTATGCAGCAAAGTTCAGACACCAGTCATGGTACCTGGACTCTGGATGCTCGCGACATATGACGGGAAGAAAGTCTATGTTCCAAAGCCTGGAACTTAAAGACGCTGGCTTTGTAGGCTTCGGAGGAGATCAGAAAGGAAGGATCAGAGGCTCCGGAACTATTGGTAATGGTACTCTTCCCTCTATATCTGATGTTCTTTATGTAGAAGGATTAATGCATAACTTGTTATCCATAAGTCAATTAAGTGATAACGGTTATGATGTAATCTTTAATCAAAAAACGTGTAAAGCCATTAATCAGAACGATGGCTCTGTCCTTTTCACAGGCAAGAGGAAAAACAACATTTATAAAATAAATCTTTCTGATTTAAAAGATCAAAATGTTAAATGTTTAATGTCAGTTCACGAAGAGCAATGGGTATGGCATAGACGCTTAGGCCACATTAGCATGAGGAAACTTTCTCAGCTAACTAAACTTGAGTTAGTCAGAGGCTTACCTAAACTGAAGTTTTCTTCAGATGCTCTGTGTGAAGCTTGTCAGAAAGGAAAGTTTTCAAAAACATCTTTTAAAAAGAAAAATGTTGTTTCTACCTCCAAGCCTCTGGAGCTTCTTCACATTGACTTATTTGGTCCTGTGAAAACAGCATCAGTCAATGGAAAGAAGTATGGACTTGTAATCGTTGATGATTACAGCCGCTGGACATGGGTAAAATTCCTAAAGCACAAGAGTGAGTCTCACTCTGTATTCACCAGTTTCTGTTCTAAAGTGCAAAAAGAATTTGACTCTAAAATTGTTAGAGTCAGAAGTGATCATGGTGGAGAATTTGAAAATAAAGATTTTGAAGAACTATTTGATTCTAATGGAATATCCCATGATTTCTCCTGCCCTAGAACTCCACAACAAAATGGAGTTGTAGAGAGGAAGAATAGGACACTCCAAGAAATGGCCAGAACCATGATCAATGAAACAAATGTAGCAAAGCACTTTTGGGCAGAAGCTGTAAATACAGCGTGTTACATTCAGAATAGAATCTCTATTAGACCTATTCTGGATAAGACTCCCTATGAACTGTGTAAGGGAAGAAAACCCAACATTTCATATTTTCATCCTTTTGGATGCATTTGCTTTATATTAAATACTAAAGAACATCTGAACAAGTTTGATTCCAAAGCACAGAAAGGTATTATGTTAGGATACTCAGAACGCTCTAAAGGCTACAGAGTATACAACACAGAAACCAAAATTGTGGAGGAATCAATTCATGTTAGATTTGATGATAAGCTTGACCCTGAAAAGTCAAAGCTAGTTGAAAAGTTTGCAGATTTAGAGATCACTCTGGTAGAATCTAAGAAAACTCCAGAAGCAACTGTCACTCCAGACTCTGAAGAAATTAAATCTCCAGAAATTCCAAGGAAAGTCAAGAGTCGTAGCAACGTATCTGAAGATTTGATTCTGGGAAACAAAGATGAACCTGTTAGAACCAGATCTACCTTCAGAACTTCTGAAGATATTCCTCTGGGACTAGTGTCTCTGATTGAGCCTACGTCCTGTGATGAAGCTCTTCAAGATAATGATTGGGTGGCAGCTATGCAAGAAGAGTTAGATCAATTCTCCAAGAATGATGTCTGGGATCTTGTTCCTAAACCCAGAGGCACTCATGTCATTGGAACCAGATGGGTTTTCAGAAACAAACTGAACGAAAAAGGAGAAGTTGTCAGAAACAAAGCACGACTGGTAGCTCAAGGTTATAGTCAACAAGAAGGTATTGACTATAATGAAACTTTTGCTCCAGTCGCAAGGTTAGAGTCTATTCGTCTTCTTGTATCATTTGCTATTAATCACTCTATAAAATTATACCAAATGGATGTCAAGAGTGCATTTCTTAATGGTTATATTTCAGAAGAAGTGTATGTAAATCAACCTCCTGGTTTTGAAAACTCAAATTTTCCAGAACATGTTTTCAAACTTAAGAAATCCTTGTATGGACTTAAACAAGCTCCCAGAGCTTGGTATGAACGCTTAAGTAATTTTCTTCTAGAACAAAATTTTATCAGAGGGAAGGTTGATTCTACACTCTTCTGTAAAAATCATGAAAATGATCTCATGATATGCCAAATTTATGTTGATGACATTATTTTTGGTTCTGCTAATATCTCTGTTTGCCAAGAATTTTCTAAGTTAATGCAGGCAGAATTTGAAATGAGTCTAATGCAAGAACTAAAGTTCTTTCTGGGAATTCAAATCAATCAAACTCCAGAAGTCACGTACATTCATCAAAGCAAGTACATTAAAGATGTTCTGAAGAAGTTTGATATGTCTGAATGCAACTCTGCAAAGACTCCTATGCACCCAACTTGCATTCTGGAGAAGGAAGAGGTAAGCAACAAGGTTTGTCAGAAGCTCTATCGAGGTATGATAGGCTCTCTTCTCTATCTGACTGCTACTCGTCCTGATATTCTCTTTAGCGTCTGTCTTTGTGCCAGATTCCAATCAGATCCTAGAGAATCTCATTTAACAGCTGTTAAAAGAATTCTTAAGTATCTGAAAGGAACTCCTAACCTGGGCCTGATGTATGAGAAAACATCAGAGTATAGGCTTTCTGGTTATTGTGATGCAGATTATGCAGGAGATAGAATAGAACGAAAAAGTACATCTGGAAATTGCCAGCTTCTGGGAAACAATCTAATCTCCTGGGCTAGCAAAAGACAGTCAATTATCGCTCTATCAACTGCAGAAGCAGAATATATCTCAGCATCACTGTGCACAACTCAGATGCTCTGGATGAAACATCAGCTAGAAGATCTACAAATCTTTGAGAGTAACATTCCTATCCTTTGTGATAATACTGCTGCTATTTGTTTAAGTAAGAATCCCATTCTACATTCCAGAGCCAAACACATAGAAATAAAACATCATTTTATTAGAGACTATGTTCAGAAAGGGATAGTAACGCTGAAGTTCATTGATACAGAACATCAATGGGCAGATATCTTTACTAAGCCTCTAGCTGAAGATAGATTTCGTTTCATCTTAGAAAATCTGAACATTAAAAATTGTCCTGAGTAAAATTTGACTCTGAACATGTAAAATGAGACTCTGATAAAAACAAATATACTTCTGCCTCTGACTCTGATACTTCTACCAAGTTAAGAAGATATCTGAGTTAGAAATCTTCAGAAATCCTTTGGTTTTCCTGAAGATCAGAAACATCAACACGTGGGGAACATGCGTCTAACCCTAGAACTTCTAGACAGCTGTCAAGAGAAATCAAAGGTCAGAACGCTTGAAATCTCCTCGAGCAGTGTGCTTACTGTTGGGATTAGACATTCATTTATTAGCTATAATCATTTTTCCTCCCCTAGCGTGCAAATCTTGTGTTCTGTTCCAACGCAATTAAATGTGTCGTTTTGCATGTGTTTTTACCCTTAGTATATAAACACTTTTCTCACATTTCACACACTTATCACTCTCACTCACTCTTAAACCCTAAACCCTCTCTCGAAGTTTTCTCTGCAACCTTCTCAGTTCTTCATCATCTTCATCATGAATCCTCAAGAACAAGCAGTTTTTAACTTCTCCCAACAAATGGAAGCTGCTTCTAACCCCCAAACCTCAAACACTCAAACACCCATGGTTGTAGATGTCACCACGACCCCAGTTTACAAAGAACCTCACATTTTGGAACGCGAACAACACATAAACCTTTCAACTCCCTTTGAAGGTTTGGATGTTCTATGTGAATCGCTGGTAGATTTTGAAAATTTGAGAAGAAATGGCGTTGATTTAACTGAAGATCTTCGCAAGCAAGGTTGGGAAAACTACTTCAACAGATTGTATGGTCCAATCTATCCTCTTCTGGTGAAGGAGTTCTGGAGATGTGCAGATGCTGATGACCAGTTCATCGTTTCTTTTGTTCTGGGTGTGAAGATTGTCATCACTGAAGCATCAATTGCTTCCTTGCTAAACATGGAGAGAACTGGAGGTAAAAGGATTTACAACATTCCTCCAAGGTCCAAGCGCATCACAGAAGTCATTAACCCTACAATCTTCAAAGCAAATGTTGAAGGAAACCCCTCTAAGAACAAGGAGCTTCATCAGAACCTCCGAGTTTGGCTGAAGATTATTCTGGGAACAATCCATCATCGTCCAGCCTCCAACTCTTCAGATTATATCAACGCTGATCAGAAATGCATCCTCTACTGTATTCAGAAGGGTATTCCGATCAACCTCCCTGTTCTCCTCTTCAGATATCTGAGGGATTCAGTCAGAGAAACCAGGAATAATATGAAGCCCAGATCCTACGTTCCTCTGGGAAGATTGCTCTCTGACATCTTCATTGAGCATGGACTGGTAGATGCTCTGGAGAAGACCAGATGTATGGATGATCTGGCAATTGACGTTGGAAAACCTCTAAATGCCAAAAATCTGAGGAGTATGGGAATCATCAAAGACATCAGAGTCAAGCCCACTATGAATGTGACCTGGGAAGCTCTGAAGGATCAGAGGAAGATGCCTCATGGCCTTGAAAGGTTCTTCAAGAATGAACCCAGAGATGCCATTGCCATCTACCTTCAGGATCGTCTGGATGAAGGCATTGATGTTTCTGATTTCCGCCTAGAAGACTGTCTGGACTCTGTAGAAGATCTGGTCAGATACAAAAGAGGCCTTTCTGAGAAGAAGATAGCTGAGGAAGCAAGGAAGGCAAAGAAACCCAGAATTGGAGAATCCTCTGGAACCAAAGCTCCTCTGAAAGTCTCTTCTTCTTCTGGTAAGTCCATTCCTCCTGTCTCTTCTGAATCTGTAATGGCTTCCTCTAACCCTCAATCACCAGAACCTCTCAACCTCCACCTGTTCTAAAAATTGTCCGTAACTTCACAACAACCTCTGACCCTAATCAACTATATCACCACAGCTCTTCATCATCCTCTGAGTATGAATCACCCCCTTACCTTTCTCCTTCTTCTGATCAAGAGTTCTCTGATCATGAGTCCTCTGATCAAGAACACTCTGACCCAAACTCCCCAACAATAGCTGAAATCTATGCTAAAAATTTCGCCCCACAAACTCAAACACAAACTGAAGTAACCTCTCCCCTCCGAACTTCTATTCCACAACAAACACCCACCATTACCTCTGAAAATCAAACTTCCCTTCCACCACAAACAACCACCACACCCTCTGAAACTCAACCATCTGTAATTCGCCCATCTGAACCTTATATCACTCCACCATTAATTCCCGCTGTACCTAGCCCAGACTCTGACCCATTAGATGTAAACCCACTCTATGCTTCATCCCCCAGTCTTCAACCAGACCCAGATTCTGAACTTCAACCAGAAGCAGAATCTGAACCCCAGCCAGAACCAGAAACTGAACCTCAACCTCTAAATCTCAGCCCTCAAAACTCTCCACCTCATTCACCTGAACCTGAACCTAAAATTATCATACCTACCCTTGAGGAGGCCATTATACAGGTTGCAGAATCCTCAGTCCAGAAGATCAAGTCTCTGGCTAAAAATTCTGAAGTCAGTGATGATCCTAAATCTGTTAGGACACACTGGAACAGAGTTATTAGTTGGATGACCTCTGAGTCTTATAGGCTGAAGAGTATCTCTGAACAAGTCAGAAATGGCTACATCAGAGACTCTGAGGAAAGACTTCAGGAAAGACTGGCTAGAGAAGCTGAGGCCAGAAGGTTAGAGGAAGAGAGACTGGCTAGAGAAGTTGAGGCCAAGAGATTAGAAGAAGAAAGATTGGCTAAGGAAGCTGAAGAAGAAGCTAAGAGGTTGGAAGAAGAACGCCTGGCAAAGGAAGCAGAACTTCTGAGAATTCAGGAAGCTGAAGCCAAGGCTAAGGCAGATGCAGAAGCCCAAGCTGCTGCTGAAGCTGAAACTCAGCAGGCTCTGATTCAGGGGGAGTCTTCCTCTGCGATCCCTCTGATTCTCAACACTCTGAAGGAGATCAAGCAAGATCAGAAAGAGATCAAGCAAGATCAGAGTGAGCTCCGGGCAAGGATGGACAAGCAAGACGCTCTGAATGAAAACCTCCAGAATATGTTTGCCATGCTACTACAGAGACTTCCTCCTCCTCCAAACCCTTAGGCACTTAGGATCTCTTTTGTTTGCCTAGTGTTTTTGCTTCTGTCTTTTCTTTTTAGCTCTGATATTTCTTTGAATCTGTTGATTTTGACTGCTGTTTGCCTTTGTGCTTTTTAATGAAGTGTTTTTCTCTCTATTATTCTTTTTATTTTTATGCCTTTTTGATTATGCCAAAAAGGGGGAGAAATTATTAAATAGCTCTGATGAAAACTATGTCTAAAACCTTAAGCATTCTGCAACAATTGTAGAAATAGTTCTGATAAAATTAGCTCTGATTAAATAATTAGCTCTGATTAAATAATAGCTCTGATTAAATAGTTCTAACATTAAATTAAGAAATTGCAGAAAGTTTTCAGAAATCTTATTGCTTGGAAAGCTCTGGTAAGAACTTCTGAACTCCCTAGTACTAACTCAGGGGGAGCTTTTGTCTATCTGATCTAATATTTTTCATGTTTCATCTGATAATTTTATTTGTTTTGTCATCATCAAAAAGGGGGAGATTGTAAGAACAAAAATAGTTCTACAATAGATTCCATGATTTTGATGATAACAAAGGATGAAACCAAAAGTGGTACCCTAACGAAAAGTTTCTAAGTGTGCAGGGTTCTAAAGAAAGAAGAAATAAATCTGATGATGTCATCAGATGTACAACAAGATCAGATGCAAAATCTCAAGTATCAGAAGCATCTAAAGTGGAATCTCGTTTCAAGAAACTCTGACTCTGGACAAAACTGCAAAGTATCAGAAGCATCTGAACATGAAGTAAAGTCTAGAAGCTCTGACTCTGAACAAATGCCTTCTGTAAATTCTGAATTTATCAGTGCCATCTGAACATTCAAGAAATAACATTAGAAGCAAGTTTCTCCAGATACACAAAGACTCCACTCAGAATTGTTAATCATGATGAAGTAACGTTTAAGCCAAGTTAAAGTTCTGCAAATGGATTTCCTCAATTAGAAAGAGACGTTAATCTCCTCTTCCAAGAGAAAAGATACTAATTGTGGTAAGTAGTCACTTCTAAGTGAAAAAGTCTACTGCAGAAGCTATTAATGGAATGGCGTAATTACATCTCAATATCCAACAGATTTCAACGCTACTTCAACTCTACTTCAACTCCTATAAATAGAGAAGAAATCTCATTCAGTATACACGAAGATATCACTAGCCAAAACTATACTGAAATCAAATCACGCTCAAGAAAAACATCTTTGTTCTTCAAAGATTTTCACTAAGCTTTTGCTTATCAAGTGAAAAATTTGTTCTTAAGTTTGTAATATTTGCTTTCTTAGAAGCATTCTAGATTACACATCTTGTATCTATTTTTATTTGATTTCCTCAAGTGACTCTTTGTAGTCTGTAGACTTGAGAGGACTAAGAGATTTTCTTCTCTCTTAGGGGTTGTTTGTAATCTTTCAAGATTAGTGGATTAAGTCCTTGTTGAAGGCGAAATCACCTTGGCCGGGTGGACTGGAGTAGCTTTGTGTTATAAGCGAACCAGTATAAAATCTTTGTGTGATTTCATTTTGCAAAAGCGCTTATTTTTCAAACAATTCAAACCCCCCTTTCTTGTTTTTCTCACCTTCAATTGCGCACAAAAAAGGAAAAAAATCTATCCTAATGGCAATGTGAACACGGCATCCACTATTTCCCAATTCTGTTATAACTCACAGATCATCAGTTTTCCTCCCAACTCCTTGCTTTCTGAGAAGAATGACTGGACAGATCACATCTTTCGAGATGGCAGATGATAAAGCTTGATGAAGTACAGACAACTCAGACTGTAGTCTTCGCTTTAATCCCTAACTTTTGCCTGGATCGCCCTTTCGGGTTTTCAATCCACCGGGATACCCATTTTTGCCTAAGCCGCCCTTGCGGGTTTTCGACTTACCGGGTGTACAATTTTTTTCTATTTTATCCCTAATTTTTGCCCGAACCTTTTCTTTCTGTTTTTTTTGGTTCGCCGGGATGCCCATTTTTTGCCTGGACTCTTTTATTCTTTTTGTCCAGCGGGTCAATTTATGCGAAGTATTTTTTGACTACATCTGAGTTGACAGGAGACGGAAAATCTTCACCATCCATAGTTGTAAGCATCAAGGCTCCACCGGAGAAGACCTTCTTCACAACATACGGACCTTCATAATTAGGAGTCCACTTGCCCCTGTTATCTGCACCGGGAGGGAGGATCCTTTTCAAAACTAGATCACCAATCTGATAGCTTTGAGGACGCACTTTCTGATCAAAGGCTCGCTTCATCCTTCGCTGATACAACTGTCCATGACATACAGCTGCTAGCCGTCTCTCCTCGATAAGGCTCAACTCGTTAAACCTTGTTCGAATCCACTCGGCTTCGTCCAGCTTGACATCCAATAAAACTCTCAGAGAAGGAATCTCCACTTCAACAGGTAGGACAGCTTCCATACCATACACAAGGGAGTAAGGGGTTGCCCCGGTCGACGTACGTACTGAGGTACGGTACCCATGCAAAGCGAAAGGCAGCATCTCATGCCAATCCTTGTACGTAACGACCATCTTCTGCACAATCTTCTTGATATTCTTGTTTGCCGCTTCCACAGCACCATTCATCTTCGGTCTGTAGGGGGAAGAATTGTGATGTTCAATCTTGAAATCTTTACACAGCTCCTTCATCATCTTGTTATTGAGATTCGAACCATTGTCAGTGATGATTCTCTCAGGAACTCCATAACGACATATGATTTCTTTCTTGATGAACCGGGTAACCACTTGTTTGGTAACGTTAGCATAGGAAGCTGCTTCCACCCATTTGGTGAAATAGTCGATCGCAACCAAGATGAAGCGATGTCCATTAGAAGCAGTAGGCTCAATCTTCCCAATCATATCGATGCCCCACATGGCAAACGGCCAAGGCGAATTCATGACATTCAGAGGGCTTGGTGGTACATGCACCTTATCAGCATAGATTTGACACTTATGGCATTTCCGAGCATACTTGAAACAATCGGATTCCATAGTCATCCAGTAATAACCCGCTCTCAACAATTTCTTAGCCATTGCATGTCCGCCGGCATGAGTACCGAAGGAACCTTCATGAACTTCCTGCATTAACATGTCCGTTTCGGGTCTGTCCATGCATCTGAGCAAGACCATGTCAAAGTTTCTTTTATACAGCACATCATCCTGATTCAGATAGAAGCTTCCAGCTAGCCTCCTCAGGGTTTTCTTGTCATTCTTCGACGCACCTTCAGGATACTCCTGAGTCTTGAGGAAATTCTTGATGTCATAATACCACGGCTTCTCATCAATCACAACAGACTCGGCTGCAAACACATACGCAGGCCTCTCAAGTCGATTCACCGCAACATGTGGCACATGATTCCACCAATGAACTTTGATCATGGACGACAAAGTAGCCAAGGCATCAGCCATCTGATTCTCATCCCGGGGGACATGATACAACTTCACCTTCTTGAAGAACGTCAGTATTCTTCTGGTGTAATCTCTATACGGAATCAAATGCGGCTGATTCGTATTCCAATCTCCATTGACTTGATTGACCACTAGAGCTGAATCTCCAAATATATCAAGCGTTTTGATCCTCAGATCAATGGCTTCTTCTATCCCCATGATACAAGCCTCATACTCAGCTTCGTTGTTGGTGACGTCAAACGTCAATCTGGCAGAAAAAGGTATATGAGCACCTTTAGGATTGATCAATACTGCCCCAACACCATTACCATTCATATTCACAGCCCCATCAAACATCAGTGTCCACTTGTCATCCGGGTCCGGTCCTTCTTCGACAAGAGGCTCTTCGCAGTCTTTCATCTTCAGATACATGATGTCCTCATCAGGGAATTCAAACATCATAGGCTGATAATCTTCAATCGGTTGTTCGGCAAGATAGTCTGACAGAATACTACCTTTGATGGCCTTCTGTGACGTGTACTGAATGTCATACTCTGTTAAGATCATCTGCCAACGAGCAACTCGTCCGGTGAGAGTTGGTTTCTCAAAGATGTACTTCACTGGATCCATCTTAGAAATCAATAAGGTAGTATGGTTCAGCATATACTGTCTCAGTCGGCGAGCAGCCCAGGCCAAAGCACAGCAAGTTTTCTCGAGCAGTGAATATCTTGTTTCACAGTCGGTAAACTTTTTGCTAAGGTAGTATATGGCATGCTCTTTTCGACCAGACTCGTCGTGCTGTCCCAATACACACCCCATCGAGTTCTCAGTCACTGACAGGTACATTATCAGAGGTCTCCCTGGAACTGGAGGTATAAGGATTGGAGGTTTCTGTAGGTACTCCTTGATTTTGTCAAAAGCTTTCTGACAGTCATCGTTCCACTTGATCGCTTGATTCTTTCTAAGCAGTTTGAAAATTGGTTCACATGTAGCAGTTAGATGAGATATGAACCTTGCAATGTAGTTCAATCTCCCTAAAAACCCACGGACTTGCTTCTCCGTTTTCGGTTCAGGCATCTCTTGAATAGCTTTGACTTTTGCTGGATCAACCTCAATCCCTTTCTCACTGACAATGAAGCCTAAGAGCTTCCCGGATCTCACTCCAAACGTGCACTTGTTCGGATTCAACCTTAGTCTGAACTTTCTCAACCGGTCGAACAGCTTCTGCAAATTAACCAGGTGCTCCTCTTCTGTCTGCGACTTTGCAATCATATCATCCACGTACACTTCGATTTCTTTGTGCATCATGTCGTGAAAGAGAGTCGTCATTGCCCTCTGATAGGTAGCACCAGCATTCTTCAGCCCAAATGGCATCACCTTATAGCAAAACGTGCCCCAAGGTGTAATGAATGTCGTCTTTTCCATGTCCTCTGGCGCCATCTTGATCTGATTATACCCAGAAAAACCATCCATGAAAGAGAATACCGAGGATTGAGCCGTATTATCAACCAATACATCAATGTGGGGTAATGGGAAATCATCTTTCGGACTCGCTCTATTCAAATCCCGGTAATCGACACACATTCTAACTTTACCATCCTTCTTTGGCACAGGAACGATGTTGGCCACCCACGGTGGATAACTGGTAACAGCCAGAAAACCTGCATCCCACTGCTTCTGAACCTCTTCTTTGATCTTAGTTGCCATGTCAGGACTCGTTCTACGAAGCTTCTGCTTGACCGAAGGACATCCTTCCCTAAGAGGTAATCGATGCATCACAATGTCTGTATCTAAACCAGGCATATCTTGATATGACCAGGCGAATACCTCCACATATTCTCTCAGCATCTCAATCAGCCTCCTCTTGACAGAGTCCTCTAAAGCAGCCCCAATCTTGATCTCTCTTTTGTCGTCCTCAGTACCCAGATTAACAGTTTCCAACTCCTCCTGATGAGGTTGGATGACCCTTTCCTCCTGCTTCAGCAATCTGGCTAATTCTGCAGGGAGTTCACAGTCTTCCTCACTCTCCTCTTCAGCTTGGTAGATGGGATTGTCGAAATCATACTGAGCCATAACAGAACTGTTCATAGTGAATGCCATAAGATCGCTTCTGCATGTTTGATGCTTTGTTTTAGAAAAAGAGTTCAATAAAGTCACAAAAACAAAAAACATTGCCATTTTTATTGTTTTTTGAAAAAGAAAAATGAAAACAAAAAATAGAAAGACAAGGATCACAAAGTTTGTTCAAAAAATGTCCTTCATTAATGATAATCATTAAAACATGATGAGGCCCTACAAAAATGAATCACTACGCCTTGGGCAGAACGTAGGATTTTCATGCAAAATGACAAAACAACAGAAAATTACTCTGTCAGAAGAGTAACTTGAACCACTTCTTCAGCCGTCCAGTTGTTGATAGACCCCCCTGGTGCACACGGGCGAACCCAGTTGTCCAAATCACAATCGCTGTCACAGTCTTCAATACCGGTTGCAGAGACGTCGCCATGATTCATCAGCCCAGCGCTGGTAAAGGTACTCGGACCCGCTCGACCATTCTGCTCTGCTAGGAGAGGCTCATAACCAACACCAAATTTGTCTTCTTTAATCGGCAAATCCACCATCTTGCCCCAGCCTTCAGTTTTGCCAGAATCAACGACCTCCTTAGCCTGTTTGTAAGAAGTAATTGAAACACCCGGCTTCCTCTGCTCAGCGTACGCCACCTTCTCAAGAGCCACAGTCTCAAACGCCTGGCATAAGGTTTCGTGGATCTCGCCATCCACCTCAACATATTTGAACAAGGACAGATGACTCACCAGAATCTCTTCTTCACCGCACACAGTCACAATCTGACCGTTCCAGACATACTTGAGCTTTTGATGGAGAGTCGACGAGACGGCCCCTGCTGCATGAATCGATGGACGCCCCAACAAACAACTGTAGGCGGGCTGGATGTCCATAACATAGAAGATGATATCGAAAACCTCAGGACCTATCTTCACAGGCAAGGTAACTTCCCCACACACAGAACGTTTGGATCCGTCGAAAGCACGAACGATCAGGTCACTGGGATTAAGCACAAACCCTTCCGCATCAATCTTCCTCAGAATCTGCTTAGGCAGCACATTCAGCGATGACCCGGTGTCTACCAATACGTGAGACAACACTGCCCCCTTGCACTCCATGGTGATGTGCAAGGCTTTGTTATGGTTTCGCCCTTCAGGCGGTAAGTCCAGGTTGGTGAAACCTACGCCATGCCTGGTGCTTACATTGGCCATCACACCCTCCAGTTGGTTGACAGAAATCTCCTGAGGCACGTAAGCCAGATTCAACATCTTCAGCAAGGCGTTACGGTGTGCCTCAGAGCACATCAACAATGAAAGTATAGAAATCTTGGACGGAGTTTGATTCAACTGATCTACAATCTTGTAGTCACTCTTCCTGATTATCTTCATAAACTCCTCCACGTCCTTCTCAAATGACCCCTCGGGTGCTTCTTTCTGGACAGGCTCTTCCTCAACCACAGCTTGCTTACCCTTCGCTTTGGCGAGAGCTTCAGCATTATTGTCCCTCAAAGGCTGCGGTGCGAACAGACGACCGCTTCTGGTAAAACCTCCTGGACCCCCTACATTATCCACAGCCGGACCAACACTTGTAGGAACTCTATTCGGTACACCAATTGTCACTGGAGTTTGATTCACTGGTCTTGTCTGACTTTCAGCCCTTCTGTAATTGCGGTGAGCATTATCATACTTCCACGGCACAGCTCTACTATTCTCAACAGCCCTTCTTTCAGACGCGACGATAGTAGTTGGAACACTGATGGTTACAGGCACGGGAATGGTAACTGGGGTACCATTTGCTGCAGGTGCACCGACGACCCTTTGTCCACGTTCTTCAGACGGTTTAAAGTAAATGGTGATAGTTGACGTTGTTCCACGATCTTTTACAGCCCTACTGAATTGCAAACAACCTTCATCCATCATACCCTGGATACCGGTCCTCAACTGGTCGCAACCATTCTCAGATTCTGCACAGCCCAAACAATTTTCATCACAGCCCGGGTAGACACCCCCATTCAGCAGACGGCCCTTCACAACTAGCAGAGAAGTCTGAACATCATCAACATTAACAACCAGATCTTCAGCTTCTTTCCCTTCAATATTGTTCACTCTATGCCCACCATGCTGAGGCATAGGGTTGTTTACGACGTTAGGCACTGGAGCGAAGTTGATTGCCTTGGCATCGATCAAATCTTGAACCTTGTGCTGGAGAGCTCGACACTTCTCAGTATGATGCCCTGGTGCCCCAGAATGAAAGTCACAACGGACGTTGGCGTCGTATCCAGGAGGCAATACTGTATGCGGAGCCATTGTACGCAACTCAATCATCCCCAACCTGAGTAGTTCGGGCAGCAGCTCTGCGTAAGACATGGGCAGAGGATCAAATCTTCTATCAGCCTGCAATTTCTGCCTAGGCTGGAAAGGACGTTGCTGTTGTTGTTGTTGTTGTTGCGGTTGTTGAACTCTTTGTTGTTGTTGCTGGCGAGGTTGAGGTGCCGGAATGGTCACTGCAGCAGCTTGACGGTATTCAATTCTATTCTGATCTCTGCGGTGTTGAACAGCATTAGTTTCACCCTCCCTTCGACGAGGTGCCCCAACAAACGGCTTCCTAGAAGAAGAGGAACCAGCATCTTGAATCTTCCCAGTCTTAATCAAACTCTCAGTCCTCTCTCCACAAATGACGACATCAGAAAAACTACCGAATGGGCAGCTCCCCATCCGGTCCATAAACACACCTTGAAGAGTACCAATAAACATATCTGTCAACTCCCTCTCCAGCATAGGGGGTTGAACTCTAGCAGCCAGTTCACGCCACCTCTGAGCGTACTCCTTGAAGCTTTCATTGGATTTCTGACAAAGACTCTGCAGCTGAGTCCGGCTCGGTGCCATGTCCATGTTGTGTTTGTATTGCCTCAAAAAGGCCTCACCCAGATCCCTCCAACAGCGGACAGAATCTCTCTTCAATTCCATGTACCAGTCCAAAGAAGCCCCAGATAGACTATCTTGGAAAAAATACATCCACATCTTTTCATCATCGGTATACGCAGAGATTTTTCGATAATAAGCCTGCACATGGGTGCGAGGGCAAGAAGTACCGTTGTATTTGTCGAAGGACGGTGCTTTGAACTTGTGAGGGATTCTCAAACCTTCAACCAATCCCATATTAGTAACATCAAAACCGAGAGAATTCTGACTTTCCATAGCACGGATCTTTTCAGCGAGAGCCTCAACTTTGCGGTCTCTCTCATTAACCCTTCCCAGAACGTCTTCGTCTTCACTGAGCAGAGAGAACATATCTTCTTGTCTGTCAACAATCGGAACAGGATTACGGGCCGGAGCACGGGCTACTCTGGCATTAGCGGCATCTGGAACAATAGGTTGACCATTGATTCGAATACCCCCCAACTCATCACCTACAGCATAGTTGTTGACGGGTACAGCAGCAGCAACATTGTTATCATTGACCGGGCCTCCCTCTGGCGGAGCATGGTTGATCGGTGGATTTGCAGCCTCTTGTCTCTGAACCATAGCTCGAAGCTCTTCTTGACCTTGCGCAACCCCTTGCATCATATTCATAAACTGGGCCATGCTAGCCTTCATCTCAGCCAACTCAGCTTGAAATTGATCCATACTTCTCTGTTGATTCAGTCTTGTTGAGTAGCGGTGCGGACGTTGATCAGCTATCCTGCCTGAACAGGAACCAAGAGTGAGAAGTCACGATCAAGGACACCTGTTATGCAAAATGATATGAGTATGATGCTAATGATGCGTATGATGCACATGATATGCTCATTTCTCAGGCATTCAAAGAGCCTGACCCATCCTGAAAAGATGGCAACCTGCAGCAACAAGAGAACAAACAGATACAAGGAAATGCTGACATCCTTATATATACATAAGGATAAAAGGCATACAACCAATGTCAACAGAATATCTGAATAAACAACATACAAAGAAAAAGAATCCCATCCAACAAGCCTGGAGGTGATTCTCAACAAAAAGATCCAAGAGATGGCTTACACGCAAATGAATCCCATCCAACAAGCCTGGAGGTGATTCTCAACAAAATACAATCAAGGATACAGTCTATAGCAGACGGTCCTCCGGAATGAGGGTCTTCAGGTAATGACACTGGTCTATCAACAGCGAACATTCTGAGCAATCTGGTAAAGGAGTGATCTTCTCTTTCAACTGTCTTCTCAGCTCCAAGACTTCTCCTTCAAGATAATCCTCTGACTTCTGTCTCAACTCCATCTCTTTCCTCTTCAACTGGATGTCTTTATCTCTGAGTTGCTTCTCCAAGTCTCTGATCTTCTTCTGATAACTGGCTTCTGCTCTCTGCAGCCTCAAGCGCTCCCGGTGTTCTGCATCTAACATACTCTCCACCTCCTCGTAGGATCTCTTCTTGCTTCTCAGTCTGCTAGCATCTTCTCCTTGCACCTCCCTGAGTTGATGGGCCAAGTGCAGCTTATCAGCTTTGGCTTTGTACAACTCCATCTGAGCGTCTTGCTCCTTCTCTCTCAAACGGCGGTTCTCCATTAGGGCTTGCTTATAGTGTTCAGCAGACACACTATCAGCAAGGATCAAAGGTGGTTGCTCCTGCAACGGCTCCATCCTATCATAGGGTAACAACAAAGTTTCCACTCTCTTCTTGACCCAATCAGTGTAATCGGGCATAGCAACGGCAAACTTCTTCCCCAAGACGGATCCATCCTTCACTCCCACATCTCTCCAGGCTCTCCCTATCTGCTCCAACCTAACAGGGTCATTCTTCTTCTCAAAACAAAAACTCTCAGCTATCTCTGCTTCGAGCGGTCGTTCACTCATAACAAACCCTAGCTGGCGAAGAGAAAGAACTGGGTTGTAATTGATGCAACCTTTGGTCCCTATGAGTGGCACGCTCCGGAATTCACCACAACTTATGATGACATCCTTCACATCCATCCGGTACGACTGCCACCTGATGTCGTAGGAAGTAAGCGACATGACCCTCTGAGTCCACTTCAGAGTGCTCTGGGTATCCACAAATGGTCCACTGGCTGGCAGAAGAGACATGAACCATTTGAACAGAAGAGGTAGGCAACACCTGATGGCTCCTCCCTTACCATGCCTGCTGTGAATGGCATAGTAAGTATCTGCTAGAAGAGTAGGGATTGGATTCCCTCTGATGAAAATGCTGATAGCAGTGAAGTCAATGAAATTTGGCATACTGGGAAATAGGATGATACCATAGATCATGGCAGCTAACTGTGCGTGAAAAACTTCCCAATTCCCCTTTTCTGCTTCAACTCTGGCTACTCTCAACAGGAACTTCAATGGCAGACCTACAACTTCCCCACAGGGTTTCCAATTCTTACCGACCTCCTCAACACTCAACCGGAGAGCTCTGGCAATCAATCTGAAGTCGACCTCCTTTGGAACGTCCAAGAAGGGAGTCTGATGCTGAATAGGGATACCTAACAGGATAGAATACTCCTCGAGAGTAGGTGCTAACTGGTAATCTTGGAAAGTGAAGCATCTGAGCTCTGGATCGTAGAACTGAAGAAGCGTCTGCAGAGGCACTGGATCCACTACCGTCTTCAATACTGTCAAGATATCTCCATACCGCCCAACAAAACTCTTCAGTCGATCGTCTGTCACGAGGCTACCCAACTCAACTAGCGGAGTCAACGGCTCACGGTGGAAACTGTAGGAACAGGTCTTCCGCTTCAACTCTGGGACTGTTGCCATCTCTATCAGTAGACAAGCTCAGGAATGTACCTGAGAAATGATATGCATGCAGAGATTAGTTTTTTTTTTCCTTTTTTTTTTGATTGATTTTTTTTTATATATTTTTTTCAATGCGTTTCTTTTGAAAAATAAATATGCTATGATGCACATGATGCAGACACGGCTGGCTGGTTGTGCAATCTCTGATCACTAGGTCGAAGCTTCAGTCAAAATCAGAACATAAATCCAACTTAAGATCAACTGAACACTGTCTGAACACAAAGTCACCATCAGAACCAAGTCACCAACAGAACCGAGTCACCAACGGTACCTGTAATGAATAACCCTTCCCCACTCACGGGTGTAGTCTAGGCCAGGGTAAAGCTTGAGAGAAACGCAGCATAAATAACCTTTCGCAGAATACTGTCATATACACACCCGAAGTATGTAACGACAGCATCCCACCAGGGTCTGAACTGCTCGTGATATCAATGTTCCGCTAAGTGGCGCCATACCACCCGCTTCCCATGAATCACTCTATTCCTAGGTATCCTAGATTGCACTCATGGTCTGGGTATTGGACCTTTTACCTCAACTGACTCTTCCCCCCCACACAGAGAGAAACAAACAACCAGCCAGGTGAACAGATGAATAAATGCAAACATTAATGCAAACATAAATGCAAACAATAGACAATGAATGCAAACAATAAATAATGAATGCAATAAATAAACACAGCACAAAGCAACCAAAACCCTAACCTAGAGAGCGCTAGGAGAGACTCGCTCAGGGAAGATGGACCAGCATAGGTCAACTTCTCTATTTCCCCAGCAGAGTCGCCAGCTGTCGCATCGCGCGAAAAACCGGCGGGAAAAGAAAGAACAACAGAGCCGCCACCGTGCGTTATTTATCCCAAAAGAGGGAAAGGAAACGCTCAGAGTAAACCTGGGAAAGAACATGGTCTCGCGACCAAAGAGTATGGGTTCGGGAGTCGGTTATGCGAAGGGAAGGTATTAGCACCCCTACGCATCCGTAGTACTCTACGGGATCCACGCACACTAGAAAGGAAATTGGTTGCTAAACACTGCTCAAATATTCACACATATTGGCTGAAAGAGACAAAGGAACTGACTGAAACTGACTCGGCAGGATGTCGCATCCTGGGCCTACTTAGTCTATCAGGCATAGACATCAGAGTCGAAGTAGTTCGGACTGGGGAAACGACACATGCTCGCTAGGATATCGCATCCTATGCATACGTATCTTCTCGGACGAGAGAAGAATCAGAGCATTCGTAGCTCGGCTGACACGCACACAAACAAACAAAGGCAAAGGCAAACGTGGAGCCTGAATGCCAATCACTGGACTTACATCAGCATCCGAACCAAAACACACAAGAAGGCAAACATGGAGCCCAAATGCCAATCACTGGACTTACATTGACATCCGAACCAAACACACGCACACTGGAACCCAAATGCCACTCGATGGACTTACATCAGCTTCCAAGCACACAACAACAAAACAGGTTAATAGGGAGTCGGGGACTCGAGCCTATAACTGTCAAGCACACACTCAAACAGACAGACAGCAAATTGCTAAGGAGTCAGGCACTCGAGCCTAGCAACTGTCAGACAACACACACAAAAAGAAAAGGGGCGCCCGGAGAGATCAGCTCAATCTCCTGCCTACATACTTCATCTGGTATGAAGATCAGGGCGATGTAGTTCCCCTACGCAGGGATAAAGGACTAGCCTAACCAGATAACAGAGGGAGACACAACTAGGGAGACTACGACTCGAGCCTAGATGTTATCATGCAAATCATCCCTAAGTTAAGGTTTCTAGCTAAATGGCACAAGGGGCCAACTTATCCTAAGTATGGCTCACACAGGGAGCAAGCCACACACACTTAACTTGCACAGGAAGCAAGCCAAGCAAAACCTAACTCGCACAGGAGGCAAGTCAAACAATCCTATCTTGCACAGGAAGCAAGTCAAACAATCCTACAAGCACAGATAGCACACGCTATACACAAACAAGTGGCTCAAACAAGGGTTAGGTTTTAGTCAAGGGGTCATATCAACCTCGACAAACAAACCTCTGGAACTGGGTGAATGTTGCTCTTAACCTTGCCATTGAGGGGCTAAGGTGAAGCAGATGAAAGGATGAAGTGAGGATGAGACCTCACAGCTCTTATCCCTGGCCTGGGAGAGCTCAAGACAAGAATGTGTGGGTTCAGAAAGTGGGAACCCTTCTACACATTTAAAACTGACTCAACTGTACCATTGTACAAGATCTTGGGTTTGTATCTGAAATGCATCAACACAGTGGTGTGAGCAAAGCAGATGACACACTGAATAGTGGGGGATAGATTGCATATCCCTACCTTCTACCAATTGCCTCTTCACTTAGGAGGACTTTGACTCTATGCAAGGACAAAAGTAAACAATCACAAACATTGCCTCTTAAGGAGGACTTCAGACAGTTGCCTGGCCAAGTAACAGGCCAGGTCTTCCAGACTACATGAAGTAAAAGAGACATACCTCAATGCAAATTGCTTATACAAGCAAAGCAAAGCAAAAAGTTCACAAGGAACTAAGCAACTAAAGCACCTGAAACAGTCAAGCAGATGTTAGTATGCAACTTCAAACCAAACAAACAGAAACAGACACCAACAGTTAATTGGAGGCACATGGATGTGCAAGGCACAAGGCTTAAGGCATGTGAGCCAAGCCACCTACAAAACAAAGAGGTTAGACAACAATATTCAAGCAAGCTCAGTCAAAAGAATTGGTCTCAATGGCCATTTGATGGTCAACCTGAAATCACAAACTCAAAGGTGAGTAGCAGGACCACTAGGGCAAGCCTAGGGTCAAAAGTGAATGAGAAAGTCAAAACAACAAAGGATATCCAATCAAAGTCAAGTTTAAACATTCAAGAAACACAACCAATTGGATTCACACTCATATCAATCATCATCATCATTTCATGAACCATTTAGGTCAAAACATGGCAAACAGAAGCTCATAGAAGTCAACAACAAGACTTAACTCAAAAGCAATCCAAAATTTTTCCAAAAATCACCAAATAAATCATGATCAAACCTAACACATAGCATGGTAAGCATGTCAAATTTCATCCCATTTGGACAAGTGGAAGGCAGTCAATGAAAATCAGAAAGTCAAAGCAATTTTGAACATGCTCAAAGAAGTCAACCAAACATGCATCAACTTAGAAAAATCATAAATCAGAAATGGTGTATGATAAATGAATGGGACTAAAGCCATGGCAAAGATGAGGATGTCTAGTTATCTCATGCAAAATTTCATGTCCATCCAATAAAGTATGAGAATTTCACAAATGAAATGGGAGCAAGTGTCACACAAGGTCAACATTTGACTAGGCAGGGAAGAAAAATCTCAAACAAATGGAAAATAGTTCAATTAAATCCAAGAAAATTCACAAGTCAACTAGACATACAAGAGTAGGCTCATGCAAAATTTCAATCCATTTGGAGGTCAAGAAGCATGATAATGAAAATCAAGAAAATGCACATCATTGGTGTGACACCAATTGTCACACCCTAATTCAAAAAATCATAACTCACAAACCACAAATGATAAATGCACAAACTTTGTACCAAAATCACCATGAATGTGTCTAGTTTAAGCACAAAAAATTTGGGAACCATTGGATACATTCTCATCATTTCACAATTGATTTGGCAAAGTGTACAAAATTTGGTCACATGTCACAAACCCTAAGGCCAATTAAAAACCACTCATCCAAAAATTCTGGAAAAATAATGATAAAAAAGTAGAGATCATGATGAACACAACACAAAAAATCCCATTGAATTTGGATCAAAAATGAGCAAGTTATGAATTTTGGAAGATTGGTAATCAAAGTGAAGAAATTAATTGAATTAATATTGAGAAAATGGCATTTTGGTAATATTTGGATCCACTTAATGAAGTGATGTCGTTTTGGCCAATAAACGAAATAATCTGATTGGTTCTTGAAGCTAAGCCATGTACACATGAAAATGGGAAGAAAATCTGGGAAATTCAAAGGCTAGGGTTTCACCATTCCAAATCGTGTTTCTCAATCTTGCCCAGAAATCAAAATTGATTATACCATTGTGTTCATCAAACATCATACAACAACATCCTAACATGGGTTTTCATTAATTCGAGCTTGGCAATAAGAAACAAACAAAACAAGTTTAAATCATCCATCTTCATTTCAACACAACTCGACCATTACTCAACCATTTTTAAAAACACAAAGTGCAGTGTGATCAGGGTGAAGAGACCTATGAGATGTACATCACAATTTTTGAAAAGGTTGAGGTCGAAAACTTACCTATTTTTGAAGTAGCAAGAGGAACAGTGGTTGTTTGGCCTTTTAATGGTGAAGCAGATGAAGCAAAGCCTTCCAAGTGTTGATTGGTTGAAGAGCTTTGGCTGGTGGATGCTTGGAATGACCTTAAACAAACCCTGCCATGGCTGATGCAAGGTTGAAGACAATGCTGCAAGAAGCCTCTATAGGTGGAAAAAGAGTGATTGCAATAGGTCCACCATGCTGTTTTAATGATGTTTCAAGCCAAGCAAATTTGGTCCTTTGGAGGTTTTGGACAAGAAGTTGAAAAATGCAAAAGCAAGGTGTAATTTTGGAGTGAGTGAATCAATGCAACTCTTGTTGATTTGATGATGCTAGTGTGTTTTGGTTATGTGTTTGATGACTATCTCAAGCCAGGCCAGGTCAGGTCCATTGTGTGTCTGGACATCTTTTGGACAGAAAATGCAAGTGAGGTTTTTTGTTTGAATGAATGAGGTCTGTTGGTCTGCTATGTCATGTTGGTTGGCAAGGCATGGTGGGTTAGTTTTAGGATGGTGGATGCTGGTTAGGTTTGGTTCTTAGGGATTCAAAACATTGGAAAAATGCCAAGCAAAAATGAATACTCAGAGAGAGGGTGGTATGCTGCTAGGTTACCTTAGAAGTTTTATGGCAAGAAAAAGGAAAGTGCAAAACAAGGTTGGTTCCATGACAGTTGTGGTCTTCTGTTGGTTTGTGTTGCAAGGTAAAGTTGGTTCTGCTGCTGGTTTGTTCTTGTGTTTTTGGACAGGGCCAATGCAATGCCAATAGCAGGGTGAGTTGGAGAGAGTGTGAGAAGTTGGTTTTTTTTGTTTTTGGTAAATGCTGCTAGTTTCTTATGACAGCAAAAGTAAGGTTTTGAAACTTTGTTGTTCTATGTCTTTTGTGATTTGGCAAGGTTTGGGCAGAAAAATACCAAGCAAGGTAAGAGTATGGTTGGAAAAATGAGTGAAGGTGTTGTGGTATGCTGCTACTTTCAAAATGGTGAGAGGATTGTGAAGGCAAGGCAAGTTAGGTTTAGGTGTTTTTGTTTTGGACAGAGAAAATTGGAATGCAAAAAATGGCAGGGTTAGGGTTAGGAGAGTACTGTTATGCAGTTTTAGAAACTGCTGCTAATGCCATGCCAAAAAGTGAGGAAGACATGGTGTTAAGCCAAAACCAGGTTTAGTTCCTCAGGGGTTTTTGACAGAAAGAATTGGAAAATGCCAAGCCATCTATGGGTCGAATGCAGGGTTTTTGTGCTGCTGTAGGCAATTGATTTTACTGCAGTTCGATGGTGGCTGGCAAGGTAAGGCAGGGTTCATGTCATTTTGAAGTCTTTGGCAGCAAAACAGAAATGCATAGCAAGAGTGAGGTTTGAGAATGAATGAAGAGTGTTTTTTTCTGTTTTTGTGTTATGGCTTCAACTTCATTTCAAGCTGGTAGCAGAATGCTGCATAATTGCTGTTCTAGTACCAAGCAAAGTGTGGGCCAAGTTCATTCATCAATTTCTGCTGCATTACCCCCTCTTTTTTTGTGGCTGCCATGCCCTTTCCTTTGACAGAAAAGTAGTGCTGTCCAAACTGCTATTGGACAGTACAAATTAAGGCATGGAGGTATGGTTGGTTTTGTCCCTTTGTCCCAAAATTCAAGTAAGCAAGCATGGCCCTTTTTTCTGAGGTTTTAGGCTGCTAAGATGTGTTCAATTGACAGAGAATGGCCTATAAAAGTTCTGTTTGAAGGTACCAAGGCATGGTTCAAATGCAAGCATGGAGTGGTATAGTGAAACTTGTACTTTTCTTACAATTCAAGCAACCAAGCCATGGCCTCATGTACTGCATATTTTGACTTTGCAAACACATTCTAAATGACATTTATGAGCTGTTCCAATTGGCCAAATGTTGAAAAAATGTTTAAATCAAAAAGTCAACTCTTGGTCAAACTTGCATTTAAATGAAAAAGGTCAAAATATGCCATTTTGATTGGTGAAGTTTTGGCTCATGAAATTTATATTTTTGGAAAGAGGGGATCAAATGTGACTTGTAGGAAAAAACCCCACCAAAATTGGCCAAACGGTTTGAGAGATATGGCCCTTTGAAGTTCAAGATTTTCTGAAATCGATTCGATCATAACTTGCCAACCACACATGGGAATTGAGAGTTCTTGGACTTTTTGGAAATGGGAGAACAAGATCTTCAACTTTCATGTTGGGCAAAAATTCATTTGAGGCTTGTATCATGATGTAAGTTTGAGGATCAAAACTTTCCATTTTTGGTAAGTTTCAGTTACAGGCCCAGTTTCCGTTTTGGGAAATTTCTGATCTGGCTTCAAATTCTTCCATGATGGTGTTTGGCATGATGTATGATGACTATTTGGACATGAATGAACTCTCACAAACCAATTCCAATCATCCAATCACTGATTAAATGGACAGTTGACCAACAGTTGACTTTTAGGGTTTCTGACTGATTATGTATTGACTGATGACTTCCAAACCCTAATTCCTTGAGGACTTGACTTCAAATGATGTCCCAAGTTGTATGAACTCTTGATTATTGACCATGGTGCCCAAATTCCACAAGAATGACCACCATCCACTGCTTTGACTGACAGTTGACTTTTTTAGGGTTTTTGACTGTCTGGGCATGAACTGCTGACCTCTGAGCCCTTAACCCTTGACCAAAATACTTCAAATAGACCTCCAAGCCATGTGAACTTGTTGGACAAACCCCAAGGCCTTGATTCAATGAGAAATTCCTTTGCTTGCTTGGTTGACTGATCAGGAGATTAGTTTGACCTAATTCTTGACTGTCTTGCACTAGAGGCAACTGAGGCAATGCAAATGTTATGCAATGGACCATGATATGCTATGACCTAATATGAAAATGTATGCATAATGATAGGTGCAAATTTGAGGTGCTACAGCAAGGAAGCAAGGTTTAGGAATTGAAGTTCAATGATCAACCAATGAAGTTGAAAATAGAACTTGAAAATTGAAAGAAAAACTAAGAATTCCTTTTAATGGAGGTTGGGATTTCACTTCTGCAGCAGTTCAGGCGCCTTGAGGTTGGTTTTTGAAGAGAAATGAAGCTTCTATTTATAGCCAAGGGTGTTGCATTGCATGAGGAATCCGTGTGCATGTGAAGTTGGGTTCTCCATGCATGGGCCTGTACAGGCTCATGGGAGGCCCAAATGCAATGGCAAGTGCAAGTTGAAGTCACATGGATCAGGTTTGGACGTGCATATTTCATTGTAATGGAGTGTACACAAAGATTCGATATGTTATGCATAATTGGGAACAAAACTTCTCCTCTTAGAAAATGCCACTTGCCAAATTGAAACATAGCCATATGGGTAATGGTTGGAAAGGTCTTAACATGAGGAACAAATGTTATGTTGAAAAAAAATCCATTTGGAGTTGGGAAAATATTGAAAATTGATCATGAAGTTCAAGGTGCAAAACATGTATATGGAAATTTTACCAAAATGGACTAATTTCAAACCCTTTTGTTTCAACGATGCAAGCCTCAAATGACAAAACCTTCAACACCAAAGTTTTAGATATTTTCAAGAAAATCAATTTGGACTTACATTTTGCATCATTTTAATTTTTTATGAGAAAGTTATGGGCACTTGAAGTTGGACTTTTTCACATTTCAATGGCTTTGGTCCAAAGTGACCTATAATGTTTTGTATTATAACATGTGTTTATTTTAGGATTATGAAATTTTGTCCAACATAAAAAATGAATTAGACATCTTAAAATTTCCAATACACTTGGTCCCACCTCAAAATCATGAAAAATGAGTGAGTTAGGTCCTTGGGAAGTTGACCTAAAATTAGGGTTTCAGTCAAAATGACCTATAATGTTTTGAAATGAATGATGACCTTACAAGTTTAAAATGATTTTTTTATGAACATGAAAGTTGTTCATATAGTTCTTAAGAACATTTTTTATCTTGGGGTCATCACCATTTGACAAACACATCAAACGTTGGGTCTCAGTGGATTTCAAAATGGTCAAATGAATTGACTGATCAACTTCTCAAGTCCAAACTTCAAATCTTAATGAATTGATGATTGAGGACACTCAAATGGGCTCATATATGCATAAAATTATGAATGAAAGAACTTCCCTTGATTGTATTTGATCATAGGTTGAGGTTGCTTCATGAGCAAGGCACAGTCAGTGCACAGCTGAACTAGGGTTTCTTGGGAAATAATCCTCAAGCCCCTTTGTTTATCTCGATCAAAATGAAAAATTGAGATACTTGGGAGGCATATATGATAATTTATAGCTTTGTAAACCATTGTCATGCTTGCTTTCACTTTCATCTGGCCATTGCTTTGAGCATAGGGGCCTCCTAGGAGCCTTGGATCACATGACTGCTTGAGCTTCAAAACAGACAAAGTTAGTGACATATTTTTGTGCTTTTGGTTAGTAAACAAAATAAGAAAATCAATAATATACAATTCAAGCATGCTTGGTGGTCTCAAACCAACTCACACAAGTCCCAACCCAAGGGTTAAGGAGCCAAGATGTTATGATCCTTGAGGCAAATGCAATGAGCAATGACGTGATGCCATGAGGGATCTTAGGGTCAAAATTAGGGTCTTACACCCAGTAGGGTTGCCTTATCCGAGTTTGATGTTTGTATCTCCTCCGAGTCTGATGATTTCTTCTAGCATTCAGAGCTGGTGGTGAAGACGTTTATTTCCTTCCCCAGTGGAGCAAAATGTTATTTTCCCCTTTGCAGAGTTTCCTCTCCGGCATATAGAAGGGAGTGTTTTGATTGATGTACATCTGGTTGGTGGTTGTTCCCCACAGAGTTTTACATCGTTCCTTGATAAGCTTCCCCAATAGAGCTTCTTCTCCTGTGCATAGTGTTATCTCCTGTAGTTGGAAGCTTTGAATTTGCCTATTCCCAGCTATGGTTAAAGTTTTCCCATGTTTACTCTTGTTTCAAATATCATCCCCATCAGAGTTGAGTTCTCTGTTTGATTCTCTTCTTTCGCTACTCCTTAATACATCTTCTTTGTATCCTCAGCAAGTGTAGCTTTGGGATAGGGTTGGATATCCCCGATGATTTATTTTCATCCTTCTCGATTTGTTCCCAAGCTGAGTTCTCCAGGAGGCTTCGCCCTTCTTATCGAGACGTTTTCCGAGTGTCTGCCCGTGATTCTTGTTTGTGTTAGATATGTTTGTTTGTCAGCATTAATCATACAAAATCATGCATATACATGCATAATCATAGCATTCAGATATTCATGATGCATTCTTTGCCATATATCTTTGCTTGTTACCCCCTGCTATTGGTGAAATGTTCTTCCCCAGGCAGATGTTTATGTCTGATCTCTCCATATAGAGTCAGCCCCATAGGCAGAAAGTGTCTATCTTTCCTTCTTTCTTCCCCCACTGAGCTATGTCCTCATGGATGATTATTGTTTCAGTTTCCTCCCTAGTTGTGTATCGGGATGGAATTACTCCCCTGAGTTATATCCTCATCGGGTTGAGTCTTGTTTGATTGTGTCTTTCTAGTTTGTTCCTAGATTGATTTCCTTTCTTGTTATTCCCCTGCAGTTCCCTATGGTTTCGGTTGTTCAATTGCTCAGTAACCAGTAATTGTTCATCCTTTCCCTAGCAGATTTTGTGGCCTTCTACCCAGTAACTGGTAGTTGTAAGTCCTATTTCTATGGTTTTCTACCCAGTAACCGGTAGATGTAATCCCCTCTTTGTTGGTTATCTTTACCCCGTAATCGGTATTGATATTCCTTCATTTTTTTAGTATACCACCCAGTAATCGGTGATATATCTCTTGGATAATTGCTTTTGTCGGGCAATTCATCCCTAGCGAGTCATCTTTCATTTACCCTTGTTGGGTGATGATTGTTTCTCCTTCTGATTGGTCATCATTTTATACCCAGTAACCGGTATCCCGATGTCCTTTCTTTTCGGTCGATTTATCCTTTATTAACCCAGTAACCGGTTGTGGATAATCTCCCATGTGAGTATGTTATCAACGTTTATAAAAGTAGTAGATAATATATCTCATGCGCTCTTCAGTCGAAGTCTTTTTCTTCCCTAGTCGAGTAAGATTTGTATTTCCTTGTGGAATCGAATGTCCATCCTGTAAGTCGAGTTTGCTTTTTCAGCCCTCCTTTCGGATGATGAGTGTCTTGGATATATTCCCAATTCACGCCTGGTTGGTCACCTATTATATGCCCAGTAACCGGTATCCCTGGTGTTCCTTCCTTCTGCTCCCTATTATGACTTTTTGTCCCCTGTGGAGTCAGATTTTCCTGAGTTGAGATATGCCTTTTGGGTCCTCCTCAGATGTTTCGGGTGATTGATATCTTTCACCCTTATACCGGTCTTAGATATTCTTTCTCCCTGAGCGTGTTGTTCTCTCACCCAGTAACCGGTGTTTTGATAACATGTCTCTCTTTGAGTTTATTACCCAATAACCGGTAATATCTCGTTGTTTCTTCCTCAGCTGAGTCCTTTGTGGACATCCCCGTCTGAGTCCGGATTTTTTTATCCGATGTATCTTTTATGGATAATTTTGCTGTATTGGCATATTCCCCAATACATGCATCTTTGCGCCAGCTCGAGTCTTTCCATCGATTTATTTTCGTGGAATCCCTTCGTGTCTCCCAGCAAGTTTTCAAGTCGTGATCTGCTCACGCATTTTTACCTTATTTCCCCCAGAGTCTCTGTCTCCCTAGTGAGTGCGTTACTCCTATGGATCTTCAGTTTCTCCCGGTTTCTTTTCCTTTGTGGCAATTATTCACCATGAAGATTTTATTTTTCATACATACATTTGCATCATGAGGTCTCTTAGGGACCAAAATTCGTCTCTCTATTTTATTTAAGCTCATTCTATCTTGTCGAGACGAAGATTTTAACCTTCATATCTCTGGCTAGAACGACCTTAAATAGGGGCATCTGTAAGACCATAATTTTAACCCTAAGATCCCTCATGGCATCATGTTATTGCACAAGTGCATTACCTCAAGGATCATAGCATGTTTGGCTCTTTAACCCTAGGGTTGGGACTTGTTTGAGTGTTTTGAGACTACCAAGCATGCTTGTATTGTATATTGTTGCTTTTATTATTTTATTACTAACCAAAAGCACAAAAATATGTCACTAACTCTTTTTGTTTTGAAGCTCAAGTGATCATGTGCTCCACAATGCTCCTAGGAGGCTCCTAAGCCCAATGCAATGGCTAGATGAAGATGAGAAAAAGCATGACAATGGTCCACAAAGTTCCTAATCATCATATATGTCTCCCAAGTATCTCAATTTTCCAATTTTATCAAGATAACCCAAAGGGCTTGAAGATTGTCTCCCAAGGAAACCCTAATTCTACTGTGCTTTGACTGTGCCTTACCCATGAAGCAATTTCAACCTCTAATCAAATTTAATCAAGGTAAGTTCTTTAATTTATCATTTTATGGATATATGAGCCTATTTGAGGCCCCTCAATCATTTATTCATCAAGATTGGAAGTTTGGCCTTGAAAAGTTGACCAGTCAAGTCATCTGACTAAGTCGAGGTTCAATTAGCTATAACTTTTGATGTGTTTGTTAAATGAAGATGACCCTAATAGAAAACATGTTCCTAAGGATCATATGAACAACTTTAATGTTCATCAAAAAATTATTTGAAGCTTGTAAGGTCACTTTTCATTTCAAAACATTATAGGTCATTTTGACTGAAACCCTAATTTTGGGTCAACATACCAAGGGTATAACTTCCTTAATTTTTATGATTTTGAGGTTATACCAAAGACATTGGAAATCTTGAGATGTCTACTTCAAATTTTATGTTGGAAAAAATTTCATAATCCTAAAATAAATACATGTGATAATGCAAAACATTATAGGTCATCTTGAACTTAATTCATTGAATTTGAAAAAATACCCAACTTTAAATCCCATAACTTTGTCATAGAAAATCCAAATGATGCAAACTTTGAGTATAGATTGACTATATTGAAAGGATATACAACTTTCATGTTGGAGTTTTGTTCATTTGAAGCTTTTATCATAAGGACATGGGGGTTTGAATAAGCTTGCTTTTGGCTAACGTTTTCAAATTAATTTGAATATGTTTTGTACCTGAATTTTCCCAGCCAATTTTGTTCAATTTGCACATGCCAAATTATTTTTTTGCCCAACTTAACTTTTATTCCTTATTTCAAGGGCTTTCCAACCATTACTCACAATAGTCCATGGGGTTTACCATTGGTGAGTTTCGAATTCATTTCCATTTATGTGCATTTTGGTATTTTATGATGAAACTTGAATATGTAAGTTGTTTCCCTCCAATGTGCACGTCCAAATTCAATTCACTTGGTCTCAGCATGTTGCTTCATTCATCCTTGGGCCTTCCACACGTCTATACAGGCCCATGCAATCCAAAATTCAAATTCCATGCACATGAACAAAGTGTGATGCACAACCACATTCAGCTATAAATAAAGGCACCATGAGCTTCATTCAATAACCTTTTGGAGATCCCAAGTGCTGCAGAAGTGAAACCATAGCCATCACTAAAGGAATTAATAACTTTTCTTCATTTTTTTGAGCTTGAAATTCAGCATCATTAGCTGAGTTTTAAAGCCAATTTCCTTAGCCTATCACTTCCATTACATTCATAGATCAAAGATGAGAAAGGATCTTGGAGAATTCGTGGCCAGAAGTTCATAAATTCAGAGGTATAATCTCAAACTTTTTGGATCTAGAACTCTTAATTCAATGTAGCATTCTTGTGTTTCTGTGGTTTTCTGAAGTCCTCACACTTGAGGCAAGCTGTTGATGCTTTCAATTCTTTATTTCATGAGCAATCCGTGTGGACACCATGATTTTCTCCTTCACATTTCTCTCAATATAGGAAGAGTGAGGGAGATCCATTGGTACAGTGATGATCTCCATCACAAGAGCTTTATTTCCATGGCCTTGTTTTTCATTTTGGTTAAGATTTATTTTCTGCAACTGGTGGTCGAAATTTGTTGCTTCGTTGGAGAAGATGGTGGTTTCCACCACCACCACCACGTGTGCACGCTACGACCCATGGATCTCCATGCCACGATCTAATCTTGTTCATTCATTTTAATTACTTATTTTAATTAATGATGTGTCGCATTTGACTTGGATGTATCGTGCGCCATCAGATCTAAACTGTGCCAAGTGCCACGTCAATTAATGAATGTGGATCAGATGGTTGTGGCTTTTTCACTTATTTTTACTTTCTATTAATTCATTTCATTTTCAAAAATTCATTAAAAATTCATTTGAAGTCAGAAAAATGTGAGACCAATTCCAAAAAATTTCTTAAAAAATCTGGTTTCATATTATGATTTTTAATTATTTTTGTGACTTCATTTGATATTTTTTATGAATTACTTGATTTTTAATGATTTTAATTCATTTTAAAATACTTTCTGACTTTTAAAAAAATACAAAAATATTTTCATAGCATTTATGGATCATGATAAGTCAATGAAAAATAGTCTCAACAATTTCTTGATTGTTTTGAGATTTTAATTCATAATATGCTATTTTTTATTGTTTTTAATTGTTTTTAATTACTTTCTGATTTCAAAAATTTGTGAGAAAATTAGTCAAAGCTTGTTTGACTATATTGTACCTATGAGAATTTAATTGGACTTTTTGAAGTTGCTTTGAATTGAATTTGAGGTTACTTTTGGTTTGTTTATTTTTTATTTATATTTTATTTTAATTCAAAAAATACCAAAAAATATTGTTGGCTTCTTGACTTGTTATCTCCATTTCTCTTCTGTTTGATGGTGATTGAGGTTGATTTGAATCAACTTTGATCAATTGGGATTGGTTGTTGTCTTCTTATTCCCCTCCCTTTCATCTTCATCCCTTTCTTCCCATCAATGGTCAATGAGTTAAAGTCTTGAGGTTGGTCTTGACAAATAAGAAGTTTAACCTTCCTTGATCCATGATCAAGTAAGTTATTTTGTGTCAAAGATAGGTAGCTTCTTGGTCAAGCAAATAACCAAAAGTCAATACAAGGCCCTTCCCTTTTTGTTTGGCATAGCAAGTTTATGGAGCTTGACTTACTAGTCATGATCTCTAACTTGTGTTCTTTGGCTATATTCTTATTGACTGGCCTCAGATAGGTGTGACTACTACATTAGTCCACTAACGATTGCTTAACATAGCGCTACATTGTCTTATGACAAGCTAACATAACTCTACTAACTACTAACTTTAATTTGAGCTTTTAATTTCTTGCCATTTACTTTTAATGTCATTTATTTCTTGCTCATTATTCATTTTGATTTTCACTTTGCTCATTTGACCACATATTTTATGTTTATGCCATTTTTCTTTTGCTCATTTGAGCCCATTATTATATTGCTATGTTGTGTTGTTTGTGCTTGTTTTGATTTGAACCAAAATGCAAAAAGGAATAAGGACTTAGAATTAGGATTTACCCATGCTTAAAGGAGTTCAAGAGCAACTAGACATCATGCCTTTAGAATGCAAAATTTGTTGAAGAGAAACTAGGCTTCATGCCTTTAGAATGCTAAACTCAAAGTTGATCTCAAAGGACTTCTCCTCAAACTCATTCTTTTGTCCATTCCCTTTATTGTGTTGTGAACTTTTTGAGGTTTGCTCTTGTGTGATAGGGATCCCATCTTAAGATTGTGAAAAGGGGACCATTGTTATGAGTTGCCAAGTTAAGAGCCAAGCCAAATGGAGATCCTAGAAGCTTGAATTCAATTATTGATTGCTTGTTTGTGTGCTAAATCCAAAGGAAATGAGCATCTTGAGTCATCTCTATGACTTCAAGAAAAGTAACTCCAAGGGTTTTTCTTTCCCCTCTTATCTTTGTATGCTTTAGGAATATCCCTTCTTTCTTCTCCCCACTCTAACCAAGCCAAAAATCATTTTCAAAACTTTGACTTTGTTTCAAATTAGAAACCTAGGCCTTAAGCCTTTGAATTTTCAAAACCATTTTTCAGAAATACTCATTGTAAATAAACTTTAATCCAACTTTGACTTCATTTTGTAAATAAATCTAACTTGAAAATATAACCCATTTCAAGTGGTTTTGTGGTTCCAATGGCCACTTTGTTAAATCCTTTCAAAACATTAGTCATAGGTTTGAGTTATCATTGTGGTTGATGTAAATCTCACCTCATCCTTAGTGTTGGATTATAAGCCTTCCATGCTTATTATAGGGTTAACCCCTCACTAGCATGTTGAAGCCTTCCTCACATGGTGGATTATTGGTTTAGGTTGAGTTTTCTCCCTTTGATAACAAAAGACCTTAAGGTTTTTGATCAAATCAATTCACCAATCTTTGAGATTTTTACCCAAAACTACGAGGTTTTGATCCTCCTTTGTGATGGTACGTAGGCAATGGGTTCATCCATTCAAACAACAAAAATTTGTAAATATAATCTATTCTCTTCTCATCCCCCCAATCTTTTGTACAAATCTTTTCACAAATACCAACCTACAACACATATTTGCAAAAAGGGTTCCCTTAGAGTACTAAGGATGTTTTGGGTGCGTAAAACCTTCCCATTTCATAACCAACCCCCTTACCTAGAACTTTGACATTTTTATTAGTTTTTTATTTGAAAAACTTCTTACTTGGCTTTTGTTCGCTTTTTAGCCTTTCCTTTGGACAAATAAAAGTGCGGTGGCGACTCAAATTATATGTTGACTTTTGGTTTAGTCAATAAGCCTAAAAGTAACGAAAACCCCGCTACAAGGGTCTATGGAGAACCAGTTTTGATCAGATGAATTCATCTGGCCAACCACCATCAACCAACTTGCTAATTTCCAATTCTCTTGACTTTCTTGGATCATGGTAGATCATATATGCATAAGATGATGAATTTTGAAGTGTCGTTTGAGAAATTTGATCAATTGGTGAGATAGCTTGTTGGAGAAGTTACTCAAGATACCGAGTCAAACTAGGGTTTCCAAGGCACATCACCCTCAAAATCTTGAAGAAAACTTGATCAATATAACATGTAGAGATCAATGAGACTCATATATGATGTTTATAACCATTCTTGAATCAATTTTTTGGTTGTGCTCTTTGTTCATGAGGGTCTCAAACCCTAAATGTGATCAATGAATCAATGAGATCATGCCCTACCTACAAAAAGAGTTAGATAGATGCAAAGACATATTTTTGGTATTTTGGTTAGTAAAATTGATAAAATACAAGTATCATATAATCACAAAGTGCTTGGTGATCTCTCCCAAAACAAACCCAATGAAGAGGGGGTAAGGAGGATGCCAATATATGATCCCAATGTTTATGCTTATGATGAAAATTCATGAGGGATCTTAGGGTCAAAATTAGGGTCTTACAGCTGCCCCTATTTAAGGACATTCTAACTGCGGAGGTGAAGGTCAAAATCTTCGACTCGACTCAGTAGAATGGGCTTAAATAACAACATATAGAAACAAATTTTGGTCCCTAAGAGACCTCATGATGCATATTGTAAGAACAAAAAGTGTTCTACAACAGACTCCATGATTTTGATGATAACAAAGGATGAAACCAAAAATGGCACCCTAACGAAAAGTTTCTAAGTGTGCAGGGTTCTAAAGAAAGAAGAAACAAATCTGATGATGTCATCAGATGCAATACAAGATCAGATGCAAAATCTCAAGTATCAGAAGCATCTAAAGAGGAATCTCATTCAAGAAGCTCTGACTCTGGACAAAACTACAAAGTATCAGAAGCATCTGAACATGAAGTAAAGTCTAGAAGCTCTGACTCTGAACAAATGTCCTCTGTAAACTCTGAAGTTATCAGCGCCATCTGAACTTTCAAGAGATAACATCAGAAGCCAGATTCCCAGATACATGAAGACTCTAATCAGAATTGTTAATCATGATGAAGTAACGTTTAAGCCAAGTTAAAGTTCTGCAAATGGATTTCCTCAATTAGAAAGAGACGTTAATCTCCACTTCCAAGAGAGAAGATACTAATTGTGGTAAGTAGTCACTTCTAAGAGAAAAAGTCTACTGCAGAAGCTATTAATGGAATGGCGTAACTACATCTCAATATCCAACAGATTCAACGCTACTTCAACTCTACTTCAACTCCTATAAATAGAGAAGAAATCTCATTCAGTAACAACAAGAAATCACTAGCCAAAACTATACTGAAATTATATCACGCTCAAGAAAAACATCTTTGTTCTTCAAAGATTTTCACTAAGCTTTTGCTTATCAAGTGGAAAATTTGTTCTTAAGTTTGTAATATTTGCTTTCTTAGAAGCACTCTAGATTACACATCTTGTATCTAATTTTTATTTGATTTCCTCAAGTGACTCTTTGTAGTCTGTAGACTTGAGAGGACTAAGAGATTTTCTTCTCTCTTAGGGGTTGTTTGTAATCTTTCAAGATTAGTGGATTAAGTCCTTGTTGAAGGCGAAATCACCTTGGTCGGGTGGACTGGAGTAGCTTTGTGTTATAAGCGAACCAGTATAAAATCATTGTGTGATTTCATTTTGCAAAAGCGCTTATTTTTCAAACAATTCAAACCCCCCCTTTCTTGTTTTTCTCACCTTCAATTGGTATCAGAGCTCCGGCTCTGTTATTGATTTTCAAATCAAACACTTAACCGTGTAGAGAGATCCAGTGCGAGAAAAACAAATGGCCCACTCAAATGAGAAAGATTCTTACAATGCCAAGCCTCCTGTTTTTGATGGAGAAAAGTTTGATTACTGGAAAGATAGAATCGAAAGTTTCTTTCTGGGTTATGATGCTGACCTCTGGGACATTGTCACAGATGGATACAAACCTCCAGTCTTAAATGGAGCTGAAGTTCCCAGAAGCAAAATGTCAGAAGATCAGAAACGTGTTTTCAAAAATCACCACAAGGCCAGAACAATACTTCTAAATGCCATATCATACAATGAATATGAAAAGATCACCAACAGAGAGACTGCCAAAGATATACTTGACTCTCTGAAGATGACCCATGAAGGAAACTCCCAAGTCAAGGAGACGAAGGCTCTGGCGCTTATCCAGAAGTATGAAGCCTTCAAGATGGAAGATGACGAAGCTATAGAAGCTATGTTTTCCAGATTTCAAACTCTTATTGCAGGTCTTAAAGTGCTAGACAAGGGATACACGACTGCAGATCATGTTAAGAAGATTGTCAGAAGTCTGCCAAAGAAATGGAGACCAATGGTTACTGCTCTGAAGTTATCAAAGGATCTGAACAGTATCAGCCTTGAAGAACTTGTTAGTTCTCTCAGAAGCCATGAGATAGAACTAGAGGAGGATGAGCCTCAGAAAAGGAACAAGTCAGTGGCGCTGAAGTCCAGACCTGAAAGACGGAAGTCAGACAGAACCAAAGCTCTCCAGGCAGAAACTGCAGATACTGACGATTCTGAACCTGAAGACTCTGATGATGAAGAAGAACTGTCCTTACTAACCAGAAGAGTTAAGCAACTCTGGAAAAGAAGGAACAACAACAACTTCAGAAGATCAAGACCCAGAGGGGATCGATCAGAGTCAACTTCAAAAGGTAAACCTAACAAAGATATTACCTGTTTTGAATGTAAAGAAACAGGTCATTATAGAAATGAATGCCCCAAGCTGAAGAAAGATAACTCTAAGAAAGAAAGCTTCAAGAAAAATGCCTTCAGAACAAAGAAGGGATTAATGGCCACCTGGGACGATAGTGAATCCGAATCATCAGAATCTGACTCTGATGAACAGGCCAACGTAGCTCTTATGGCTACCACATCCAGCAGCTCAGATGAAGAATCTGAAGAGGTATTTTCTGAACTTTCTAGATCTGACTTAGAATCATGTTTATCAGAAACTCTTACCTCTCTTCAGAAATTAAAACAAAAAGTTAAAAACATTAAAGGCCTTCTTAAAGCAAAATCTGAAGAGTGTAGTAAACTTGAGACAACAATTCTAGCAAGAGATGATACAATCACATCTTTAACGTTAGAAAGAGATGAAGCTAAAACGAAAAGCTTAGAATTAGAAGAAGTGTTGTCTCAAGCACCACAAACTTCAAATGAAATTATTTATAAATATGAAGAAGCCTTTCAACAATTTCTGAAGAATGGGATAAATAGGAGTATTATGGCATCCATGATTTATGGAGTAGGTCAGAATAATAAAAGGGGAATTGGGTATGATTCTGAGGAAAATAAAACCTCTACCAGTAACCAAATTAAATCGCCTTTTTCATACCACTACACACACACACAAGAACACAAATTTAAAAATGCTAGAAGACCCAAAGTTGTAAGAAACTCTGGGAAAACTAATCTGAAAGGACCCAAGAGATTCTGGGTACCGAAAGATAAGATCATCTATGTTGCAGATATCCTATGCAGCAAAGTTCAGACACCAGTCATGGTACCTGGACTCTGGATGCTCGCGACATATGACGGGAAGAAAGTCTATGTTCCAAAGCCTGGAACTTAAAGACGCTGGATTTGTAGGCTTCGGAGGAGATCAGAAAGGAAGGATCAGAGGCTCCGGAACTATTGGTAACGGTACTCTTCCCTCTATATCTGATGTTCTTTATGTAGAAGGATTAATGCATAACTTGTTATCCATAAGTCAATTAAGTGATAACGGTTATGATGTAATCTTTAATCAAAAAACGTGTAAAGCCATTAGTCAGAACGATGGCTCTGTCCTTTTCACAGGCAAGAGGAAAAACAACATTTATAAAATAAATCTTTCTGATTTAAAAGATCAAAATGTTAAATGTTTAATGTCAGTTCACGAAGAGCAATGGGTATGGCATAGACGCTTAGGCCACATTAGCATGAGAAAACTTTCTCAGCTAACTAAACTTGAGTTAGTCAGAGGCTTACCTAAACTGAAGTTTTCTTCAGATGCTCTGTGTGAAGCTTGTCAGAAAGGAAAGTTTTCAAAAACATCTTTTAAAAAGAAAAATGTTGTTTCTACCTCCAAGCCTCTGGAGCTTCTTCACATTGACTTATTTGGTCCTGTGAAAACAGCATCAGTCAATGGAAAGAAGTATGGACTAGTAATCGTTGATGATTACAGCCGCTGGACATGGGTAAAATTCCTAAAGCACAAGAGTGAGTCTCACTCTGTATTCACCAGTTTCTGTTCTAAAGTGCAAAAAGAATTTGACTCTAAAATTGTTAGAGTCAGAAGTGATCATGGTGGAGAATTTGAAAATAAAGATTTTGAAGAATTATTTGATTCTAATGGAATATCCCATGATTTCTCCTGCCCTAGAACTCCACAACAAAATGGAGTTGTAGAGAGGAAGAATAGGACACTCCAAGAAATGGCCAGAACCATGATCAATGAAACAAATGTAGCAAAGCACTTTTGGGCAGAAGCTGTAAATACAGCGTGTTACATTCAGAATAGAATCTCTATTAGACCTATTCTGGATAAGACTCCCTATGAACTGTGTAAGGGAAGAAAACCCAACATTTCATATTTTCATCCTTTTGGATGCATTTGTTTTATATTAAATACTAAAGAACATCTGAACAAGTTTGATTCCAAAGCACAGAAAGGTATTATGTTAGGATACTCAGAACGCTCTAAAGGCTATAGAGTATACAACACAGAAACCAAAATTGTGGAGGAATCAATTCATGTTAGATTTGATGATAAGCTTGACCCTGAAAAGTCAAAGCTAGTTGAAAAGTTTGCAGATTTAGAGATCACTCTGGTAGAATCTAAGAAAACTCCAGAAGCAACTGTCACTCCAGACTCTGAAGAAATTAAATCTCCAGAAATTCCAAGGAAAGTCAAGAGTCGTAGCAACGTATCTGAAGATTTGATTTTGGGAAACAAAGATGAACCTGTTAGAACCAGATCTACCTTCAGAACTTCTGAAGATATTCCTCTGGGACTAGTGTCTCTGATTGAGCCTACGTCCTGTGATGAAGCTCTTCAAGATAACGATTGGGTGGCAGCTATGCAAGAAGAGTTAGATCAATTCTCCAAGAATGATGTCTGGGATCTCGTTCCTAAACCCAGAGGCACTCATGTCATTGGAACCAGATGGGTTTTCAGAAACAAACTGAACGAGAAAGGAGAAGTTGTCAGAAACAAAGCACGACTGGTAGCTCAAGGTTATAGTCAACAAGAAGGTATTGATTATAATGAAACTTTTGCTCCAGTCGCAAGGTTAGAGTCTATTCGTCTTCTTGTATCTTTTGCTATTAATCATTCTATCAAATTATACCAAATGGATGTCAAGAGTGCATTTCTTAATGGTTATATTTCAGAAGAAGTGTATGTCAACCAACCTCCAGGCTTTGAAAATTCAAACTTTCCAGAACATGTTTTCAAACTTAAGAAATCCTTATATGGACTTAAACAAGCTCCCAGAGCTTGGTATGAACGTCTGAGCAATTTTCTTCTAGAACAAAATTTTATCAGAGGGAAAGTTGATTCTACACTCTTCTGTAAAAACCTTAATAATGATCTCATGATATGCCAAATTTATGTTGATGACATTATTTTTGGTTCTGCTAATATCTCTGTTTGCCAAGAATTTTCTAAGCTAATGCAAGCAGAATTTGAAATGAGTCTAATGCAAGAACTAAAGTTCTTTCTGGGAATTCAAATCAATCAAACTCCAGAAGTCACGTACATTCATCAAAGCAAGTACATTAAAGACGTTCTGAAGAAGTTTGACATGACTGAATGCAACTCTGCAAAGACTCCCATGCATCCAACTTGCATTCTGGAAAAGGAAGAGGTAAGCAACAAGGTTTGTCAGAAGCTCTATCGAGGTATGATAGGCTCTCTTCTCTATCTGACTGCTACTCGTCCTGATATTCTCTTTAGTGTCTGTCTTTGTGCCAGATTCCAATCAGATCCTAGAGAATCTCATTTAACAGCTGTTAAGAGAATTCTTAAGTATCTGAAAGGAACTCCTAACCTGGGCCTGATGTATGAGAAAACATCAGAGTATAGGCTTTCTGGTTATTGTGATGCAGATTATGCAGGAGATAGAATAGAACGAAAAAGTACTTCTGGAAATTGCCAGCTTCTGGGAAACAACTTAATCTCCTGGGCTAGCAAAAGACAGTCAACAATTGCTCTATCAACTGCAGAAGCAGAATACATCTCAGCATCACTGTGCACAACTCAGATGCTCTGGATGAAGCATCAGCTAGAAGATCTTCAGATATTTGAGAGTAACATTCCTATCTTTTGTGATAATACTGCTGCTATTTGTTTAAGTAAGAATCCCATTCTACATTCCAGAGCCAAACACATAGAAATAAAACATCATTTTATTAGAGACTATGTTCAGAAAGGGATAGTAACGCTGAAGTTCATTGATACAGAACATCAATGGGCAGATATCTTTACTAAGCCTCTAGCTGAAGATAGATTTCTTTTTATCTTAGAAAATCTGAACATTAAAAATTGCCCTGAGTAAAATTTGGCTCTGAACATGTAAAATGAGACTCTGATAAAAACAAATACACTTCTGCCTCTGACTCTGATACTTCTACCAAGTTAAGAAGATATCTGAGTTAGAAATCTTCAGAAATCCTTTGGTATTCCTGAAGATCAGATACATCAACACGTGGGGAACATGCGTCTAACCCTAGAACTTCTAGACAGCTGTCAAAAGAAATCAAAGGTCAGAACGCTTGAAATCTCCTCGAGCAGTGTGCTTACTGTTGGGATTAGACATTCATTAATGAGCTGTAATCATTTTTCCCCCAAACGTGCTATTTTGAGTTTTGTGTCTAACGCTGGTATGTGTGTCGTTTTGCATGCGTTTTTACTTAGGTATATAAACACTTTTCTCACATTTCACACACTTATCACTCTTCACTCACTCTTAAACCCTAAACCCTCTCTCGAAGTTTTTCTCTGCAACTCCTTCAGTTCTTCATCTTCTTCATCAATTTTCTTCATGAATCCTCAAGAGCAAGAAGTTTTTAACTTCTCCCAACAAATGGAAGCCAGTTCTAATCCTCAAACCTCAAACACTCAAACACCCACTGTTACAGGCGTTACCACGACCCCAGTCTACAAAGAACCTCACATTCTTGACCGTGAACAACACATAAACCTTTCAACTCCCTTTGAAGGTTTAGATGTACTGTGTGAATCGCTGGTAGATTTTGAGAACTTGAGAAGAAATGGCGTTGATTTAACTGAAGAACTGCGTCAACAAGGATGGGAGAATTATTTCCAAAGATTGTATGGTCCAATCTATCCTTTTCTGGTGAAGGAGTTCTGGAGATGTGCAGATGCTGATGACCAGTTCATTGTCTCGTTTGTTCTGGGTGTGAAGATTGTCATCACTGAAGCATCAATTGCTTCCTTGCTAAACATGGAGAAAGCTGGAGGTAAAAGGATTTACAATATTCCTCCAAGGTCAAAACGCATCACTGAAGTCATCAACCCTACAATCTTCAAACCTAATGTTGAAGGAAACCCCTCTAAGAACAAGGAGCTTCATCAGAACCTCCGAGTTTGGCTGAAGATTATTCTGGGAACAATCCATCATCGTCCAGCCTCCAACTCTTCAGATTATATCAATGCTGATCAGAAATGCATCTTATATTGCATTCAGAAGGGTATCAAGATCAACCTCCCTACTCTCCTGTTCAGGTATCTGAGGGATTCAGTCAGAGAAACGAGGAATAATATGAAGCCCAGATCCTACATTCCTCTGGGAAGATTGCTCTCTGATGTCTTCATTGAGCATGGCTTGGTAGATGATCTGGAGAAGACCAGATGTATGGATGATCTGGCAATTGATGTGGGAAAGCCTCTGAATGCCAGAAACCTGAAGAGTATGGGAATCATCAAAGACATTAGAGTCAAGCCAACTATGGATGTGTCCTGGGAATCTCTAAAAGATCAGAGGAAGATGCCTCATGGCCTTGCCAGGTTCTTCAAGAATGAACCCAAGAATGCCATTGCTATCTACCTTCAGGATCGTCTGGATGAAGGCGTTGATATTTCTGATTTCCGCCTTGAAGACTGTCTGGACTCTGTAGAAGATCTTGTCAGATACAAGAGAGGTGTCTCTGAGAAACAGATAGCTGCTGAGGCAAGGAGAGCAAAGAAAGCCAGACTTGGAGAAACTTCTGGCAGCAAAACTTCAGCACCTCTGAATGTCTCTTCTGGTAAGTCTATTCCTCCTGTCTCCTCTGCATCTATAATGGCTTCCTCTAACCCTCTCTCTTCACAACCAATATATACCACATCTGAAATACCACCCTCAATCACCAGAACCTCCCAACCAACACCAGTTCTAAACATAGCTAGAACCTTCATTCCTCCCTCTCAACCTATACAAACTCACAAACAAACTTCTTCTTCCTCATCCTCTGAATATGAATCACCTCCTTACCTTTCCCCTTCTTCTGACCAAGAGTTCTCTGACCAAGAGTCCTCTGACCAAGAACACTCTGACCCTAACTCCCCAACAATAGCTGAAATTTATGCTAAAAATTTCGCTCCACAACCCATACGACAATCTGAAGTAACCTCACCCCTCCAAACTTCACTTCCACCACAACAAACAACAACCTTACCCTCTGAAACTCAACCATCTGATCCCATCACCTCTAATATCACTCCACCATTTATTCCCGCTGTACCTGGACCAGACTCTGACCCTTTAGACCTAAATCCACTATATGCTTCATCTCCTAGTCTTCAACCAGACGCAGATTCTGAACTTCAAGCAGAATCTGAACCTCAACAAACTGAACCTCAACCTCTAAATCTCAGCCCTCAAAACTCTCCACCTCATTCACCTGAACCTGAACCTGAACTTACCATACCTACCCTTGAGGAGGCCATTATACAGGTTGCAGAAGCCTCAGTCCAGAAGATCAAGTCTCTGGCTAAAAACTCTGAAGTTAGTGATGATCCTAAATCTGTTAGGACACACTGGAACAGAGTCATTAGTTGGATGACCTCTGAGTCTTATAGGCTGAAGAGTATCTCTGAACAAGTCAGAAATGGCTACATCAGAGACTCTGAGGAAAGACTCCAAGAGAGACTGGCTAGAGAAGCTGAGGCCAAGAGATTAGAGGAAGAAAGATTGGCTAGGGAAGCTGAAGAAGAAGCAAAGAGGTTAGAAGAAGAACGACTGGCAAAGGAAGCGGAACTTCTAAGGATTCGGGAAGCTGAAGCCAAGGCTCAGGCAGATGCAGAAGCCCAAGCTGCTGCTGAAGCTGAAGCTCAGCAGGCTCTAATTCAGGGGGAGTCTTCCTCTGCGATCCCTCTGATTCTTAACACTCTGAAAGAGATAAAGCAAGATCAGCAAGAGATCAAGAAAGATCAGAATGAGCTTCGTGCCAGGATGGACAAGCAAGATGCTCTGAATGAAAACATCCAGAACATGTTTGCCATGTTGCTTCAGAGACTTCCTCAACCTCCAAACCCTTAGGCACTTAGGATTTATTTTGTTTGCTTGCCTAGTCTTTTTGCTTCTGTCTTTTTTAGCTCTGATATTCTGTTGAATCTGATGTTTTGACTGCTGTTTGCCTTTGTGTTTTTTTAATGAAATGTTTTTCTCTTTATTATTCTTTTTATTTTTTTTATGCCTTTTTGATTATGCCAAAAAGGGGGAGAAATTATTAAATAGCTCTGATGAAAATTATGTCTAAAACCTTAAGCATTCTGCAACAATTGTAAAAATAGTTCTGATATAAATAGCTCTGATTAAATAATAGCTCTGATTAAATAACTCTAACATTAAAATTAAGAAATTGCAGAAAGTTTTCAGAAATCTCATTGCCTGGAAAGCTCTGGTAAGAACTTCTGAACTCCCTAGTACTAACTCAGGGGGAGCTTTTGTCTATCTGATCTAATATTTTTCATGTTTCATCTGATAATTTTATTTGTTTTGTCATCATCAAAAAGGGGGAGATTGTAAGAACAAAAAGTGTTCTACAACAGACTCCATGATTTTGATGATAACAAAGGATGAAACCAAAAATGGCACCCTAACGAAAAGTTTCTAAGTGTGCAGGGTTCTAAAGAAAGAAGAAACAAATCTGATGATGTCATCAGATGCAATACAAGATCAGATGCAAAATCTCAAGTATCAGAAGCATCTAAAGAGGAATCTCATTCAAGAAGCTCTGACTCTGGACAAAACTACAAAGTATCAGAAGCATCTGAACATGAAGTAAAGTCTAGAAGCTCTGACTCTGAACAAATGTCCTCTGTAAACTCTGAAGTTATCAGCGCCATCTGAACTTTCAAGAGATAACATCAGAAGCCAGATTCCCAGATACATGAAGACTCTAATCAGAATTGTTAATCATGATGAAGTAACGTTTAAGCCAAGTTAAAGTTCTGCAAATGGATTTCCTCAATTAGAAAGAGACGTTAATCTCCACTTCCAAGAGAGAAGATACTAATTGTGGTAAGTAGTCACTTCTAAGAGAAAAAGTCTACTGCAGAAGCTATTAATGGAATGGCGTAACTACATCTCAATATCCAACAGATTCAACGCTACTTCAACTCTACTTCAACTCCTATAAATAGAGAAGAAATCTCATTCAGTAACAACAAGAAATCACTAGCCAAAACTATACTGAAATTATATCACGCTCAAGAAAAACATCTTTGTTCTTCAAAGATTTTCACTAAGCTTTTGCTTATCAAGTGGAAAATTTGTTCTTAAGTTTGTAATATTTGCTTTCTTAGAAGCACTCTAGATTACACATCTTGTATCTAATTTTTATTTGATTTCCTCAAGTGACTCTTTGTAGTCTGTAGACTTGAGAGGACTAAGAGATTTTCTTCTCTCTTAGGGGTTGTTTGTAATCTTTCAAGATTAGTGGATTAAGTCCTTGTTGAAGGCGAAATCACCTTGGCCGGGTGGACTGGAGTAGCTTTGTGTTATAAGCGAACCAGTATAAAATCATTGTGTGATTTCATTTTGCAAAAGCGCTTATTTTTCAAACAATTCAAACCCCCCCTTTCTTGTTTTTCTCACCTTCACATATGACATGAATGCAAAAGTAAATTCTTTATGGGGAAATATTGCCACAAAGGAAAAAGAAATCAGAAAGACCGAAAATCCACAGGAGTATAATGCATTCTGTGAGGAAAACTCGTTGGGGAGATAGAGACTCTGGGGAAAAAGGAGTTATGCGTAGGCCAGGCTACGACTCAAAACTACTGGGGAACTCGAGGGATTCCATACCAACATGGAAAAGACTCAGCCAGGGAAACAAATCATCTGCAGGGGATACGAGTAAGTCAGGATAAAACTGAAATACTCGACTCACGTAGGGGAAAAACAATTTCACTATGGAAATGCGCACTCAACTTAACTGGGGAAGATAAACTTCAACAAAAGAGGAGCAGAAAATTATTATCTACTACTTGTTACTGGGTAAGGATATAATAAAGATCTGACAGAGAGAACATCCGTCATCGTTTAGGATGAACATATCAAGGATAACTCGCTGAGGATTCCAGGAGAGGAAATTCATTATCGGCTACTGGGCAAGAATAACCTTGTTGGGGACAAACTGCAGAAAAATAGGATTTACAACTACCAGTTAGTGGGCAGAAGACCAAAGGTGAGAATATCTGTCATCGGTTAGGATGAACATATCAAGGATAAACTCGACAGGGAAGAAAATCCGTCATGGGTTAAAGTGAACATATCAAGGATAGACTTTCCTGGGGAATGTCAAGGAGGATACTCGTCATCGGTTAGGATGAACATATCAAGGATATACCAACTGAACAAAAAGGATTACATCTATCGGAATTGGATAGAAAACCGTCGGAGAGAGAATTCGTCATCGATTAGGATGAACATATCAATGATTAAACTCTGCGAGGGGACAAAGCAGGATTTACAACTATCGGTTATTGGGCAGAAGACCAACCAAAGAGAAAATTTGTCACCAGTTAAGATGAACATATCAAGGATAGACTCTGAAAGGGGAGAAAATAGGAATTACATCTATCTGTTACTGGATAGAATACCAAAGAAGAGAAAATTTGTCACTGGTTAAAGTGAACATATCAAGGATTAACTCCGCACAGGGGAAAAAGTAGGATTTATAACTATCGGTTACTGGGTACAAAGCCAACAAGGAGAAGAAAACCCGTCATCGGCTAAGATGAACATATCAAGGATTAACTCTCTGAGGAACAACATAGGGATTACAACTACCTTTTACTGGGTAGAATACCAAAAGTGAGAATATCTGTCATTGGTTAAAGTGAACATATCAAGGATAGAATCCTGTGGGGGAAAGAAAGATATTCGTCACTGGTTAAGATGAACATATCAAGGATATACTTTCAGGGGACTCTACTGAGGAGACCAGGGGGTACTTTTGCCAGGTATTGGGCAAAAAGTAACAACTGCAAACTAAGAAGAATATTACCAATTACTGGGTAATAGACTCTTAGGGGACCAAAACATCTACCTAGGTAAGAGCTAGAAAGAAACAATCAAACAAGACTCAACCCATTGAGGACATAACTCAAGGGGAGTAATTTCATCCAGAAAATTTACTGGAGAGGAAACTGAAATAACCATCATCCACAAGAAAACAAACTCAATGGGGAAACAGAGAAAGGTTAAAGTCTTTCTACTTAAGGGGCTGACACTCTATAATTGAAAGAGGACAAACACCAGATTTGGTTGGGATAAAGCACCACCATAACAGAGAATGAGAATCTCAAAAAAATCGAATATGAAGATGCAAGATATGCAAACTATGAAATTTTATGAATGTATATGTATATGTATATATGATGATTATGCTGACAAAACGATCACAAAGGATACAAAGGTGTCGCAAAGAAATTGAACCACTGGTACAATCCTCGGTCAATCCACAAAATATGGAGACTACTGCTAGAGAACAGAGAGATCAACATCCCAAGGGCTCAACCCTGGCTAGGGGAAAGAGGAGATCTGCTGAGGACAGAACAACCAACTCTGTGCGGAATTTTAGGTCAACACCATAAAAATGGGAGACAACCCTACAGAGGAAATATCAAATAACAAAAGCTGCTCAAAAACCAGGAGGAAACTCTGACTGGGAGAAAAGATTCAGTGATTGGTGGGGACATCAAAGCGATTTACTGGGGAAACATAAAATATCTCTAATGAAGATCCATCTGCTGAGGAAAAACGAGCTCCGCCGGGGAAGGCCGAAACTCTGCTGGAAAAGGTAGAAACTCTGTTGGGGACAAGGACACGCCACATGGTATCTGAATCAACCAACTCAGCTGGGGATAACAGAATTCCATTGAGGAAATGAATCAACACTAATGTCTAGGGATACCCAAAGAGTTACTGCTTGGGGAACCACAGATGCTTCACACTTAAGGACTTACTATCCATTGAAATGTTGTTGATATTACTGTCACTTGCTTTGGAAAAGTTCTTGCTTTTATACTTTAAAAAAAACTTGATTTTGATTTAAAAATTTAATTTTAAAATGATCATAACAAAATTTAAAACTATTGGCTGAAGTAAATAAGAGTAGAAACAAATTGGATAAAAGCTCAACTTTATTTAATAGAATAATAGTTTGTAAATGACAAGACTCCATATATTTTACAATGTTGAAAATGGTAATTTACATGGAAAAGGTTACATTGAATACAAATGATCCTTAATCCCTCTACCAAATCTTGATATCCACTGTGCTCTTGACCGCTGCGGGGATGATGAACTGAAGTCAACCCTTGTGCTCAAACAAGTCTTCAAAATCACTGAAGATCAGCAGAATGCAGTTACTTGCCATAATCCCTATTTTTTTGCATAAGTTTCCCCAAGGTGGGGTACTCAACTTATCGAGAAATTATTTCTGTTTTTATGTCTCTAATTTTTTCCTGGATCACCCTTTCAGGTTTTCAATCCACCGAGACGCTCATTTTTGCCTAAGCCGCCCTTTCGGGTTTTCAACTTAGCGAGTTGTTCTTTTATTTTTTAGGCGAAGTATTTCTTGATTGCATCTGCGTTCACAGGACAAGTGAACTCTTCACCATCCATAATTGTAAGAATCATGGCACCGCCTGAAAAAGCTCTCTTAACAACATATGGGCCTTCATAATTGGGAGTCCATTTTCCTTTGGAATTTGGTTTGAATGATAAAATCTTCTTGAGCACAAGGTCCCCTTCTCTGAACACTCAAGGTTTGACCTTCTTATCAAAAGCTTTCTTCATCCTCTGCTGATACAACTGACCATGACACATGGCAGTTAACCTCTTCTCTTCAATTAAATTCAACTAGTCAAACCTGGTCTGACACCATTCGGCTTCAGTCTACTTGGCTTCCATGAGCACACGCAATGAAGGAATCTCAACCTCTATGGGGAGTACTACTTCCATACCATATACGAGAGAGAAAGGGGTTGCCCCTGTTGAAGTGCGGACGGATGTACGATACCCATGTAAAGCAAATGGGAGCATCTCATGCCAATCCTTATATGTGACAACCATCTTCTGGATAATCTTCTTGATGTTCTTATTCACAGCTTCAACATCCCCATTCATCTTAGGTCTATAGGGAGAAGAATTACGATGTGCAATCTTGAAGTCTTTACAAAGAACTTCCACCATATTGTTATTCAAGTTCGATCCATTATCAATAATGATCTTACTTGGCACACCATAACGGCATATGATTTGATTCTTGATAAACTTCACAATAATTTGCTTGGTCACATTTGCATATGATGCCGCTTCAACCCATTTTGTGAAGTAGTCAATTGCCACTAAAATGAAACGATGTCCATTCGAATCTTTAGGCTCAATCATCCCAACCATATCAATTCCCCACATGGAGAAGGGCCATGGGGAAGAGATAACATTCAATAGTGTCAAAGGAACATGAATCTTATCAGCATAAATTTGACACTTGTGGAATTTCTTCACAAACTTGCAACAGTCAGATTCCATTGTCAGTCAATAGTAACTTGCTCGCAACATCTTCTTCGACATTGCATGTCTATTGGAATGAGTACCAAAGGAACCTTCGTGCACTTCGGTCATCAACAAGTCTACTTCGTGTCTATCCACGCATCTGAGCAAAACCATGTTGAAGTTTCTCTTGTACAGTATATCACCATTCAAGTAGAAATTACCGTCTAATCTTCTCAACATCTTCTTATCTTTCAAAGATGCCCCAGACAGATAAATCTGACTTTGGAGGAAACATTTGATGTCATAATACCACGGCTTCTCGTCTTTGACCTCCTCAACAGCAAACACATGAGCTGGCCTATCAAGACGCATCATAGATAAATTGGGAACTTCATTCCAATACTTCACTAAAATCATTGATGCCAACTTTGCAAGAGCATCTGCCATCCGGTTTTCATCTCGAGGGATATGATGAAACTCAACCTTTGTAAAGAAAGTTGAAATCCTCCTCGCATAATCTCTATACGATATCAAATCGGGTTGATTTGTCTCCAATTCTCCTTTGAATTGATTCACAACCAAAGTCGAATCACCGAAGACATCCAAATACTTGATTCTGAGATTCATGGCCTCTTTAAGCCCCATAATGCAAGCTTCATATTCTGTCATGTTGTTTGTACACTTGAAAGTCAATCTAGCTATAAAGGGTAGATGTGTGCCTTGAGGAGTAATAATCACTGCCCGAATGCCATTTCCATATTGATTAATGTAATACCCCAAAATTTACCCTTCATTTTTTCCTGGAAGCATGGGATTATGTTTTACATTTCATTGGCATCATACTAGGTCATACTCATTGCATACTGCATTAATGACATGGAAATCAGGTTTTGATTGATCACTCCTTAACAAAGGGAGCCCACACAAAGCAAGATTGAGAATTGGACTTCATTCTCTAAATATACAAGTCTCAAGGGTCTCATGGGGCTCCAGGTATCTTATTATGGTCCTTAGTTCATCAGTGAAGGATTCAGAGCTATCAGAGTGTTCATCTGGATTTAATCAGGAAATTAGAGTTTCATGGCTACCTGCAACAGGCAATGTTTGGTTGGAAGTAGAGGAGCTCATCCATGTCATGATTGGAGAGGAATCTTGGCCTAAGAAGACTCACAATTATCTCAGAATGATCCATTGGCAATCAGTGCAATCAGTCCCCGATCATTTTGCCCTAAAATTAGGGTTTGGTATAAAATCAGTTTATTTCTGATTCTTTGGGTGAAATTCTTTTCCATTGCCCTCCATATGTCCACAAGGGTCTACATACAAAAAATCAGTTTTTTATTTGAGCCGGAAGTGCTTCAATTGATCACTGAATCGGGAATCAGACAGTTTGGGAAAAGTCAACTGGTGGGCCAGAAAAGTCAACTCCTGACTTTTTGAGAGTGGAATCTCAAAATTCATGCCTAAGGGAGCCTACATGTGAAATTTGATCAAGGTTGGATCATGGATTCATCATTTAATCAGGAATTGGAGAAGTTACTTAATTTGGAAATGGTTGACTTTCCATTTATGGCAAGTTTTCATGATTGTTGCACTCACTTTAAGCCCATTTTCCATCAAGATAAAAGCTCCATTTGAAAATTTCTCCAACATGAAAGTTGTTCCTCTTGTTCCAAGCTTTCTATAAATATAAAGTTTGCCCCATTTGGATCAAAATTGAGAAAGTTATGCTTAGTTAAAGTGAGACATATTTTTAGGACACTTAGAAAATTTTCTAAGTCCAAAAATCTTCAAAGTTTGTCAAGACTTCTTGGCCAGTTTTCTTGCATTTCAAGGCATCATTTGAAAATGTTTTCTTCACAACAATTGTACCTTGCCATGTCCTCTTTCACCTCCTTTTGGAATCATCTCATTTGGATTCATGGTTTGAGAGATACATTCACCTAAAGTGGGCATCATGACTTGATTTTCTAGGCAGATTTTAGGCCAAACTGGCCCAATTAGTTTTGCATGGTGAGACCTGAACTTGAGGGCCATTTTCACATTCTTCTATTCATCATTTCAACTTATGATCAACATGAAAGATAACATACTCCATGAGGTCTTTCTACTGTTTGCATTGTCTCACCAATTGGTAGCTTGATCATCAAGTTACATGGCCATAAAGTCATCACTTTGGAATGGATTTCTTGCTTGCCAAGCCATGCTGCAAACCAGCCCACGTTTTGTTACCTCATTTGGCCATGCATTGGATATTCATTCACTTAAGTTTGGCCCAAAATAACACAAACCTCATGTGTCCATGCCTAATACACCTCACTTCACATTTTTATTCTCATGGACATCACTTATTTCAAGGCCCATTAGAACATTTAATCCACCACATTTAAAAGCTGCAAACCCTAAACCTAAAAGAGAAGCATTATGAATTTTCGTGGCAAGCAAGGCAAAGAGCATCACAAGTCAGATTTCATTCCTCTTCAATTCCTCAAGTTGAAGCTTTGAAGCACTATCCTCTTCTTCCATTCTCTCCACAACCAAGAGGCAGTGGACCAAGTCTCCACTAGGTACCCTCTATCACTCATCTTCCATGGCCATGTATTGATATACTTATGCTCATTATCATTATTATTCACCATGCTATTTTTATGCTTGCTTACCATACTCATCATCATGCTTGCTTCCATGCTAATCATGCTATGCCTGTTTTTTGATGCCCTCAACATGAGGCAATGTTCATGTTATGGATTTATGCTGCTGAGTTTTTGTCCTAGCCCGTGCCCATGTTGTCACCTTGTTGACAACATTGCTCCATGATTAAGCCATTATTTCACTCAAACCAAGTTACCATGTTAATCTACACATTTCGTACTTGATATTTGGTTTTTATCTCATGGCATTTGGTGCATTATAGTGCTTGTATTATTGAATGGAAGTTTGGAAAAATCCACTGCATATTTTCGTGTTTCTGCATGCATGGAGTTAGGGCAAGGTTTGGTGAAGAAGAAGACCACGTGTCGTCGCGAAAGCCGTTGGGTCAAGCGCGCTTGTTTTAATCCTGGCCGTGCATGTTTGTTTTGTCCTGTAGTGACTTAAGTACCTTTGCCCAATTGATATAATGTCACATGAATTTTTTATTAAAATGTTATTTACATGGTGTCACGCCTGAATATTTGGTTTGGGTCATGGGCCTGCGTGATCTGCTTTCCACACCTCCCTTTCAGGGCCCATCAACAATAATCCATCTCCTCTTTTATTTTCTTATTTTAATTTCCATTTATTTTCTATTTAGATTTTAATTATTTTAAAATATTTTCTTTGTCCATGAAAATCCCCAAAAATATTTTCCATATTTCTTAATGCCTTATTTAATTTTATTTAATTTTTATTTTCGTATTTATTTAATATTAATATATTATTTTATTTATTTATTCCAAATGGTCCATTTTAACACACATTTTTTTCTTGATTTTATTTTTATGTCTTAAAATTATTTTAGCTTTTGATTTTTGGGATGAAGGTTGACCACTGTCTCATGGTCAACCTGACCTTTTCTTGGAATTTTATTTCCCATTTTCAATTTATTTTGGATTTATAACCTAGTTTGGTTGGTTGACTTTTGGTTTGACCTCTGTTTTAGTTCAATTAATTCACATACTAATTTTCATTATTTTTAAAATCTTTTGGGGGGATGATGATGTCCTGACCCCACCTTATTTAGTTTAATTTTTCATAATTTTCTTGATTAATTTTCTATTTATTTGATATTTTTTAAGTTGACTTGAATTTTCAATTGACTTCTTTATGATCGATGTTTGACTTAGGGATTGCTTATGGCAATTGAAGAGATCTTTTGATCCTCCCTTGTTCATCTCATATGCCATGTATTAGAGGCCTTGTATCTTGATTTTATTTCATCCTTACCTCATTTCCTGATTTAATTATTCAGTGATCCTTTGTGTGCACCTTTTCATCTGTCTAATTCATTTGTTATCTGTTGCATTTGTTTCTTTCATCCATGCTTAATATTGCTTGATTGTTTAACATGTTCACACTCACATACATTTTTTAATGCTCCATTATTTCATTCTTTGATTCTTTGGCTTGATTATATACCTGTTTACTTATCTGATTTGATTGATAATTGTTGCCTACTTGTATGATGATTGAGGCATATATTCTTATTGTTTGATTGCCATGAACAATCCCCATTCATAACAAATGTACCCCTCTGCCATGAAGTGTATAATATGCATTCTTTCATTCTTTATTCATCTGTTAATACAAGAATTAAAACGAACATTCGATAATCATTTCAAAACAAGATCAAAAGCTCGATCCAACGTCGAGTAATCATTTTCAAAACTTAACAGAATCAACATGTATTCATCCATCCTTTTGTAAGTCGATTGCTTCATGCATCACCATTTCTCTTGTAATTCGATTGCTTCTGGCATCGCCATCTACCTGTAAGTCGATTGCCTCAGGCATCGCCATCTACCCTTACTTGTGGCTCCTCTCCTTGCTCCATCCGTCGACTCTTGTTCCGTTTAGGTAGCACCCATTAGGTAGAACCCTTTGTATGATAACATAGGTAGAATTCCCTCATTCTTTGCATGCTAACATTAGATAGATGTTCCTTTTGTAAATCCTAACACATAGGTCCACATTGCATGACAACTCTAGGGAAAAGCTTCCCCACTTTTTAGACCTTCCGTGCGTCTCCGATCTTGTGGCATGTCAGTCCGTTCTATTGCAAAGAGGTAACTGCTTCAGACTCGATTCAGCGAGCTGCGACACCTACTGCTAGGACGTGAACACATTGCCCACTTTCCTTTGACACAACTGGTGTCCTCTTTTGTAAGTCCGTGTTCAGATGGCAATCCTTAACCCCTAGTTAGTCGAACTACGACAACTCTGATTCTCATGCTCAGATGAGATACGTAGGCACGAGATGCGATGTCTTGTCGAGTTTGACTAACGACTAACAACTAATCCTTGTTTGCTTTCGCCCTTGTTGCGATTCTTTTCTCTTGCCCTCGCTGCGATCGAGACCTTTCCTTTCTCTTGCCCTAGTTGCAATCGAGACCCTTGTTCCCGTAGTTAGTTGAACTACGTTTTTCTCTGATTCTCATTCCAGATGACATACGTAGGCATAAGACGTGATGTCTTATCGAGCACACTTCTCTTTCACCCATAGGTAGCCGAGCTACGAAGACTCTGATTCTCATACTCAGATGAGATACGTAGGCAGTGGATGCGACATCCTTGCGAGTCATTTTCTTTTAACCTTCTTTTAGCAGATAGTACATTAGATATACCTACACCCTTTAGACTAGAACAACAAGAGTGGACCCCGTAGAGTACTACGGATGCGTAGGGGTGCTAATACCTTCCCTTCGCATAATCGACTCCCGAACCCTAGATTTGGTTGCGAGACCTTGTCTTTTCCTTTCTTCAGGTTTTCTTCGATCGTTTCCTTTCCCTCCTTTGGGATAAATAACAAACGGTGGCGACTCTTCTGTGTTCTTTTTTTCGCCGGTTGTTTTTTTCGCATTCAGTTACGACAATTAACAGCTTCATCAAATATCATACCCCAACGGGGACCAGGTTCTGGCCCTTCTTCAAGCAATGGTTCATCACAATCTTTCATTTTCAAGTACAAAATCTCTTCATCTGGAAAATCAAACTGTACTGAGTGATAATCTTCAATTGGTTGGTGAGCCAAATGGTCATCCAAGATACTACCTTTGATCGCTTTTTAAGATCGGTATTCTATATCATACTCTGATAACAACATTTGCCAATGGGCTATTCTCCCAGTTAAAGTAGGCTTCTCAAATGTATACTTGATTGGATCCATTTTGGATATCAACCAAGTGGTATGATTCAACATATACTGGCGCAGACGCTTAGCAGCCCAAGCCAATATGCAACAAGTCTTCTCAAGCATTGAATACCGAGTCTCACAGTCGGTGAACTTCTTACTGAGGTAGTAAATTGCAAATTCTTTCTTCCCAGTTTCATCTTGCTGACCAAGAACACAACCCATACTATCTTCTAGCACAGTCATATACATGATCAATGGTCTTCCTTCAACAGGTGGAGACAAAATCGGAGGTTCAAGCAGATATTCCTTGATACTATCAAATGCTTTCTGGAAATCTTTGGTCCAATCACAAGACTAATCTTTCCAAAGTAGCTTGAATATAGGCGCACATGTGGCAGTCATGTGGGAAATAAATGTGGAAATATAATTCAAGCGACCTAGAAAACCTCTGACTTGCTTCTCAGCTTTGGGCGCAGGCATCTCTTGTATTACTTTGACCTTGGCAGGATCAACTTCAATACCCTTCTCACTGACAATAAAACCCAACAACTTACCAAAACGAACACCAAAAGTACACTAATTGGGATTCAAGCGGAGTTTATACTTCCTCAAACGCTGGAATAACTTCAATAAATGCTCAACATGTTCCTCTTCATCAATTGATTTAGCAATCATGTCATCGACATAAACTTCAATCTTTTTATGCATCATATCATGAAAAACAGTAGTCATTGCTCTCTGATAAGTTGCACCAGCATTCTTTAGACCGAAAGGCATCACTCTATAACAGAATGTTCCCCAGGGTGTAATGAATGTGGTCTTCTCCATATCCTCGGGTGCCATCTTAATCTGAATATATTCGGAAAATCCATCCATAAACGAAAAGACTTTGAATTTAGTAGTATTGTCTACCAACATATCAATGTGTGGTAGAGGGAAATCATCTTTTGGGCTGGCTTTATTCAAATATCTATAATCGACACACATGCGGACTTTTCCATCTTTCTTCGGCACAGGCACAATATTGGCCACCCATTGCGGATACTCAACAGTTACAAGGAAACTGACATCAATCTGCTTCTGAACTTCCTCTTTGATTTTCACAGCCATATCAGGATGTGTTCTTCTCAACTTCTGCTTGATTGGCGGGCATTCTGGCTTCAACGGCAATCTATGCTCCACAATCTCAGAATCCAATCCAGACGTGTCTTGATAGGACCAAGCAAACCCATCTGAATATTCTCGAAGAAGATCAATCAACCCCTTCTTAGCATCTGGACACAGTCAAGACCCAATCTTGACTTCCATCACGTCATCCTCAAAACCCAAGTTGACTAGCTCAATCTGCTCTTCAAACGGCTGAATAATCTTTTCATCTTTCTCAAGAAGACGATACAATTCCTCAGTCACCTCTACGTCACTTTCCTACTCGGCCTCGAATTCAGGGAATTCAAAATTTGGAGAAAGAGAAGGATCATTGTATTCAATGGGGTTAGGAACCAACCTGCATAATGATTTGATATTTTGATCTTAGAGAAGTGAATTTGTGACCAAATATTATGCAGATGGACAATTATATTGTTTATTTATGTTTTTTGTGATTACCGTTTTCAGAATAAAGCAAAAAGTAAAAACAAACATCAAAGATGTGGATGAATAGAATTAATTTTATTGATGATCAATTTAAAATGCCCAAACAATGTTCAGTTCTCCCTTAGGCATAGAAGAATGATTTTTTTAAAAATATAAAAGCAATTACTTAGATCGATGCAAAATAATAGGAATATCAACGACAGTCCAATTGTTGCATGTCCTTCCATGTGTTACAAAGTTGGTACAGTCTTCCTCTTCGCTATCCTCTAGCACAGCAGCTAAGTGTTGTTCATTGCCATGAATGAACCCTCCGCTATGGAAGCTGAGTTGCATCTCTTCAGATCTAACAGCTGACGAGCCCTTCTGGAACCCCAAACCAGTTTTGCCTTTGTTGTCGGAGACCTCTACCATGCACCCCCACTGATCAACAGTTCCTTCTTCCACGATCTTCTGAGCATCTTTCAATGAGGACATAGGTGCCCCAACTCTCTTCTCAGTGTTAGACTATGGCACGGATATAGAAGGGGGGGTTGAATAGATCCCAATTAAAAATTGAGTCGGCGCTACCAATTTAAAAATTGGTTTTGAAAATTTGTTTTAAGTGCGGAAGCGGCCGAGGAAAATATAGTCTAAAACAAACTGTTATTGGAAAACCGGATATGCGTCAAGCCTATGGATTAGTGATAATGTAGAATACGAATCACTACACTAGTCACACTATTAATGATTTGTTTCACTTACTAGGATTCCTAGTTCCAATGATTCAAAGAGCAAACCAAACTAGATACACAACTAAGATAATTTTGGTTTAGGCAAATTATCAAACACTTGGTGTGCAAAAACACCCCAAGTGATATTTATGTTGAGTAAGTGATTCCAATTAGTCTAGTACAATTTCTTATTGTACTTTGGATTCAAAAACAGAGTTTTAACTTCTTACTCAATTAATATCAAGGTTTGATAAAGTGCTTATACAAAAATCACTTATTTTTAAGCCAAAACAAATATGTTGAAAAATAGAGAAGACAAAGATTTAATAAGGCAGTTCCCCCGCCGTCCTCGCTTCGGGGTACGTCTGCCCTCAATTCTAAAACTAGAATTGAGATTGCTTTAATAGATATCACCTGTTGAGTTTAACCGTTTATACAAGGATTGCAAAGCAAATATACAACAGAATTCTCAAGACATTGAATGTTGCTTCCACTCCTTGTTCCTTGATTCAAGGTGAATCAAGTCCTTCGATTGTTGTTGATAGACCTCCGATTCCAACCCCTTTGTTGAATAACCCTCAGTTCTTCAAACCCTCGGCCCGGATGATCTCAACTACAACAAATCGAACCCGAAATCTTCCCTTCAATATCACTGAATCCGCTACTAGATTGATGAAGACTTCCTCTTCTCAATCACCTTCGCTCAACTGAAAATTGATGAAGAAATTCGTCCAAAAACCCCCAAAATCAAACCAGTCTTGGAGGACAAAACCCTAAAGGTTTTATTCAAGAAAAAACCTGTCGCAAGCTTCAACCTGAATCGGATTCACCAATCTCGGCTTCGAACGTTATCACCTTTAACCAATCACAAAGCACTTCAAAAATGGTTGTGTGTAGTTGCTGTGTTGTGAGATGTTGAAGATGAAGATGAAGAATCTTGGACACCTATTTCACTTTTTCTTGTTCTTTGAACACTTGAATCAAATTGTCAAAATGTTAGTTGATACAAGTAACTAAACTTCTATTTATAGTAACAAACCAACCAACCCACTTAACAGTTTTTCAAACAGAGTGGGAAATACTTAAAAACTGATTTTCGCACGAACGGTCGACCATAGCAGGTCTATGCATCGACGGATAGCCTGCAGTTTTGGACAAACTGAAAAACACAACAGTATGCGTCGACCATAGGTCGGCGTGCCCTGACCCGTGGTTCATGCGCTAACCCCAGCGGTCGACTCAAGGCTTTTGTGCGCTGACCCGTGGGAAATGCACTAAGTTATGCGCTGACCCGTGGTTCATGCGCTGACCCTTGCGGTTGACTCAAACCCTGCAAATCTGCAAAAAATCATATTTTTGTAGTTTTCATGCATTTTGTCATGACCATATTTTATCCACATATGTTGTATGAAATATAACAGTTCAGATGAGCATAGAAAAGGATATGATAGGTGATATGTTGCATTTGTTTTGTAGAGGTGGAATCGACAATGCCGATTCATCCATGATGGTCATTTGTCATCATCGAAACCTATGATCGTATGTTGTATGACAGTTTGCCCTTACATACTCCCCCTTTTTTATGATGACAACCTGTGTGAAACCAAAGAGAAACAACATGCAATATTTACACACACTCCCCCTCTCTTTTGTAATCTAAGGCTGATTTCAAAACAAACTGTTAATTGTTGTGAATATCTTGGCTTGGCTTTGGTACATGCTCTTCTCCCCCTTTGACAACATCAAAAAGAGAAAGAGATCTATTACTCAACATAACATGATATTCAACAGGAGATAACAAATCATATAATAATACCACACCAAATATTATTACTGAACAAATTGAAAAGGAAATAACATTAAACTAGATTAACAAACAAGCATAGCAGATAATAAGTTCAGTCAAACAACAAAAATACAGATGCACATGCAATTTTATGCCCTAATGGCCTCGTCCTCGACTGAAACAAGCATCCGTTATTTGGTCAGCAACACTACTTAGATACTTGAGGCCCACATCGACGGACCGCTCCTGTCGTTCAAATGTTTCTGTGAATGCTGCATACCGTTCATTCATGCTGGTTGAGAGACTATCGATCCTCTCATTTTGTGCTTGAAGCTGGCTGCTAATATGAGCATAGCGCTCATCCTGAGTTTGTATGAAGGATTGTTGAGTCAGCTGCATATTTCGCATCATATCTAAGAGTTCAGAAGAGTTTTCTTGCTGCGGAGGATACGATGGAGATTCTTCAGCACCATATTGATACGGCTTATAGAATTAGCGTTGTGTTGACCAACCCATATGTTGCCATTCACCCCAGCCACCATGGTTGGGGGCATCTACTTCAGTTGAATAAGTATTCTGAACCCAAGCGGTGTTTGTGTAGTCGTGTGTGTCTGCTTGTGGAGGACTATCATGCTGCTCAAATGCTTGTCCTGCTTCTTATTCGTCGTTTTCCTCTTGGTCTTCTTCTTCACTTTCATCACTTTCATCATCTTCTTCAACAGTCGTAGGAATATACCTCTGCGAACAAATTTGTATATTCTCCGCTCATCACACCAAAAATATCCCATCATAGACAAAGTTTTTGGGCTGAATTCTTTATCTGAGGAAATAGAGGTATACGGAAAGGACGGATAATCCACGTCGGCTACAGTAAGAATCTCTTGAATAAACGATCCGTAGGCAAGAGCCGTTCCTCGTCCGGAGTCTCGTAAACTGAACATCCTACTAGCAATGTAGTAGGGCCAGTTTATTTTCCGCTGATTTTTCAGGATATATATGAGATGAACCTTAGCTTGTTCAACTCGAGAAAGGCCACCCTTCTTAGGTCGCAGGATGCGTGACACAATCCACTGGAGAATGCACTCACATGTTTTCAGCTTACCGGCAGTGACAGTTCGTGGAAACGCATCACTGTTCACAATGTGGTCTGGGTATGGTCGTTCCAGCATGGCGTTCAAAGCGCTCTTAAACTCATATCCTTCTATTGTGTGAGAATCAGTTACCTCAGCAAGAGGATTTTCATCAGCAGCCAATGTCATATCAAAATATTTATTCCAAACATTAGACTTGAAAGATACCTTTCTTGTTCCGATCCTGGAGTGAAACTTTTGACCACGAAATTTGTCATGGAGGCAAGTGTAGAACACACGGACTAGGTCTTCGCTATATTTGGCATTGCATTCCAGGAATTTGACAATGCCGTGATACTGTAGCAGAGACATGATTTCTACGAGATGCATGCGTTCTGATGTGAGTTTGTAGAAGGCATGTTGCCTTACAACTCCTCTTTTACCAATGTCTTTGTTGAAGGTGTGGACAAGAGCCGGTGGAACTAATGATACGACGGTAATGGGTAAGGAGGCAGAGGATGATTCCCTTAATCTCTTACCGGTAGGTCTGCGGGATGAGGAAGCCATGGGTAATGATTCTGAAGCTTTTTGTGAGAGTAGAGATTTTAAGAGTGATTTGCAAGAAGGAGGTTTGCCCTTTTTATAGATGAAGATTTAGGTTTTTGGGAGAAGGAGAGGCCAAGAGACAATAGGCACTAGGTAGATGCAACTCACAATGTAGTGGGTTGAATGCACACTTAATGAGAATTTAAAATGTAAATGCATGGGAAGTTTGAACGTTTTCTGCAGAGAAAAAACTGAGTTTTCGTGCGATGCGTCGACCATACCTCTGCATGCGTCGACGCATACTGTTTGAATTATTTTTTTAAAAAAGAAAATTTGTAAGATGTGCGTCGACCATTGCCCTGTTATGGTCGACTCATACAGGCAAATTTTGCAGTTTTTCACTGTTATGCACATATGCTCACATGTTTGATGCATAAATAGAATGCCACACAACAATAAACATCCAAACAGATATGGTATATGAAACAAGACATATATATACAATATTATCATGTAATACAACTATTTAGTCATGAAGGTTGGGAGAGAGAGAAGGGTAAAGGAACAATATCACCTCGATGCCGGAATAACTTGATGAACAATATACTTGTGCTTGCAACAACATTAACTTGTTAGAAGTACAAGATTGTAGTTTTAAATGAAATAAGATAAAGCAAGCAATTTATGACGCCCGTTCCGAAATGTCGAGAATGCCAAATTCACGGCGAATATGAAAGAAAGGCTCAGTAGCTAGCGGCTTTGTGAAAATGTCCGCTAGTTGATTTTGAGTGTTAACATGTTCAAATACAACATCACCTTTCTCTACATGATCCCGAAGAAAGTGGTGTCGAATTTCGATATGTTTGGTGCGAGAACGCAACACAGGATTTTTGGTAAGATTGATGGCACTTGTATTGTCACAGAAAATGGGAATACGTTCGAGTTTGAGGTTAAAATCCAATAGTTGTTGCTTAATCCATAGGATTTGAGCACAACAACTACCGGCGGCAACGTATTCCACTTCGGCGGTTGACAAAGCAACTGAAACTTGTTTCTTGCTATGCCAACTGATCAAGGAATTTGAAAATAACTGACAAGTGCCACTAGTGCTTTTCCTATCCGATTTGCAACCGGAAAAATCGGAATCGGAGAAACCTACCAATGAGCAATCATTACCTTTGGAATACCATAGTCCATACTTCGGAGTACCGGATAGGTATCGAAGTATTCGTTTGACAGCTTTTAGATGGGATTCCTTGGGATATGATTGGTATCTTACGTACATACACACGCTAAACATAATATCGGGACGAGAAGTCGTAAGATAGAGAAGTGATCCAATCATACCTCTGTACCTTTTTACCTCTACGTCCTTACCGTTTTCATCTTTATTCAAGTTTGCACATGTTGGCATGGGGGTGTCAATGGCCTTGGCTTTTGCCATGTCAAATCTCTTGATAAGGTCCAAACAATACTTTGTTTGACTCACGAATGTTCCTTCTTTGAGTTGTTTAATTTGCAAACCGAGAAAGTATGTGAGCTCCCCCATCATACTCATCTCAAATTCACCCTGCATAAGATCCGAAAACTCTCTCATGAGATTCATGTTAGTAGACCCAAATATAATATCGTCAACATAAATTTGTACTAGTATCAAGTGCTTTCCTTGACGTTTAATAAAGAGAGTTGTGTCAACCTTTCCTCTTGAGTAACCTTGATCAAGTAAAAATTTACTTAGTCGCTCATACCAAGCTCTAGGAGCTTGTTTGAGACCATATAAAGCCCTTTTTAGTTTGTAAACATGATCGGGATACTCATGAGATTCAAAACCCGGAGGTTGTGCGACGTAGACCTCTTCATTTATGTAATCGTTAAGGAACGCACTCTTAACATCCATTTGGAATAGTTTAAAGTCTTTCGCACAAGCGAAGGCAAGGAGAAGGCGTATAGCCTCGAGTCGGGCAACCGACGCATAAGTTTCCTCATAGTCGATGCCTTCCTCTTGGTTATACCCTTGCACGACTAAACGCGCCTTGTTATGGGTTATTACCCCATTTTCGTCCAACTTGTTCCTAAACACCCATCGGGTGCCGATTACTCGATGACCTCGCGGAGGAGGGACAAGGTCCCAAACCTCATTTCTATTGAACTGATTTAGTTCCTCCTGCATTGACAAAAACCAGTATTCATCGAGTAGGGCTTCTTTAGGGTTTTTAGGTTCCATTTGTGAAACGAAAGCGAAGTGATAACAGAAATTACTTAGCATCGATCGAGTTGTAAGACCCTTTGAGATATCTCCGAGAATGTTGTCAATTGGATGGTCTTTGGGAGACTTCCAAGCTTGAGGGAGATCATCGTTTAAAGGCGGATGAGCTACCTCGGTTTCCTCATGGTGTACATCTTTATCCTCCTCAACTTTGACTTTGTCAGGTTGATCAATCCCCGGCTCGCCACCCTTGAGTATGTCTTCCGTAGATGTACCTGCACCATGAACAACACTACCTTTTCCGACATTTCTCGAATAAGATTCGTCAAAAGTGACATGTACATACTCTTCCACAGCAAGTAATCGTTTATTATATATTCTATATGCTTTACTCGATTGAGAGTATCCGAGGAAGATACCTTCGTCGGCCTTGGAATCGAATTTGCCCAAGTTTTCCTTTCCATTATTTAATACAAAACATTTGCAACCGAAAACATGTAAGTGAGAAACATTTGGCTTTCGCCCTTTTGAAAGCTCATACGGTATTTTATTTAGAATGGGGCGAATGAGCACCCTATTCAAAACATAACATGCCGTACTAATGGCGTCGGCCCAAAAATATTTCGGTAAACCACTTTCGTTAATCATTGTTCTTCCCAATTCTTCCAAAATTCGATTTTTACGCTCCACAACCCCATTTTGTTAAGGAGTACGTGGAGCGGAGAAGTTATGATCGATACCATGGTTACCGCAATATTCTTCAAATAAATGGTTTTCGAACTCACCTCCATGGTCGCTTCTAATTGAAACAATGTTTGTATTTAATTTATTTTGGGAAAGCTTAGAAAACCTTTCAAAGGCGGCGAACGTATCGCTCTTGCTTACTAAAAAGATAGTCCAACAAAATCTAGAAAAATCGTCCACTATTACGAAACCGTAATAATTTCCTCCTAGACTTTTAATCCTAGATGACCCAAATAAGTCCATATGAAGAAGTTCGAGAGGTCTCGTTGTTGAAACGATATTTTTGGATTTAAATGAGATCCTCGTTTGCTTCCCTTTTTGACAAGCATCACAAAGGTGATCCTTGGTGAACTTTATTTTGGGGAGACCTAAGACTAGATCTTTTGAGACTACTTTATTTAGTAAGTCAAAGTTAACATGTGCTAAACGCCTATGTCAAAGTTCACTCATTGTTACAAGGCATTTGTCACTTGTTAACGATACTTCGTTCAAGTCTAACATATAGAAATTATTCACTCGCAGGCCATTAAACATACTCTTCTTATCATCATTATGTACAATTTTGCAACAATCTTTTGAAAAAGATACATTGTATCCTTTGTCACATAATTGACTGATGCTAAGTAGATTGTGTTTAAGACCTTCGACAAGCAATACATTAGAAATAGTAGTGGAAGAAGGGTTACCTACACTACCTTTACCTAGTATTTCTCCACGGTTGTTATCACCATAGGTTACATATCCTTTCTTCTTAGCCACGAAGTCAATGAAGAGTGATATGTCTCCTGACATGTGCCTTGAGCATCCACTGTCGAGAACCCATCTTCTCTCGGTGGTCTCGAGGCATTGTACCTATGGAAATGCAATTAACACGAGAAGGTACCCAATGGCTTATTGGGTCCTGAATGGTGAGTAACGAAATGGTTGCATTTGGGCAGCCATTGATAAATGCCTTTAGGAACTAAGAATCTCCTAAACCTGCATTTAGCAATGGAGTGGCCTTTCTTGCAACAATAAAGACAAGAGAAATTTACATTTTGATTGCCTTTGCTATCTTCATCCTTTATAACATATTTATATTTTTCATATGGATTAGCCATACTTTTTCGAAAGTTTGATTTATCGATTGCAAAGGTAATCTTGGGCTCAAGAGCCTTGTCAAGTTTGGCCTTTAGGGTTCTTACTTCACCTTGCCAAATATAACAAGTATCACACCCAAAGTTTATTATCCTATTTCTAAGGTCCTCACAACTTGCTTTTGTGCTTTCTACTATAGAAGCTTTGAGTGCCTCAAGTTTCCTTTCGGATTCTCGAATTTTTTGTTCCAAATGGGTAAAAATTTAGTTATTTGAGGCAAGCCTTTTAAAGGCCTCTTTAGCTTCACAGTGTAAAGTATCAAAAGCAGCTTGTAATTCATGATGAGACATACTAGAGGATTTTTCATATTTAGCATGTCGTACCTGTTTCTTTTTGTTCTTTTGATGAGCAGAGAGGCATAGGTTTGCAGCTTCATCTTCATCACTAGAACTTTCATCATCGGAGGAGTCGCTATTGCTTTTCCAAGCTATGTATGATCTCCTTGGCTTTGATGATTTCTTGTGTGATTTGTATGATTCCTTTTCCTTTGTCTTCTTGTTCATCGGACAGTCCGGTTTGTAATGACCGGGCTTCCCACAAGTGTAGCACGACCCTCTAGTCTTTTTACCTTTTGAGTCATCATCTTTAGAGTACCTTGATTGTTTCCGGAAGTTTACCAAGTTCTTCTCGGAATGTTGGATGTCGTTCTTTCTCACGTAACGATTGTAACTTTTAACGAACAACCTCATATCTTCGCTCTTGTCCTCTTCTTCTTCGTCGCTCGAGGAATAATCACTTTGCTCTTTTGCTTGAGACTTCGAGGAGGAAGTCTTAAGAGCTATTAATTTCTTTTCACTCACCTTTGTTTTGTCCTTCTTTTCTTTCTTTTCGTGTTGTTCTAGGCTCAAGAGTACTTATTCGTGCTCTTGTAGTTTGCCAAATAATGTTGTCAAGTCTAATACGGTGAAATCATTTGCTTCTTTGATGGCGGTCACTTTCGGCTGCCATTCCCTGTTAAGACATCTCAAGATCTTACTAGTAGCAACATCATTGGAAACCGGCCTACCTAGTGAATGTAATCGATTGATAAGATGAGTAAATCTCTTTTGCATGTCAGCAATGGTTTCCCCTTGCTCCATGAAAAAGAGATCAAACTCTTGTGTTAGTGTGTTGATTCTTGCCAACTTAACATCGTTCGTCCTCTCATGGGCAATTTGTAGTGAATCCCAAATGGCCTTAGCAGTAGGACAATGGGATACACGATAGTATTCATCTACACCTAATGAGGAGATTAGGATATTTTTGGCTTTCCAATCATAATTGTATTTCTTTTCATCATATCGGTCCATTGTGCTTCGGGCTTTGGCACTAATTCATCATTCTCATTGGTCATGGTTATTTCAATTGGACCATTGAGAATAACGTTCCATATTTTTCTATCTATGGAATTTATGTGCACCCGCATACAGTCTTTCACATAACTATAATTTTCACCATTGAAAACGGGAGCTCTATTATAAGCCCCTTTAGGTTCGTTAGCCATTTTCTATCAAAGTTATATTTTGAAGCACGGAGTGAACCCGAGCTCCTGATACCACTTGTTAGACTATGGCACGGATCTAGAAGGGGGGGGGGGGGGGTTGAATAGATCCCAATTAAAAATTGAGTCGGCGCTACCAATTTAAAAATTGGTTTTGAAAATTTGTTTTAAGTGCGGAAGCGGCCGAGGAAAATATAGTCTAAAACGAACTGTTATTGGAAAACCGGATATGCGTCAAGCCTATGGATTAGTGATAATGTAGAATACGAATCACTACACTAGTCACACTATCAATGATTTGTTTCACTTACTAGGATTCCTAGTTCCAATGATTCAAAGATCAAACCAAACTAGATACACAACTAAGATAATTTTGGTTTAGGCAAATTATCAAACACTTGGTGTGCAAAAACACTCCAAGTGATATTTATGTTAAGTAAGTGATTCCAATTAGTCTAGTACAATTTCTTATTGTACTTTGGATTCAAAAACAGAGTTTTAACTTCTTACTCAATTAATATCAAGGTTTGATAAAGTGCTTATACAAAAATCACTTATTTTTAAGCCAAAACAAATATGCTGAAAAATAGAGAAGACAAAGATTTGATGAGGCAGTTCCCCCGCCGTCCTCGCTTCGGGGTACGTCTGCCCTCAATTCTAAAACTAGAATTGAGATTGCTTTAATAGATATCATCTGTTGAGTTTAACCGTTTATACAAGGATTGCAAAGCAAATATACAACAGAATTCTCAAGACGTTGAATGTTGCTTCCACTCCTTGTTCCTTGATTCAAGGTGAATCAAGTCCTTCGATTGTTGTTGATAGACCTCCGATTCCAGCCCCTTTGTTGAATAACCCTCAGTTCTTCAAACCCTCGGCCCGACTGATCTTAACTACAACAAATCAAACCCGAAATCTTCCCTTAAATATCACTGAATCCGCTACTAGATTGATGAAGACTTCCTCTTCTCAATCACCTTCGCTCAACTGAAAATTGATGAAGAAATTCGTCCAAAAACCCCCAAAATCAAACCAGTCTTGGAGGACAAAACCCTAAAGGTTTTATTCAAGAAAAAACCTGTCGCAAGCTTCAACCCGAACCGGATTCACCAATCTCGGCTTTGAACGTTACCACCTTTAACCAATCACAAAGCACTTCAAAAATGGTTGTGTGTAGTTGATGTGTTGTGAGATGTTGAAGATGAAGATGAAGAATCTTGGACACCTATTTCACTTTTTCTTGTTCTTTGAACACTTGAATCAAATTGTCAAAATGTTAGTTGATACAAGTAACTAAACTTCTATTTATAGTAACAAACCAACCAACCCACTTAACAGCTTTTCAAACAGAGTGGGAAATACTTAAAAACTGAATTTGCGCACGAACGGTCGACCATAGCAGGTCTATGCGTCGATGCATAGCCTGCAGTTTTGGACAGACTAAAAAACACAACAGTATGCGTCGTCCATAGGTCGGCGTGCGCTGACCCGTGGTTCATGCGCTGACCCCAGCGGTCGATTCAAGCCTTTTGTGCGCTGACCCGTGGGAAATGCACTAAGTTATACGCTGACCCGTGGTTCATGCGCTGACCCTTGCGGTCGACTCAAACCCTGCAAATCTGTGAAAATTCATATTTTTGTGGTTTTCATGCATTTTGTCATGACCACATTTTATCCATATATGTTGTATGAAATATAACAGTTCAGATGAGCATAGAAAAGGATATGATAGGTGATATGTTGCATTTGTTTTGTAGAGGTGGAATCGACAATGCCGATTCATCCATGGTGGTCATTTGTCATCATCGAAACCTATGATCGTATGTTGTATGACAGTTTGCCCTTACACTCAGCAGTAATAGATAAGGCTTGGAACAAAGTTCCAACCTCAACCTCAACTTCAACATATGAGAAAGATGATAGATGGCTAACCAACAACGCCTTCTCTCCTCCCATGATCACTAGCTTGCCATTCTTGACAAATTTGAGCTTCTGGTGTAGAGTGGAGGTAACATCCCCTTGCCTCATGAATCCATGGCCTTCCCAATAAGCAACTGTAGGGCGGGCGGATATCCGTTACTTGAAAAGTAATCTGAAAACCACTCGGACCTATCTTGACTGGAAGGTCCACTTCACCAATGACTGTTTTGCGCGAGCCATCAAAGGCTTTGACAATCACCCCACTATATCTCATGGGAGCTCCTTGGTAAGATAACTTTGACAATGTTGACTTCGGAAGCACATTGAGTGACGAACCGGTGTCAACGAGCACATTTGACAAAGCATCTTCCTTACAGTTCATTGAAATATGCAGAGCCAGATTATAATTTCTTCCCTCCTCAGGGAGTTCTTCATCACAGAAGCTCAAATTATTGCACAAAGTGATGTTAGCCACAATGTGATCAAATTGATCCACAGTAACATCTTGCTCCACATACGCTTCTTCAAGAACTCTCTGTAGTGCTTCTCTGCGCGCTTCAGAATTCAAAAGCAGAGACAACACGGAAATCTTTGAGGGGGTTTGGAGCAGCTGCTCGACCATATTAAATTCACTCCTCTTGATCAGTCGGAGTACCTCATCATCATCATTGGTTTTCAAATTGCTGGATTCACCAGACTTATCCTTTGAACAACCAACCGGATCTACAATAGGTATCTCCACCTTCTTACCAACAACTGTTTCTTCTTTATTTTTCGGGAACACCGGTCCAAATACTCGACCACTACGAGTCACCTTCGTAACATCAGTAATGCTCACTACTGAACTAGTCGTAGGTAACGGGACCTCTTGACCATTCTTCATCATTGTAGCATTATACTAGTACGGTACAGCCCTATCAGATGAATACGGGACTGGGCCCGCTAACCGTATTACCAACGGCGAAACTGATCTTTGACTGACGTTCTTGTTACTGTTGTTATCATACTGAATTACCAACCGTTCTTGCTGCTTGAAAATGGGCATTATGACATTGACATCATCATCTACATGATGGGATTGAACAATCTGAATCATGCCTTCATCCATCAGACGCTGGATGTCCCTTTTCACAACTTCACAACCCCTTGGGTTCACACTACAGACAACACAACCATCATGGTCATGTTCACAATCACTCACCAAACAGATATCTTTGTGCATCTGCACCAAAGATCTTCGGATAAACTGGACATCAAAAACCTTGAATTCACCGGGACAACTGTCCACCATATTCACTAAAGAGTTCCCATGAACGGGCAAAGGGTTAGCTTTCATATTAGGCGCGCGGTCCTCAAAGGACACCATACCACTCTTAATAAGCTTTTACACCTCATACTTCAGTGGATAACAGTTTTCAATATCATGCCCGGGTGCACCCTGATAAAAAGCCCAACGAAATTCAGGTTTATACCACCAAGGAAGTGGTTCTGGGATCTACAGTGGGTTCCTCAGTTGAATCAAGTTTTTGAGGACCAAGGATGGATATAATTCGGCGTATGACATAGGAATCGGGTCAAAAGAGACCTTCTTCCTCTCGAAGTTCTGTTGCTGGTGATGATTATTGTTGGAATTGTTGTTGTTGTAGGTGTTCGTTCTTTGTTGCGGTTGTTTTTATTGACGTTGATTTTGTTGTTGATGTTGAATTGGTGTTGTTTGTTGATTTGAAAATACTGGAATAATGGAAGACACTTGATGATGATGATGTTGACGGGGTGGTGGATTTCTTCTAATTTGAGGCCTCCTCTGCCTCCCACTAGAAATTGCATTGGTTTCACTGTCCTTCCTCTTGCCGAAACTGCTCCCATACTTCTTACTGGTTGAAGCCTCATCTTTTGAAAAACTTCCTTCACAGACCCCCTCTTCAAGTCTCATCCCCATATTTACCATTTCGATAAAATCACTGGGGGAACTGGCGATCATACGTTCATAATAAAATGAACTCAGGGTTTTGTCATCTCTTTCTCCTCCAAAGGAGGAGTGATCTGGGCAGCCAACTCCTTCCATCGCTGCGCGTACTCCTTGAATGTCTCTTTATTTTTTTTGAGACATGGACCTCAGTTGGTCCCTATCTGGCGCCATATCTACATTGTATTTATATTGCTTCACAAAAGCCTCACCTAGGTCATTGAAAGTGCGGATGCTTGCATTGTCCAACCCCATATACCAACGGAGTGCATCACCAGTCAAGCTATCCTGGAAGTAGTGAATCAGCAATTAGTCATTATCTGTCTGGGTTGACATCTTGCGTGCATACATCACAAGATGACTGAGTGGACACGAGTTTCCCTTGTATTTTTCAAAGTTAGGCACTTTGAATTTCACTGGGATTTTCACATTGGGTACCAAACACAATTCAGCAGCACTCTTCCCAAACAGATCTTTACCTCTCATCGTTTTCAATTCCTTGCGCAGCTCAAGAAATTGGACTTTCATTTCATCCATCTTTTCATAGATGTTCGGGCCCTCAGACGGCTCAGAATGATAGATGGTGTCCTCTACTAGAGGCAAAGTGTGCCCAACTGGAGGTGGAACGGACATGACCGGGCTAGATGCCGACATGGAAGCAAAGGTAGGCGGAAAGCCTTCTGGCACAAAATTGGGCGGCATCCCCTACGGGAATCCAGCAGGCAAATTCGGCGCGAAGTGGGCAATAGTAGCAGGCATAGTAGAGGTAACCACTTCAGAAATAATTGTCCTCGCGGGTGGAGTTGCAGGCGTTGGAGAAGCTTGGCTTTGAGCAGCAAGGACTGACTCCATCATGGCAGTCAGCCGGGCAATCTCCTCTTTCAAATCTCGGTTCTCTTGCTCAAGGTGCTCCATAATTCTTGGATGATTAGCTCTGGTGTTGTACCGGTGAGTTAGCTTGGCTAAAGCATAGAAGAACACCAATCAGACACCTGGCAACAACCTGCTTATGCAAATGATGCATGAAATTCAATGCTTGATTATTTTTATTTTCAAGGAACTTACTATATCATTTGCAAATATATAAAATTTAAATGGCAATTGCAATAATTTGATATGACCAAAAATATCTTTTTATTTATATAAATTGGAAGGATTACACTGAGTACAATTTCAAAAACCAAAATAAAAGATACAAGAGAAAAGGAGACTAGTCATCCTAAGGATCCCTAACAACGATGTCATAGGATCTGGCTGAAGGCGCGTACTTCCTTTGAATGTGACGGATCTCGGTCTCAAAAGAAGCCTTCATCTGAGTCTTCTCGAGGACAAGCTGGTCAATAATCTTCTTCCAAGCAACGGAAGGCTGAAGCATGCTATAAGATGAAACCTCTGGCTCTCTCTGCCTCTTCGTCACTCGGTCTTCAAGTAGCTCAATCAATGCATCTTTTTCCTTAGACTCCAACTGCAACTCTTCATGCTTCTTGCTCAAAGCATGGAAACGCTCTTCCCACACATCCTTCTCTTGCTTCATCTTGATGAGCGCGTCTTCCAACTCCTTTACATCTTGGTTAGGGAGAGTTAATGGCTCAACCACAACCATAGACATAGGTCTTTCGCAAGGAGAAGGCATCTTCAACTCCATAGCTCTTTTCTTCACCCAAAGAGTGTAAGCTTCCAAAGCTACACAATTGTGCGGACCAAGCTCAGATCTTCCTTTCCTATGCACATTATGCCAAGCATGCACAATCTTCTGCTTCAAATGTTGGGGATCTTTACCCTCTTGATAGAAAAGACCTTCTAACAACATGTTATTAGGTTTGTCTCTCAAGGGGAACCCAAGTTGACGACGAGGCAAAGCAGGGTTATAGCTAATTCCTCCTTGTGTACCAATGAGAGGCACATTAGAGAATTCACCACAACTATCAATAATCTCCAAGCTACTTAAGGACGGATTATACCAAACTATATCATCATTAGTGAGAGACATAAGTCTCTGAGACCACCTTAGACATTGTTTGTTCTCCACAACAGCAGGCGTCTGAGGAAAGTGCAAAATAAACCACTTGTACAAAAGAGGAATGCAACAGACAATCGTTCCACAACCCTTAGAATTCCTTAGATGCAAAGAGAAATACATATCACCCAACAAAGTAGGCACAGGATTCCTAATCAAGAAAAGTCTAATGGCGTTAACATCAACAAAACCGTCAATGTTAGTGTAAGACCCTAATTTTGGCCCTAAGATCCCCCATGGCATCATAACATTGCATTTGCATAGCCTCAAGGATCATAAGCATCTTGGTTCCCTTTGCCTTTGGGTGGGACCTCTTGTGAGTGGTTTGAGATCACCAAGCATGCTTGAATTGTATATTATTGTTTTTGTCATTTTATTTACTAACCAAAAGCACAAAAATATGTCACTAATATTTCTTGTTTGTAGCTTGAGCAATCACAAGACCCAAAGCTTCTAGGAGATCCTTTGTGCATTGATATGGTCAATTTAAGATGAAAGCAAGCATGGTAATGGTTCCTAAAGCTCTCATCCATCAAATATGCCTCCCAAGTATTTCAATTCACCATTTTTATCAAAGTAAGTCAAGGGGTTTGAGGTTTGTTTCCCAAGGAAACCCTAATTCATCTAGTCATCAATTGTGCATTGCTCATGAAGCAACCTCAATCCATGGTCAAATACAATCAAGGTAAGTTCTTTAATTCATCATCTCATTCATATTTGAACTTATTTGAGTGTCCTCAATCATCAATTCATCAAGATATGAGTTGTGGACTTGAGAAGTTAATTAGTCAATTCATCTAACTATTTTGAAATACACTGAGACCTAACTTTTTATGTGTTAGTCAAATGGAGATGACTCCAAGAGAAAATATGTTCTTAAGGACAATATGAACAACTTTCATGTTCATAAAAATTTTATTTGAATCTTTGAAGGTCATCATCCATTCCAAAACAATATAGGTCATTTTGACTGAAACCCTAATTTTGGGTCAACTTCCCAAGAACATAACTCATTCATTTTTCATGATTTTGAGGTGATACTTAATGAATTGGAAATCTTATTGTGTCTACTTAAAATGTTATGCTGAGAAAAATTGCAAAATCTCAAAATAAATACATATGATAATGCAAAACATTATAGGTCACTTTGGGCCAAATGCATTGAAATGTGAAAAAGTCCAACTTCAAGTGCCCATAACTTCTTCATTAAAAATCCAAATGATGCAAAATTTAAGTCCAAATTTATTGTCTTGAAAAGATATACAACTTTCATGTTGAAGATTTTATCATTTGGAGCTTACATAATTGAAACAGAAGGGCTTGAACATTGGCCAAAGCTTCTAGGAGATCCTTTGTGCATTGATATGGTTTGTAGCTTGAGCAATCACAAGATCCAAAGCTTCTAGGAGATCCTTTGTGCATTGATATGGTCAATTTAAGATTAAAGCAAGCATGGTAATGGTTCCTAAATCTCTCATCCATCAAATATGCCTCCCAAGTATTTCAATTCATCATTTTGATCAAAGCAAGTCAAGGGGTTTGAGGTTTGTTTCCCAAGGAAACCCTAATTCATCTGGTCATCAACTGTGCCTTGCTCATGAAGCAACCTCAATCCATGGTCAAATACAATCAAGGGAAGTTATTTAATTCATCATCTCATGCATATTTGAACTTATTTGAGTATCCTCAATCATCAATTCATCAAGATATGAGTTGTGGACTTGAGAAGTTAATCAGTCAATTCATATGACTATTTTGAAATACACTGACACCTAACTTTATATATGTTGGTCAAATAGAGATGACTCCAAGAGAAAAAATGTTCTTAAGGACAATATGAACAACTTTCATGTTCATCAAAATTTGATTTGAAGCTTGGAAGGTCATCATCCATTCCAAAACATGATAGGTCATTTTGACTGAAACCCTAATTTTGGGTCAACTTCCCAAGACCAGAACTCATTCATTTTTCATGATTTTTAGGTGAGACTTAATTCATTGGAAATCTTATTGTGTCTAATTCAAATGTTATGTTGAGCAAAATTTCAAAATCTCAAAATAAATACATGTGATAATGCAAAACATTATAGGTTTCTTTGGGTCAAATGCATTGAAATGTGAAAAAGTCCAACTTCAAGTGCCCATACCTTCTTCATTAAAAATCCAAATTATGCAAAATTTAATTCCAAATTTATTGTCTTGGAAATATCTACAACTTTCATGTTGAAGATTTTATCATTTGGAGCTTTCATCATTGAAACAGAAGGGCTTGAACATTGGCCAAATTTGGCAACTTCACAAATGCATGTTTTGCACCCTACACTTCAAGCTCAAATTTCATTAATTTCCAAGGCCCAATTGGAGTTTTGATCAACATAGCATTTGTTTCTTATGCAACAAGCTTTCTAACCATTACTCATAAGGTTGCGTTTGGAGTTTGGAAGCATCATTTTCGAAGACATGAAGAATTAAGTGCATTTTGTGAAATTCATTTCAAACACATTGCATGAGCTGTTAACATTTAATCTGCACGTCCATTTCTCATTTGGTGATGTATAGAAATCCACTCCAATCAGAATTGGGCCCTCCATGCGCCTGTATAGGCCCATGCATGGAGGCTTTCTTCTCCCATGCACACTTTGTTCATTGCATTTCAGATGGTTTTGGCTATAAATACAAGTGATATGCTCTTCAATTCTTTAACCTAATGGTGCCTAAATCCCTGCTGAATTGAATCCCCACCCATACCAAAGGAACAAACTTCATTTTTCTCTAAAAATTTCAGATCTGAAATTCAATTGCATTGATTGATTTTTAAGATCTAAAGTTCCTAGACCTCTTCACCTTGATCCATTGAAGCTTCTGTTTGCAAAAGGAATCAAAGAGAGTGACTCAATTCTTCACAATCCAAAGGTTTTGCTCAACTGAATTTTGCTTTGAATCTCATCATACATTGGTCCATTTTGCCTTGATCTTGTGTTGTCTGAAGTCCTCTGTATAGAGGCACCATTATTGTGTTCTTATTGTGAAGGTGAAGTTGAACACCACCAAAGTTCCATCTCTGATTTCTCTCTTAATAGGAATCTAGAGTGGAATTGAGTGGCATAGGAGTGATGTACATCACTTCACCTTTCGAATGGTGCCTAGATCGTGCATTTTGATGCACATTTGAATCTCTGTGATTTTTAATCTTCATCGGAGCTTGCCGGAGAAGATGGTGGCGCTGGCCACCGTCTGGTCTCCAGATCAGATCTGGACCGTCCCTTTCCACTTCCAGATTAGATCTAGGCAGTCCGGTGTTATGACTTTCTTTTATTCTTTGTACTTCTCATTGACTGAGGTTCATGGTGCGCGCGCATGCCAATGCCATTGGATCATCCACGTCATTTAATGAGATACAATCCAACGCGTGTGGATTTTTCATATTTTCCATTTCTGATTTTAATTTCTATTTCATTTTTTTAATTCCATTTCATTTTCGAAAATTCATATCTCTTTTATTATTGGTCCAAAAATTATGGGACCAATTGCATTATTTCTCTTTTATTTTCTAGTTTCTAAAAATGATTTTTAATATTTTTTATTTTATCATTTGCTATTTTTAGTAATTTTCTCTTTTATGGTTATTTTAATTCATTTTAAATAGTTTTTGATATTCAAAAAATACAAAAATATTTTCTCAACCTCTTTGAAAGATGATAGATCTATGAAAAATATTCTCATCAATTTATTAATTGATTTGAGATTTATTTTAGATTTTAATTCAATTAGGTTATTTTTATTCATTTTTAATTGATTAAAAATAGTTTCTGACTTTTAAAAATGCTGAAATTTTTTGTCAAACTTTGTTTGACCTTGTTGAACTTGGGATAACTCACTTGGACTTTTCAAAGTTGATTTGAAGTGAGTTTGAAGTTTGACCTTCCTTTAATATTTTAATTCAAGTTTTATTTTAAATATTAAAAATGCCAAAAATATTTTATTTATTTTCTTGACTTCCAATCTTCATTTTGCTTCTGTTTTCTATTGTTTGACCTTGATCTTCCCTATCTTTGGTCAACATTTGTTGATTGGTACATTCCATTTCATTTAATGCACTTTAATTCTTCATTCCTAATTCTTCTTTCTTCTTCTTCTTCTTTTCTTTTTTGATCAATGAGTTAGAGGTTGATGGTTAGCATTGATTAGGGAGGTTTAATCTTCCTTGATTCAAATCTAATTCATCTTGATCAAATGATCAAGTGAATGGCTTTGCATTAAGGATAGATTGCCTTCTAAATCATGCAAAGGACTTAAACCAATACAAGATCATTTCTCATCTTCTTTTTTGGCATGGCAAGTTGATGGAGTTTGATTCACTAATCAAGACCTCTAACTTGTGTTGTTGCCTACATTATTATAGACCGGCCTCAGATGGTTGTGACTTCTATATAACTCCAATTACGATTGCTTAACATAGCGCTAAATTTGCCTTATGGCACATTAACTACTAACACTAACCATTGACCATTAACATTTATTTTTTGCTCTTTACATTTATGCAATTTACCATTCTTGTACATATTACTCATTTGCTTTTCCCCCTTTGCACACTTGAGCACATGTTTATGCTAATGCAATTTGCCTTTTGCTCACTTGAGCACATAATTGTATATATTATTGTGCTTGTGTTTTGTTTTGATTATTATGGACCAAATGCAAAGAAATGGACAAATGGACTTGGTTTCTAGGACTTTCCTTATGCAAATTGGAGTAAAAGGACCTTAATGTTGAAGATGGATTAGAAGGACCAAACCTCTAAACTCACTCTTGTCCATTCTTGATTTGCTTCATGGAACTTTTTGATGTTGTGTGCTTTTGTGCTAGGTGAATCCTATTTGAGCCAAATTGAACAACCATTGCCATGGTCATCCAAAGTGAAAGATACAAGATACTTTGAGGATCTCCTAAGGAGCTTGTTTGATTGATTGTTGATTGCTTGAGATTACTATTATTTTGCTTGCATATTCCAAAGGATGAGAGCTACTTGGATCATCAATATGATCTAAAGAGAGGAACTCCATTTGAGGTCTTGTTTCTTATCCCTTATCTCTTGTATGATTAGGACCTTAGCCATTCTTCTTCTTCCCTCCACTCTAACCCAAGCCAAAACTTTTGTGCAAACATTTAACACTTCTTTTCAAACATTAGAAACCTAAGCTTTATGCTTTTGATTTTCAAACTTTCTTTTCATAACACTTATTTTGAATTGAACTTGTAAGTCAACTTTGACCTTATTTTGTACATACTTTTCATTGGTAAATATAACCCATTCAAATGCCTTTTTGTGGTTTCAATGGCCACTTCCTTAATCAAAACTTTTCATTACCTTTATCTATTAGGTTTGAGTTATCCTTGAAGTAGATGTAATACTCACCTATATCCTTAGTGATGGACAATGAGTCTTCCACGCTTATTATAGGGTTAACCCCTCACTAGTACGTTGAAGCTATCCTTACATGGTGGATTTGTGGTTTTAGGTTGAGTTTTCTCCCTTGGATAATAAAAGACCTTAAGGATTTTGGACCAATCAATTCACGAACTCATTTTTTGAGATTTTTACCCCGAACTACGAGGTTTTGATCCTAATCTTTTTTAAGATGGTACGTAGGCAATGGGTTTATCCATCCAAACACAAAATGTAAATAACTTGTATATTCTTTTCTCATCTCTTCAATCATGTTTGCACAAACAAATTTTTCACAAAATACCAACCTTACAACAAATGTGAAAAGGTCTCCCTAGGAGTACCTAGGATGTTTTTGGTGCTTAAAACCTTCCCATTGCATAACCAACCCCCTTACCCCGATCTCTAACATTTTTACTAGTTTTTGATTCGATAAAACTTTTAGGTTTTTGTTCACTTTCTAACCATTCCTTTGGATAAATAGAAGTGCGGTGGCGACTCGACTTGTATGGTTTACCTTGGATTTAGTCAATATCTCTAATGGTAACGAATACCCCGCTACAGAAAAGTGGCGACTCTGTTGGGGAGTAATGTCTAGTGGGTTTTGCTTACTTTTCATATTTGTTGTATTGTATTGTATATTGTTTTGTGACATATTTTTGTGCAATTTAGGATTAGTGTATTGTATGTAATGATTGAATTGCTTGAATATTAATTCCTTGTATGCTTGGTGATCCTTGTGAGATGAGTTCTATACCCGAACTCGAGTACACTTAGGATAGGAGAATGGCATAGTCTTTGTTGACTTGTGTGGAGTTATTCCTTAGCAAGTTGACTTGCAAGTCCATTCACTTGGTGGAGGTCATGTTGGGATCAATAATGTCACACAAGTAGTTGTGGTTAGACATTACTCTTTCCAATATAGACCTTAGAAGCCAAGAACCTTAGTTTACCAAGACCATCTTGGCCTATTCTTAGGATGTAGTGCGAAAGTCGTTCAAGTGTAAGATTTGATACGATTGTTACGTGATACTACACTCATAAGAGTCTCTCTTGAGAATATTTTTGGAATACGAGTAGTCGTTTATCCGATAATATCCGAAAGATAGGATGACGACTATGGGAACCCCTTGTAGAACATGTTTGGCAGGTTTAAACCCTAGTACATTCCCTTTGGGTGGTTCTTAACCGAGACTCCATGCTCGTGACTTGCAACAAACCCTTGATTCATGGTTGATCTATTCATGTATCCTTAATATCAATGGAACTTGGGTGTTGATAAGGTGTAAACCATAATCCACCAAAATGGATGATTGATATTAAGGATGACATGATCCATCCCATGACCTTTGTTTGGTGTGCTTTGCTTGATCCTTGAGTGTGATTGTTGCATTCATGCATTCATGCACCCATTTGCATCCATATGATCAATAATAAGAAAATTTTCAAGGAACTTAAGAGGACTATTTGCAAATTTTCAGACATGGAGAGACAAAGAAGGAATACGAAGAAGTACAGTTTCAGACAACGCGACTTAAAAGAGCTAAGGAATTTGACATCCTATGTACTAGATCCATTGGGTTTCAAGGCTCGTTTTGGGAAGCTTCTGTCTATTCTGACTACTCAAGTGGACGAAGGATTGATGAGTGTATTGGTGCAGTTCTATGATCCCTTGTACCGTTGCTTCACATTTCCGGATTTTCAGCTTTTGCCTACGCTTGAGGAGTATGCCTACCTTGTGGGTATACCTATTCTAGACCAGTTGTCGTTTAGTGGCTTAGAGAGTATTCCTACTTCTCAAGAGATAGCTGATATGTTGAATATGGATGAATCTCTGGTTGGTGTGCATATGACTACCAAAGGTGGAATTCAAGGTCTCCCTTCTGAGTTCCTTGTTGCTCAATCTACTATGTATGGGAAGGCCATGAGTGAGGATGCCTTTGAGGCCATATTCGTACTTCTCATCTATGGGCTAGTGTTATTCCCCAACATCGACAAGTTTGTGGATGTGAACGCTATTAGGATTTTCTCTACTCTTAATCCTGTTCCGACTCTGTTGGGTGACCCTTACTTTTCTTTGCATATGAGGAATGCAAAGGGTGGTGGTACCATTGTGTGTTGTTTGCCTTTTGTTGTACAAGTGGTTTATTTCTCACTTGCCGCAGACGGTCGCCTTCAAGGAGAACAAAGGATATTTGCAGTGGTCCACGAGACTTAAGTCTCTCACTAATGATGATATATTTTGGTACAACCGTGTGTATGATGGTGTACAGATTATCGACTCTTGTGGTGAATTCTCCAATGTGCCTCTTCTTGGTACATGTGGTAGGATTAACTACAACCCTATTTTGGCACGTCGTCAGCTTGGGTTCCCCCTAAAGGATAAACCCAATAACATTCTGTTAGAGGGTGTGTTCTTTCAGGAGGGTAAAGAATCCCAAGGCTTGAAAGGCATGATGGTTCGCGCTTGGCGCAAGATCCATAAGAAAGGGAGGAAGGAGCTGGGTCCGAAGAACTGTATCGCTTTGGAGCCTTATACTTCTCGGGTTAGGAGGAGAGCTTCCGAGTACCTCATGCCTTACGAGTATCCAAGACCTACACCTTTGGTTGTGGCCGGGCCTTCAACCCTCCCCGACCAAGGAGTAAAGGAGTTGAGAGATACAGACCGTTCGCGTGCTTGGATCCGTGAACGAGAGGAGTTGCTTCAGCAGATCAAGGAGAAGGATGCTTTGATAGAGTTCCTTGAGCATCAGGTTATTGATGATCCTGATGATGCATGGACTTCTCTACTTCCTCAGTCTTCCAAGTTTTGGAAAAGGAAGTATGATCGACTCACCAAAGAGAAGGCAGATATGGAGGCGGCCTATGAGGAGGAGGTGAAGAGGCTTCGTGCATCTTATCTTCCTGTGTCCAGAGCTTTAGATGACTGCTTCTAGGGATCCATAGGATGTTCACTTTCCTTCTCTCTTGTTTTGTATTTGGATTACCAAGATTGTACTTCTTTGGTGTAAAAATATTTCCAGATATTATTGATGAGTGTTTAATATTTCCAATATTTGCAAATAGAACTCTAAAAGTTCCTCTGATAAAAAAAACAAATCATATGCACAAGCATTGAATGCATCATGTGCATAAGCAGGTTTTGCTCCAGGCTTCTTGTTCTATGGTTTAAATCTGTGTTCTTCATTTATTTTGAAGACAAGTTGACTCACCGGTACTACACCAGAGCCAACATTTCAAGACTGATGGATCATTTGGAACAAGAGAACCACGAGCTGAAGGAGGAAGTGGCCAGATTCATTACCCTGATGGAGTCATTCATGGCTGCCCAGAGCCAGTCTTCTCCGACACCTTCAACTCCTCCCCAGAGGACAGTCATCTCTGAGATTGTCTCTTCAACTGTGCCTGCGCCTAGCGCACACTTTGCTCCAACGGCCATGCCAGCCGGATTCCCGTGGGGGATGCCTCCCAATTTCATGACTGAGGGTCCTACCCCCACCTTTGCTTCTCTGTCGGCATCTAGCCCGATGCTTGTTGTTCCTCCTTTTGTCGTGCATACTATGCCCAGAGTAGACGATACCATCTATCATTCTGAGCCGTCTGAGGGCCCAGATGTCTATGAGAAGATGGACTCTATGAACGATCAATTTCTTGAGCTTCACAAGGAATTGAAAACTCTCAGAGGAAAGGATATTTTCAGCAAGTCTGCTGCTGAACTCTGTCTGGTCCCTAATGTGAAGATCCCTGTGAAATTCAAGGTCCCTGACTTTGAAAAATACAAGGGAAATACTTGCCCTCTCAGCCACCTGGTCGTGTATGCCAGGAAGATGTCGACTCAGACCGACAACGACTAACTGCTCATCCACTACTTTCAGGATAGCTTGTCCGGTGCTGCCCTACGTTGGTATATGGGCTTGGACAGTACGAACATCCGATCCTTCAATGACCTTGGCGAGGCCTTCATCAAGCAATACAAATATAATATGGATATGGCTCCCGATAGGGATCAATTGAGGGCCATGACCCAGAAGGACAAGGAAACATTCAAAGAATACGCCCAGAGGTGGCGAGAGGTGGCAGCACAGATCGTGCCCCCGCTAGAAGAGAAAGAGATGACCAAGATCTTTTTGAAGACCTTAACTTCTTTTTATTATGAGCGGATGATTGACAACGCTCCTTCTGACTTCACCGAGATGGTGAACATGGGGATGCGACTGGAAGAAGGGGTCAGGGAGGGGCGCCTGACCAGAGAAGAAGGCTCTTCTACCAAACTTTATGGGGCGTTTACAAAGAAGAAAGATGGCGAGGCACATGTTGTGACCTCCTATATGAAACCAAGAAGACCCTCTGTAAGGAGGAAGACCATGCGTCCTGCCGGTAACCAGCATCAGGTGGCTCACATAGCACCTGTTTTCATAGACAATCAACAATATCAGCATCACAACAGTAATCAGCAACAACAACATCCGCAATATCAACAGCAGCAGCACCGTCCTCAACCGCAGGTCTACCAGCACAAGCTACGAGAGGAAGAGGGTCACCTTCGATCCTATTCCGATGACATATGCAGAGTTATATCCCTCTTTGATAGAGAGGAAGCTGATTACACCACGAGACCCACCGGCTATACCTACTAACCCCCAGTGGTGGTATAAGCCCGAATTACACTATGTTTATCATTCCGGTGCTCCCGGCCATGACGTGGAAAATTGCTACCCTTTGAAGACCAAGGTTCAAGACCTTGTAAGATGTGGTATTCTGTGTTTCGAGGACGTAGGTCCTAACGTGAAGAAGAACCCATTGCTTGAGCATGGGAAATCTGTCAACATGGTCCAGGGTTGCCCTGGCAAGTACAAAGTCAAATACGTTAGTCATATTCGACAATCTCTGGTCAAGAGGCATCGTTTTCTGTGTGATTATAGTCATTACGAGCACGGCCACGATAGGTGCCGAGTTTGCTCTGTTAACCAAAGAGGTTGTCGCCAGGTGCGTAAAGATGTTCAAGAAATGCTGGATGAGGGAGTCATTGAGATCCTTCAAAATAGAAATATTGACGAAGATGCTGATGAAGTCAACGTAATTTCTCCAGTATTCCGGATCCCCGAGCCTGTTATCATCAAGTATGATGGTAGCAAGCAGAAGGTTTCTCCTGTTTTGACCATTAAGCCAGTCGGCCCTATACCGTATTCTTCTGAGAAGGCGGTTCCCTATCGCTACAATGTTGTAGCATTGGAGAATGGGAAGGAGGTGCCCCTGCCCTCTACATCTGTTGTTAATATTGCCGACGTCAGTGGCCTGACCCGCAGCGGTCGTGTTTTCTCGGCTCCGCCAAAGTCGCAAGCTGATGCTCGAAGGAATCATAATGCTGATTATGTTGAACGCCCGGTTGGGAATTCTGTGAATGCTGCGAATCTGACACTTGTTGCTAAGCCCACTTCTACATTGAGAACTCCTACTTCTGTTGGCCCGAGTGGCAATGCGAAAGAAGACTGTGATGAGATGTTGAAGCTCATCAAGAGAAATGAGTACAATGTGGTAGATCAGCTTCTACAGACGCCATCCAAAATCTTTGTACTATCCTTGCTGATGAATTCAAAACCACACCGAGAAGCTCTACAGAAGGTGTTGGATGTGGCGTATGTGGATCACAATGTCACGATTGAACAATTCGACAGTATTGTTGCAAACATTACCGCTTGTAACAATTTAAGTTTTTGTGATACTGATCTCCCCGAGGAGGGAAAAGACCACAACCTGGCATTACACATCTCTATGAGCTGCAAAGATGACGCCATGTCCAATGTGCTGGTGGACACTGGGTCATCATTGAATGTATTGCTGAAGACCACTCTTGCAAAGTTATCATATCAGGGGCCTCCCATGAGGCAGATTGGAGTAGTTGTGAAGGCTTTCGATGGGTCTCGCAAAACTGTGATTGGAGAGGTTGATCTCCCAGTCAAAATTGGGCCAAGTGATTTCCATATTACCTTCTAGGTTATGGACATTCACCCATCATATAGCTGTCTCTTAGACAGACCATGGATTCACGAGACAGGCGCCGTGACATCCACCCTACACCAGAAACTGAAGATTGTGAAAAATAAGAAGCTGGTGGTGGTAGGGGGAGAAAAGGCTCTCCTGGTTAGCCATTTGTCTTCCTTCTCTTATATAGATGTTAGGGATGAAGTTGGAACGATGTTCCAAGCTTTATCTATTGCTGAGCCTATTAAGAAGGGAACTTCTTCATTTTCTTCCTATAAATATGCAAAGTTGGCCATTGAGCATGGTGCAACTGCTGGATTGGGGCAAATGATTAAGTTGGAAGACAACAAATCCCGGGCTGGCATAGGCTATTCTTCTAGGGTCTTCAATAAGCAAGGGCCGTTCAAGAGCGGTGGATTTATCCACACCGGTCAAGATGAAGAGGCTGTTGTCATTCTGGAAGAGGATGAAGAGGATTCTGGCAATTTCATCATCCCTGGAGGCATCTGCAATAATTGAATCGTTGTTGATATTCCAACAGTTATCCATAAGTCAAAGTAATGTTCATTGTGTTTGAAAACCCTTCTCCCATGCCAAAAGGAGAAGTGATGACATTGTTGGCGCATAAATACAATGATATTTTCATTCAATAAATTCATGTTAGATGTTTGTTTTTCCAATTATTTTCCCTTTTCTCTTTTGCATGAAATTGGTGATCACATAAAACCCTAAAAAATAAGAATAAAATCAATCTTTTCATCTGCATAATGATTTGCCTTGTTTGAATTCTAAAATCTTTTATATCCAAAATCATTATGCAGGTTAATCAAACCCATTGAACATAATGATCCGACACTATCTCCCAACTTTGAATTCCCTGTATTTGAGGCGGAAGAAGATGATGTTGAAGAGATTCCTGACGAGATTACCCGTCTACTTGAGCATGAAGAGAAGGTCATGCAGCCGCATATTGAGAATCTGGAAACAATCAACTTGGGGACTGTATATTGTGTGCGAGAAGTGAAGATTGGGGCACTCTTGGAAGAGTCTGTTAAGAAGGGGTTGATTAAGTTGCTACGAGAATATGTCGACATCTTTGCCTGGTCGTATGAAGACATGCCTGGTCTGGATATTGATATCGTACAACATTTCCTGCCTTTGAAACCTGAGTGCGTGCCTGTGAAGCAGAAGCTCAAAAGAACTCATCTCGATATGGCAGTGAAGATCAAAGAAGAAGTTCAGAAGCAAATTGATGCGGGGTTTCTGGTGACTTCTACATATCCTCAATGGGTGGCCAATATTGTGCCAGTGCCTAAGAAAGATGGAAAAGTCCGGATGTGTGTGGACTATAGAGACTTGAATAAAGTTAGTCCGAAAGATGATTTCCCTCTACCACATATTGATATGTTGGTAGATAATACATCTAAATTCAATATCTTCTCATTTATGGATGGATTTTCCGGATATAATCAGATCAAAATGGCACCCGAGGATATGGAGAAGACAACATTCATCACACCTTGGGGAACATTTTGTTATCGAGTGATGCCCTTCGGTTTGAAGAACGCCGGAGCCACGTATCAACGAGCTATGACTACCTTGTTTCATGATATGATGCACAAGGAGATCGAGGTATATGTTGATGATATGATTGCGAAGTCAAGAACGGAAGTTGAACATGTGGAGCACTTGTTGAAGCTTTTTCAGCGTCTGAGGAAGTATAAGCTTCGTCTGAATCCTAACAAGTGTACATTTGGAGTCCGTTCTGGCAAGTTATTGGGCTTTATTGTCAGCGAAAGAGGTATTGAGGTCGATCCTGCAAAGGTCAAAGCAATACAAGAGATGTTTGCGCCCAAAACTGAGAAGCAAGTCTGAGGTTTTCTTGGCCGCTTGAATTATATTTCCAGATTTATATCCCATATGACTGCCACATGTGCGCCAATATTCAAGCTCCTCCGGAAAGATCAGTCTCATGATTGGACCGAGGATTGCCAAAAGGCCTTTGATAGTACTAAAGAGTATTTGTCTGAGCCTTCGATTTTGTTCCCGCCAGTGGAAGGGAGACCGTTGATTATGTATCTGACAGTTCTTGAAGACTCGATGGGTTGTGTTCTTGGTCAACAAGACGAATCAGGAAAGAAAGAGTATGTTATCTACTACCTGAGTAAGAAGTTCACTGATTGTGAGTATCGATACTCAATGCTTGAGAAGACATGTTGTGCTTTGGCTTGGGCTGCTAAGCGCTTACGCCAGTATATGTTGAATCATACGACTTGGTTGATATCCAAAATGGATCCAATTAAGTATATCTTTGAGAAGCCTACTTTAACTGGAAGGATTGCCCGTTGGCAGATGTTGTTATCTAAGTATGATATTGAGTATCGAGCTCAGAAGGCGATAAAAGGTAGTATTTTGGCTGATCACTTGGCACATCAACCAATCGAGGATTATCAGTCAGTTCAGTATGATTTCCCAGATGAGGAGATTCTATATTTGAAAATGAAAGATTGCGATGAGCCTACGCTCGATGAAGGGCCAGAGCCTGGTTCCAGATGGAGTATGGTGTTTGATGGCGCTGTGAATCAATATGGAAATGGTATTGGGGCAGTGATTATTACTCCTCAGGGAACATATTTTCCTTTTATAGCCAGACTAACTTTCAAATACACGAATAATATGGCTGAGTATGAGGCCTGTATTATGGGATTGGAAGAATTTATTGATCTTAGGATCAAACATCTTGATGTTTATGGTGATTTGGCCCTTGTCGTTAATCAGATTAAGGATGAATGGGAGACGAATCAGCCTGGCCTCATTCCATATAGAGATTATGCGAGGAGGATTTCAACATTATTTACTAAGGTTGACTTCCATCATATTCCTCGAGATGAGAATCAAATGGCAGATGCTCTTTCTACACTTGCTTCGATGATTGTGGTAAGACTTTGGAATGAAGTTCCCAATATCACTGTGATGCGCTTGGACAGACCAGCCCATGTATTTGCAGTAGAGGAGGTGCGAGATGATAAGTCGTGGTATTATGATATCAAGTGCTTTCTTCAGAGCCAGATTTACCTGCCTGGGGCATCTGTGAAAGATAGAAAGACTTTGAGGAGATTATCTGGTAATTTCTACCTCAATGGCGATGTGCTTTATAAGAGGAATTTTAACATGGTTCTGCTCAGATGCGTGGATAGACACGAAGCAGATCTGTTAATGACTGAGGTCCATGAGGGTTCATTTGGTACTCATTCCAATGGACATGCCATGGCTAGAAAGATGTTGAGAGCAGGCTACTATTGGCTGACAATGGAGTCTGATTACTGCAAATATGTGAAGAAATGCCATAAGTGTCAGATTTATGCGGATAAGATTCATATTCCCCCGACACTTCTGAATATAATTTCATCACCTTGGCCTTTCTCCATATGGGGAATTGACATGATTGGCATGATAGAGCCGAAAGCATCCAACGGTCACAGATTTATTCTCGTAGCAATTGATTACTTCACCAAGTGGGTTGAAGCGGCATCATATGCAAATGTGACCAGGAAGGTGGTCGTGAAGTTTATCAAGAATCAACTCATATGTCGTTATGGTGTGCCGGATAAGATCATTACTGATAATGGATCTAACTTGAACAACAAGATGATGAAAGAGCTATGTAGCGAGTTCACGATAGCACATCATAATTCTTCTCCTTACAGACCAAAGATGAATGGGGTTGTTGAAGTTGCTAATAAGAATATCAAGAAGATTATCCAAAAGATGGTTGTTATGTACAAGGATTGGCACGAGATGCTGCCATTTGCTTTGCATGGATATCGTACGTCTGTCCGCACTTCAACAGGGGCAACCCCTTTCTCTCTTGTTTACGGCATGGAGGCTGTGCTCCCAATAGAGGTGGAGATCCCATCAATGAGAGTCTTGATGGAAGCCAAGTTGACTGATGCTGAATGGGTTCAGAGTCTTTATGACCAGCTGAATTTGATAGAAGAGAAGAGAATGACTGCCATGTGCCATGGTCAGTTATATCAGCAAAGGATGAAGAAAGCCTTTGATAAGAAGGTCAAGCCTCGTGTGTTTCGATAAGGTGATCTCGTGCTCAAGAAAGTCTTGTCTTTCGCGCCCGATTCTAGGGGCAAGTGGACTCCAAACTATGAAGGTCCATATGTTGTCAAGAGAGCCTTTTCAGGCGGTGCTTTGATACTTACAACTATGGATGGGGAGGATTTCACTCGTCCTGTGAATTCAGATGCAGTCAAGAAATACTTCGCCTAAAAATAAAAACAGAATAGCTCACTAAGTTGAAAACTCGAAAGGGCGGCTTAGGCAAAAATGAGCGTCTCGATGGATTGAAAACCCGAAAGGGCGATCCAGGCAAAAGTTAGAGACATAAAAATGAATACGTATCCCGCTAGGTTGAGTACCTCACCCTGGGGCAACCTAGGCAAAAATTAGGGATTTGGCAAGTAACTGCATCCCGACAAGACTTTGTTCTACAAACTGCCATCTGTCAGAGATTCCCGCTCAGTCATCGTCAACTGAAGCTTCAAATACATCGGATTCAGAGTTGGTGGAGAAATGGTCATTATGTTCAATGTAGCCCTTTTCTAATATATATCACCAGTTTCAAATTTGTAAAGATCTATGGAGTCTTGCCATTTGCCGACTACCATTCCATTTGCGCTCTTATTTGTTTTTCTCATTCAACAAGTATTTTGCATGTTTTAATTGAGAAATATCATTGTTTTAAATAATTAAACTTTTCATAACCTATTTTTAAACAAAGTGAACATTCACAATGACAAAAGGGATATTGGGGATGTCTTCAGTGCTCTCCCAAAGATGGTATGATTCTCCACGGGGTAAGACGTTTGTTCATATTCCTGGTATGCTTGTGTCCTCTTCCTCCGGAGCCTTTTGTGGTTTTTCTCCTGAGCAGAGTGTTTGGTAAAGATATTCATCCCTCCTTCCTTCAGCAGAGTAGTGATCCTTCCTCCTCAGCAGATGTGATCTCTTTGGTAGGGCAGTATTTAGTGATCTTTGGAAGCTTCTGATTGGTGGTTGTTCCCCACAAAGATCCATCCTCTCCTCTAATAATTCCCCAGTAGATTTGCTTCTAAGGCGGAGTTTATCTATGCGATGATCCTGTTGGAATGGTTGATGTTCATTCCCCTACAGAGATCTTTGTTTCCTGGTATCTCTTGCCCCTCATCAGATTGGATATTTTCCACTGGGCCTGGCTTTCTCTCTTGAGATGTAGTACCGGATGTTTGATTCATCGTTTGTTGAACCTGGTTGCGTTAGAAATGTCTGTTTGTCAGCATTCATCATACATAAACCACACATATATGCATAATTTTAGCATTCAGATATCCATGTTGCATGCTTTGCCATATATCTTTGCTTGTTATCTCCTGCTAGTTGGTAATATGTTTCCCCAAGCAGATGTTTGTGTTTGATCTCTCCATGAAGAGTCAACCCCATAAGCAGAAAGTGTCTATCCTTTCTTCCATATTCCCCACCGAGTTATATCCTCGTGGATGATGGTTGTTTCTGTTTCCTTCCAACACATACATTGGGATGGAATTCCCCATTGAGTTATATCCTCATAGGGACAAGTCTTGTTTCGTCGTGCCTATCTAGTTTGTTCCTAGATTGGTTTCTAGTGTTTCTCCTTGTACTTCCCCCCGTTAGTTTAGATGAATGATTGCTCAGGAACCAGTAATTATCCATCTTTTTCCACGGCGGAGTCTGTGGTTTTCTACCCTTATACCGGTAGTTGTAAACCCTATTTTATCCCCCTGCAGAGTTAACCTTTTTTGTTCATCCTAATCGATGACGATTACTCTTCCGTGGTTTTCTACCCAGTATCTGGTAGATGTAATCCCCTCGTTGACGGTTATCTTTATCCAACATTCGGTATTGATATTCCTTTACCTTTTGAGTATATCTCCCAGTAACCGGTGATATACCTCCCGGATCATTGCCTTTGCCAATGTATCCCCCGCGAGTCATCTTTCATTTGCATTTTGTTAGCAATGATCGTCTCTCCCTTTGATTTGGTCATCGTTTTATACATAGTATTTGGTATCCCGATGTCCCTTCTTTTCGGTCGATTTATCCTTTATTAACCCAGTAACCGGTTGTGGATAATCTTCCATGCGAGTATATTATTTATGTTCTGACGGTAATAGATAATATATCTCATGCACTCTTTGGTCGAAGTCTTTTGCCCTTCCCCAGTCGAGTAAGATTCGTATCCCCTTTTGTGAAATCGAATGCCCATCCTGTAATCGAGTCTGCTTTTTAGCCCTCTTTTGGATGATGAGTGTCTTGGAAATATTCCCCAGTTCACGCCTTGGTTGGTCACCTATTATATACCCAGTAACCGGTATCCCTGGTGTTCCTTCCCTTTTGCTCTCTATTATGACTTTTGTCCCCTATGGAGTCAGATTTTCCTGAGTTGAAATATACCTTTTTTAGGTTTCCTCAGATGATTTCGGGTGTTTGATATCTCTCACCCTTATACCGGTCTTAGATACTCATTCTCCCTGAGCATGTTGTTCTCTCGCCCTTATACCGGTGTTTTGATCACATGTCTCCTTGAGCTTATTACCTAGTAACCGGTAATATCTCATCCTGGTGTTCCCCCGGAGGAGTCCTGTTTGGACTTTCCCCAGCAAAGTCCCTTAGTGGATTCTCCCCATCTGAGTCCGGATTTTCATCCGAAGTACCCTTTGTGGATAGTTCCGCTGTATTGGCATATTCCCCAATACATGCGCCTTTGAGTCAGCTCGGGTCCTTCCATTGATTTATTTTCATGGAATCTCTCTCGTGTCTCTCAGTAAATATAAGTCGTTACCTGCTCACGCAATTTATTCCCTTTTCTATCCCCATAAGAGTCCCAGAGTCTCTGTCCCATGGAGTGAATTACTCATATGGATTGTCGGTTTCTCCGGATTTCTTTTCTTCTTTGTGGAAACATATCCCCACAAAGTATTACCCTTTTGCATACATACATTTGCATCATGAGGTCTCTTAGGGACCAAAATTCATCTCTTTGTTATTATTTAAGCCCATTCTACCTCGTCGAGATGAAGATTTTAACCTTCACTTCTCCGGCTAGAATGACCTTAAATAGGGGCATCTGTAAGACCCTAATTTTGACCTTAAGATCCCTCATGGCATCATAACATTGCATTTGCATAGCCTCAAGGATCATAAGCATCTTGGTTCCCTTTGCCTTTGGGTGGGACCTCTTGTGAGTGGTTTGAGATCACCAAGCATGCTTGAATTGTATATTATTGTTTTTCTCATTTTATTTACTAACCAAAAGCACAAAAATATGTCACTAATATTTCTTGTTTGTAGCTTGAGCAATCACAAGACCCAAAGCTTCTAGGAGATCCTTTGTGCATTGATATGGTCAATTTAAGATGAAAGCAAGCATGGTAATGGTTCCTAAAGCTCTCATCCATCAAATATGCCTCCCAAGTATTTCAATTCACCATTTTTATCAAAGCAAGTTAAGGGGTTTGAGGTTTGTTTCCCAAGGAAACCCTAATTCATCTGGTCATCAATTGTGCATTGCTCATGAAGTAACCTCAATCCATGGTCAAATACAATCAAGGTAAGTTCTTTAATTCATCATCTCATTCATATTTGAACTTATTTGAGTGTCCTCAATCATCAATTCATCAAGATATGAGTTGTGGACTTGAGAAGTTAATTAGTCAATTCATCTAACTATTTTGAAATACACTGAGAACTAACTTTTTATGTGTTAGTCAAATGGAGATGACTCCAAGAGAAAATATGTTCTTAAGGACAATATGAACAACTTTCATGTTCATCAAAATTTTATTTGAATCTTGGAAGGTCATCATCCATTCCAAAACAATATAGGTCATTTTGACTGAAACCCTAATTTTGGGTCAACTTCCCAAGAACATAACTCATTCATTTTTCATGATTTTGAGGTGATACTTAATGAATTGGAAATCTTATTGTGTCTACTTAAAATGTTATGCTGAGAAAAATTGCAAAATCTCAAAATAAATACATATGATAATGCAAAACATTATAGGTCACTTTGGGCCAAATGCATTGAAATGTGAAAAAGTCCAACTTCAAGTGCCCATAACTTCTTCATTAAAAATCCAACTGATGCAAAATTTAAGTCCAAATTTATTGTCTTGAAAAGATATACAACTTTCATGTTGAAGATTTTATCATTTGGAGCTTACATCATTGAAACAGAAGGGCTTGAACATTGGCCAAAGCTTCTAGGAGATCCTTTGTGCATTGATATGGTTTGTAGCTTGAGCAATCACAAGATCCAAAGCTTCTAGGAGATCCTTTGTGCATTGATATGGTCAATTTAAGATTAAAGCAAGCATGGTAATGGTTCCTAAATCTCTAATCCATCAAATATGCCTCCCAAGTATTTCAATTCATCATGTTGATCAAAGCAAGTCAAGGGGTTTGAGGTTTGTTTCCCAAGGAAACCCTAATTCATCTAGTCATCAACTGTGCCTTGCTCATGAAGCAACCTCAATCCATGGTCAAATACAATCAAGGGAAGTTATTTAATTCATCATCTCATGCATATTTGAACTTATTTGAGTATCCTCAATCATCAATTCATCAAGATATGAGTTGTGGACTTGAGAAGTTAATCAGTCAATTCATCTGACTATTTTGAAATACACTGACACCTAACTTTATATATGTTGGTCAAATGGAGATGACTCCAAGAGAAAAAATGTTCTTAAGGACAATATGAACAACTTTCATGTTCATCAAAATTTGATTTGAAGCTTGGAAGGTCATCATCCATTCCAAAACATGATAGATCATTTTGACTGAAACCCTAATTTTGGGTCAACTTCCCAAGAACATAACTCATTCATTTTTCATGATTTTTAGGTGAGACTTAATGCATTGGAAATCTTATTGTGTCTAATTCAAATGTTATGTTGAGCAAAATTGCAAAATCTCAAAATAAATACATGTGATAATGCAAAACATTATAGGTCACTTTGGGCCAAATGCATTGAAATGTGAAAAAGTCCAACTTCAAGTGCCCATAACTTCTTCATTAAAAATCCAAATTATGCAAACTTTAATTCCAAATTTATTTTCTTGAAAATATCTACAACTTTCATGTTGAAGATTTTATCATTTGGAGCTTGCATCATTGAAACAGAAGGGCTTGAACATTGGCCAAATTTGGCAACTTCACAAATGCATGTTTTGCACCCTACACTTCAAGCTCAAATTTCATTAATTTCCAAGGCCCAATTGGAGTTTTGATCAACATAGAACTTGTTTCTTATGCAACAAGCTTTCTAACCATTACTCATAAGGTTGCATTTGGAGTTTGGAAGCATCATTTTCGAAGACATGAAGAATTAAGTGCATTTTGTGAAATTCATTTCAAACACATTGCATGAGCTGTTAACATTTAATTTGCACGTCCATTTCTCATTTGGTGATTTATAGAAATCCATTCCAATCAGAATTGGGCCCTCTATGCGCCAGTATAGGCCCATGCATGGAGGCCCTCTTCTCCCATGCACACTTTGTTCATTGCATTTCAGATGGTTTTGGCTATAAATACAAGTGCTATGCTCTTCAATTCTTCAACCTAATGGCGCCTAAATCCCTGCTGAATTGAATCCCCACCCATACCAAAGGAACAAACTTCATTTTCTCTAAAAATTTCAGATCTGAAATTCAATTGCATTGATTGATTCTTAAGATCTAAAGTTCCTAGACCTCTTCACCTTGATCCATTGAAGCTTCTGCTTGCAAAAGGAATCAAAGAGAGTGACACAATTTTTCACAATCCAAAGGTTTTGCTCAACTGAATTTTGCTTCGAATCTCATCATACATTGGTCCATTTTGCCTTGATCTTGTGTTGTCTGAAGTCCTCTGTATAGAGGCACCATTATTGTGTTCTTAATTGTTGAAATCGAGCAAGTTCAGTTGAACACCACCAAAGTTCCATCTTTGATTTCTCTCTTAATAGGAATCTAGAGTGGAATTGAGTGGCATAGGAGTGATGTACATCACTTCACCTTTTGAATGGTGCCTGGATCGTGCATTTTGATGCATATTTGAATCTCTGTGATTTTTGATCTTCATCGGAGCTTGTCGGAGAAGATGGTGGCGCTGGCCACCGTCTGGTCTCCAGATCAGATCTGGACTGTCCCTTTCCATTTCCAGATTAGATCTAGGCAGTCCATTGTTATGACTTTCTTTTATTCTTTGTACTTCTCATTGACTGAGGTTCATGGTGCGTGCGCATGCCAATGCCATTGGATCCTCCACGTTATTTAATGAGATACAATCCAGCGCGTGTGGATTTTTCATATTTTCCATTTCTGATTTTAATTTCTATTTCATTTTTTAATTCCATTTCATTTTCTAAAATTCATATCTCTTTTATTATTGGTCCAAAAATTATGGGACCAATTGCATTATTTCTCTTTTATTTTCTAGTTTCTAAAAATGATTTTTAATATTTTTTTTTTTTATCATTTTCTATCTTTTAGTAATTTTCTCTTTTCTGGTAATTTTCAATTCATTTTAAATAGTTTTTTATATTCAAAAAATACAAAAATATTTTCTCAACCTCTTTGAATGATGATAGATCTATGAAAAATATTCTCATCAATTTATTAATTGATTTGAGATTTATTTGAGATTTTAATTCAATTAGGTTATTTTTATTCATTTTTAATTGATTAAAAATAGTTTCTGACTTTTAAAAATGCTGAAATTTTTTGTCAAACTTTGTTTGACCTTGTTGAACTTGGGATAATTCACTTGGACTTTTCAAAGTTGATTTGAAGTGAGTTTGAAGTTTGACCTTCCTTTAATATTTTAATTCAAGTTTTATTTTAAATATTAAAAATGCCAAAAATATTTTGTTTATTTTCTTGACTTCCAATCTTCATTTTGCTTCTGTTTTCTATTGTTTGACCTTGATCTTCCCTATCTTTGGTCAACATTTGTTGATTGGTACATTCCATTTCATTTAATGCACTTTAATTCTTCATTCCTAATTCTTCTTTCTTTCTTCTTCTTCTTTTCTTTTTTGATCAATGAGTTAGAGGTTGATGGTTAGCATTGATTAGGGAGGTTTAATCTTTCTTGATTCAAATCTAATTCATCTTGATCAAATGATCAAGTGAATGGCTTTGCATTAAGGATAGATTGCCTTCTAAATCATGCAAAGGACTTAAACCAATACAAGATCATTTCTCATCTTCTTTTTTGGCATGGCAAGTTGATGGAGTTTGATGCACTAATCAAGACCTCTAACTTGTGTTATTTCCTACATTATTATTGACCGGCCTCAGATAGTTGTGACTTCTATATAAGTCCAATTACGATTGCTTAACATAGCGCTAAATTTGCCTTATGGCACATTAACTACTAACACAAACCATTGACCATTAACATTTATTTTTTGCTCTTTACATTTATGCAATTTACCATTCTTGTACATATTATTTATTTGCTTTTCCCCCTTTGCTCACTTGAGCACATGTTTATGCTAATGCAATTTGCCTTTTGCTCACTTGAGCACATAATTGTATATATTATTGTGCTTGTGTTTTGTTTTGATTATTGTGGACCAAATGCAAAGAAATGGACAAATGGACTTAGTTTCTAGGACTTTCCCTATGCAAATTGGAGTAAAAGGACCTTAATGTTGAAGATGGATTAGAATGACAAAACCTCTAAACTCACTCTTGTCCATTCTTGATTTGCTTCATGGAACTTTTTGGTGTTGTGTGCTTTTGTGCTAGGTGAATCCCATTTGAGCCAAATTGAACAACCATTGCCATGGTCATCCAAAGTGAAAGATACAAGATACTTTGAGGATCTCCTAAGGAGCTTGTTTGATTGATTGTTGATTGCTTGAGATTACTATTATTTTGCTTGCATATTCCAAAGGATGGGAGCTACTTGGATCATCAATATGATCTCAAGAGAGGAACTCCATTTGAGGTCTTGTTTCTTATCCCTTATCTCTTGTATGATTAGGACCTTAGTCATTCTTCTTCTTCCCTCCACTCTAACCCAAGCCAATACTTTTGTGCAAACATTTAACACTTCTTTTCAAACATTAGAAACCTAAGCTTTATGCTTTTGATTTTCAAACTTTCTTTTCATAACAGTTATTTTGAATTGAACTTCTAAGTCAACTTTGACCCTATTTTGTACATACTTTTCATTGGTAAATATAACCCATTCAAATACCTTTTTGTGGTTTCAATGGCCACTTCCTTAATCAAAAAATTTCATAACCTTTAGTTATTAGGTTTGAGTTATCCTTGAAATAGATGTAATACTCACCTATATCCTTAGTGATGGACAATGAGTCTTCCATGCTTATTATAGGGTTAACCCCTCACTAGTATGTTGAAGTTATCCTCACATGGTGGATTTGTGGTTTTAGGTTGAGTTTTCTCCCTTGGATAATAAAAGACATTAAGGATTTTGGACCAATCAATTCACCAACTCATTTTTTGAGATTTTTACCCCGAACTACGAGGTTTTGATCCTAATCTTTTTTAAGATGGTACGTAGGCAATGGGTTTATCCATCCAAACACAAAATGTAAATAACTTGTATATTATTTTTTCATCTCTTCAATCATGTTTGCACAAACAAATTTTTCACAAAATACCAACCTTACAACAAATGTGAAAAGGTCTCCCTAGGAGTACCTAGGATGTTTTTGGTGCTTAAAACCTTCCCATTGCATAACCAACCCCCTTACCCCGATCTCTGACATTTTTACTAGTTTTTTATTCGATAAAACTTTTAGGTTTTTGTTCGCTTTCTAACCATTCCTTTGGATAAATAGAAGTGCGGTGGCGACTCGACTTGTATGGTTTACCTTGGATTTAGTCAATATCTCTAATGGTAACGAATACCCCGCTACAGTTAGGGAACAAAGCTAATCCATAGATAAGCAACACAAAGATAGCTTCAAAAGCATCCATACTACCAGCTTGAGCAAAAGTGGTAGCTTCCTTGATGAGGAAAACAGATGGAAACCCAAATAACCCTCCTTTCTTCACCCAATGAGCCTCTATCTCAGACTTCTTCAAGTGAAGAGCTTCAGCAATAATACTAGATCGGGGAATCTCCTCTAATCCATTAAAAGGTACTCTACTAGAAACCGGTATCCCCAAAAGATGAGAATACTCCTCCAAGGTAGGCACAAGCTGGAAATCTGGGAAAGTGAAACAATGGTAGAGAGGGTCATAGAACTGCACCAACACACTCAAAAGTCCTTCAACTACATCAGCAGACAAGATGGACAGAAGCTTCCCATGACGTTGTTTGAAGTCCAAGGGATCTAATACAAAAGATGATTGCTTCCTTAACTCTTTCAAGTCGGGATATTTGAAACTGTACATCTTAGTGTTCCTTCGTCCATAATCCATGGTCTGAAAATATTTGCAAACGATACCTTAGTTCCTTGAAATTTTCGTGTGATGAATGTTATGATGCGCATGAATACATGAATGCAACAATCACAAATAAGGGATCACACACAAGGCAAACAAAGGTCAAGGGATGAATCAAGTCATTGTCAAGATCAATCATCCATTTTGGTGGATTATGGTTTGCACCTTATCAACACCCAAGTTCCATTGATATTGACAAGACTTGATTGGATCAACCAAGAATCAAGGGTTTGTTGCAAGTCACGAGCATGGAGTCTGGGTAAGAACCATCCCAAAGGAGTGAACTAAGGATAAAAAACATGTAGATCATGTTCTAAAAAGTTCCCAGAGTCTTAATTCCACCTATCGGATATTACTGGTTAAGACGACTGACTCATCGACCCATAATATTCTCAAGAGAAACTCGTCTGAGTATAGTATCGCGTAACAACTGTTATCAAGTCTATACTTGAACAGTTTCCTCACTACGTCCTAAATAGGCCAAGATGGGTTAAAGGTTCTAAGGTCCTCAGCTTTGCAGACCCAATTAGAAATAGTAATGCCTAACCATAAATACTTGTGTGACATTTCCAAATCCAAAGGAGTCTCCAATGAGCTGATGGATCTCAATCCAATTTTTTAAGGACTACTCCACACAATTTGAACATGACTATACCATCCTCATATCTTAATTCCGCTTAAGTTCGGGTTAGAACTTATCTCACCACTCAGAGATCACCAAGCACAACAAGCAGATTATATCACACATACATATATACAAACAACACATATATACAAATATATACACACAAAAAAGTAGGCTAAACCCACTGGAGACTACTCCCCAGCAGAGTCTCCACTTAATTTGTGTAGTGGGAAATTCATGATCATTAAGCTATTGATAAGCTAGAGATCAATTAACAAGAGTCGCCACCGCGCTTTTATTGTTTCCAAGGGAAAAGGGAAAAAGTACGAACAAAATCCAAATTGTAAGAAGTTTTCAAATAAAAACTAATAAAAGTCAAAGATCATAGGTAAGGGGGTTGGTTACACAGAGGGAAGGTGTTAGCACCCAAAGTGTCCTAGATACTCCTAGGGAGCCCTTTTTGTGTGCATATGTATTTTGTACAAAGTGATGTTTATAAACAAATAGAATGGGGAGATGAGAAAAGAATTCATTAATTATATTTTTGTGTTTGACAAGACCTTCGGTCTTGTGCCTACATACCAACATAAAAATGAGGGATCAAAACCTCGTAGTTTGTGCTACAAATTTCAAAATGGATGCATTGATTTTAACAAAATTTAAGTTTGAAAGGCACAAAGGCCTAAAATGGTTTGAATGGGTTAGTTCTTTTTGGCTTTTTGAAAGTTTAAGTCAAGTATAGTTAAGTTTATTCACAAGTTTGATTTAAGAAAATAAGTTTGAAAAGGCAATGGCATAAGGCCCAAGTTTCTACCTTTTTTGCAAAAGTGGTCAAAGTTTAGAACAAAAATAGTTCATACAAAGAGAGTTTTTGAAAATTGAGGGAGAGATTTTGAAATTAAAGAAATCGGGAGAAGATGAAGACACTATCCTATGCACAAAATTTAAAAGTTTAAAGTTGAAAAGATTTGACCAAATGGGTAGCTAACCAATAGACAAGTATGTCAATAGAAACCTAGAATTCCCTTGGACTTTTAGAATCAAGCAACACACAAATGTACAATTATATTATCTTGAAGAGCAAGGCATCAAATAAAGATGGCTTCATCCAAGCTTATCCACTTCATGATCTTCTTCATAAATAACCCATGTAACAGATGAATTCCACAAGTCAAGGGTTCAAAATAACAGCTCCACAATGACCATGTTGCAGATTAATCCTAGATAAGTCTTCAAAGATGTATCAGATGAAGTTCAAATTGTAAGCACTTGGTCTTACACAAATTGGCATCGGCCAAGTCCTTTAGCTTAGGAAGGTTGCCTAAATTCTAAGTCCTTTGCTCAAGATCAAACCAACAGTCCACTCAAAAGTTTTTTATGGTTTTTATGATTATTATGTACATTAATAGTCAAAGACCACACAAACAAACAAATTATATACAACCAAAATATATCACACAATATGGTCCAAGTGGACAAAGTGAAAATTGCATTAACATAAACAATTAGAATGATATGTACAATGGCAAATGAAATAAAGTGCTAAAAGTAAATTGCATTAAAGTAAAAGCTTGAAATTTAAAGTTAATGGTTAGTAAGTTAGAAGTTAGTTTTGTTTTTGATTTCAAGACATTCTTTGGAGAACACTCAACCCACTTATCACAAGCATGGATCCTTGAACCAAAACATCTTCCAAAGGAAGGAAAGAAGGCCAAGTTTCCATACAATACCATGAAAGAGTGGAAACTTACAATCTCACTAACTAGAATGCTTATGCCTTTTGTGTCACAAATTTAGCGCTATGTCAAGCAATCGTAATTAGACTTATGTAGAAGTCACAAATATTTGAGACCGGGCAATAGACTTTTGGTGTTAATGCATGTTAGAGACATAGTATAATGAACTATGCTCATGAAACATACCACACACAAAAAATATGCAAAAGGTGTGGCCTAATGTCATCCATACTCATGTTAATTTTTCAATCAACTAGCATTAGGACTTTGAGATGTCATCGGCCAAGTGAAAATGAATGGATGAAGAAGGGGAATTAGATGAAGAGGGAAGGGGGTGAATGAGATCACAAATTGGTCAAAGGAGGACTTTTACCAAATTAATATCATTCATTCATTTTGGGAGATGGAATGTACATTTCATCAATCCCCTAAATCCAATGATATTAACTTGACAAAGTCAAATCACCCTTGACCAAGGCTCAACAACAAACAATCAAACTCAATTAAGTCAATACAAATGATCAACAAAATAAAAATGGCATTTATTCAATTAAAAATAACAAAATAGTGCATTTAATTCAAATATGTTTTGTCCAAATCCTAAAATCTCATCAAAACACCAAAGACACTGCCATGAGATTTATCATAGGTCAAACAAGGTCAAAGGACCTTGGAGAGAAAATTTCATAATTTTTGGACATTTAAAAATATTTTTAAGCAATTAAAAACAAATGTAAAATCAATTAATTCATGAAAAATATTAATAATGTTCCAAAAAATAATTTTAATTCAGAATATGGAAGATAAAAATATTTGAATTTTTTGGTGAAAGTCCCATATTTTTTGGATCAACATTGAATTTAATATGAATTATTGAAGAAAATGCAATTAAAATAAAATATCAGAAATTAAAAAATACGTTGACCATCAGATCTCCCTCATTAATTGAGGTGGCATATCTGATGATCCAAAACGCGCGTTCCACATGTGTCTTAGTCAACCGTGTGACACAGATGGTAATCACAAGGGACGATCCAGATTAGAACATGGAGGATGGATCATATGGTTCAGAGGTTGTCCAGATCATCATTGGAGCCAGAGCTCTGGTCATATTCTCCGGTGGCACTCACCGGACTAGTCAACATAAACCATCACCAAAAAAAGACACAAGGACATGATCTGAAAGATAAAATGGCACTGAGCTCGAATCTGACCTCCAATTCCAAATATATTAAGAGATATGTGGAATTGAAAAATGAGGTACATGAACTGAGTTGCTTCGATTTGACCTCAAAGCAACTCAATCTTCTTGCCTACATTGGTAGGACTTCAGAATAACCAAATAATCAATGGAATTGAGCAAGAATTTAAGAGAATTGAAGAGTTTAAAATTTCTGCAAATTACCTTCAATGGAGGTCTGGACACGATGGATCTTGATCTGGCTTGTGCTTGGACTCACTTCAATTGCTTACAGGAAGAGAATGGAAAGGTTTAGAAGCAATGGATTCCTAGAGAATTGAATTCCAAAATAGTGGAGATTCAAGCTCAAATTCAAATGAATTTATCAGGTTTATCCAATGAGAGTGAAGGGTTTTCAATGGGGGGATCAAAGTTGGTGCAATGTGTGTGTTAATTCTGAGCAAATGGAGCTTTATTTATAGGTGAATCAAGTGATATTTGCACACTAACTTCCACTTTCCAAAATTGGCAAATGATGATGCAATGCTGCATGGGCGCGCATAGGCCCATGAAATGATGGTTTGAAGGTCCAAATTGAAGATCAGGTGCTTTGAAGATTGATTAGATTTCAAGGCAACTGAACATTGATGCTTGAAGTTGGATCCATGCCAAATGATATCAGCCTGTTTAAGCCATGCGCAACCTATGCATTTCAAGTCCAAAATGAATGAATTTGAGCTCTTTGGAAAGGTGAGATCAAGAGGAACAAGTTTGATGTTGAACACTTTTTCATTTGTATCTTGGAACTTGGAGAAATTTGAGGTGAAAGTTTGTAAAATTTTGACATATCAAAACGTTTCTAAGTGTCAAGCCATATGTCTCAATATTCCACCTTGCTTAACTTTTTATGGGAGCTTCAAATGAGAAAAGTGTCTTCGTCAAAGTTGTATCTCTCTCAAAGACCTTAAAAATGGTAACCAAGTTCATGTCATTTGGATTTGAAATGATTGAGTTATGCATTTTTGAAGTTTGGAAAAATCACTTGATCAATGGTATAGGTCAAAAGTGACCTATAATGTAGCCTCATATCACATGCTCAAAAAAGTTGAATTAGCTCGCACTCAAAGCATCAGAGTTGAAGTAGACACATTTAATTTGATTGTGCAACTTGGAAATCTTTCATCTCATAAAAATTGAGCAAGTTATGGCCTTGGGAAGTTGACTTTCAAATTAGGGTTTAGACAAAATGACCTATAATGTTTCAACATAGAAAATGATTTTCCAAGCAAAACTAGCTCTAGGTATCAACATGAAAGTTGTTTGGAATGTCATTTCGAGTATGTTTTATCTTGGAATCATTTTCATATGGTGAAAATTGTAGGAGATAGGGTCTAGGGAGAACCAGTTTTGATCAGATGAATTCATCTGGCCAACCACCATCAACCAACTTGCTAATTTCCAATTCTCTTGACTTTCTTGGATCATGTTAGATCATATATGCATAAGATGATGAATTTTTAAGTGTCCCTTGAAAAATTTGATTAATTGGTGAGATAGCTTGTTGGAGAAGTTACTCAAGATACCCAGTCAAACTAGGGTTTCCAAGGCACATCACCCTCAAACTCTTGAAGAAAACTTGATCAATATAACATGTAGAGATAAATGGGACTCATATATGATGTTTATAACCATTCTTGAATCAATTGTTTGGTTGTGCTCTTTGTTCATGAGGGTCTCAAACCCTAAATGTGATCAATGAATCAATGAGATCATGCCCTACCTACAAAAGAGTTAGATAGATGCAAAGATATATTTTTGGTATTTTGGTTAGTAAAAATGATAAAATACAAGTATGATATAATCACAAAGTGCTTGGTGATCTCTCCCAAAACAAACCCAATGAAGAGGGGGTAAGGAGGATGCCAAGATATGATCCCAATGTTTATGCTTATGATGAAAATGCATGAGGGATCTTAGGGTCAAAATTGGGGTCTTACAGCTGCCCCTATTTAAAGACATTCTAACTGAGGAGGTGAAGGTTAAAATCTTCGGCTCGACTTAGTAGAATGGGCTTAAATAACAACGAACAAATTTTGGTCCCTAAGAGACCTCGTGATGCATATGACATGAATGCAAAAGTAAATTATTTATGGGGAAATATTGCCACAAAGGAAAAAGAAATCAGAGAGACCGAAAATCCACAGGAGTATAATGCATTCCGTGAGGAAAACTCGCTGGGGAGACAGAAAATCTGGGGAAAAAGGAGTTATGCGTAGGTCAGGCTACGACTCAAAACTACTAGGGAACTCGAGGGATTCCATACCAACATGGAAAAGACTCAGCCAGGGAAACAAATCATCTACAGGGGGTACGAGTAAGTTAGGATAAAACTGAAATACTCGACTCACGCAGGGGAAAAACGATTTCACTAAGGAAATGCGCACTCAACTTAACTAGGGAAGATAAACTTCAACACAAGAGGAGCAGAAATTTATTATCTACTACCTGTTACTGGGTAAGGAGATAATAAAGATCTGATAGAGAGAACATCCGTCATCCTTTAGGATGAACATATCAAGGATGACTTCTGAGGATTCCAGGAGAGGAAATTCATTATCGGCTACTGGGTAAGAATAACCTTGTTGGGGACAAATTGCAGAAAAATAGGATTTACAACTACCAGTTACTGGGCAGAAGACCAAAGGTGAGAATATCCGTCATCGGTTAGGATGAACATATCAAGGATAAACTCGACAGGGAAGAAAATTTGTCACCGATTATAGTGAACATATCAAGGATAGACTTTCCTGGGGAATGTCAAGGAGGATACATGTCATCGGTTAGGATGAACATATCAAGGATATACCAACTAAACAAAAAGGATTACATCTATCGGAATTGAAGAAAACTTGATCAATATAACATGTAGAGATCAATGGGACTCATATATGATGTTTATAACCATTCTTGAATCAATTCTTTGGTTGTGCTCTTTGTTCATGAGGGTCTCAAACCCTAAATGTGATCAATGAATCAATGAGATCATGCCCTACCTACAAAAGAGTTAGATAGATGCAAAGACATATTTTTGGTATTTTGGTTAGTAAAATTGATAAAATACAAGTATGATATAATCATAAAGTGCTTGGTGATCTCTCCCAAAACAAACCTAATGAATAAGGGGTAAGGAGGATGCCAAGATATGATCCCAATGTTTATGCTTATGATGAAAATGCATGAGGGATCTTAGGGTCAAAATTGGGGTCTTACAGATATGTTATTGATTCAAATTTAGTGCTTGACTTTAGGTATATAAAACATCTTTGTACTCAGTTGGACAAGAGAATTATGTATGGTTTCATTGATCCAAATTTAATTCAAGCACAAAATGACCGAGCTAGTTCTCAATGTCACATAATTGAAAAGCTGCTCGAGAATGACAAAGATTGTTTTTTTGTACCATACCTCAACAAGTAAGTGTATTTGATCTTCATAGTATATTTTTACTAAATTAGTTTTTGTTAGTTAATCACATATATTAAAAGAATGGAAGTTGCCAAAATTAATATTTGTTTCTCATGAAATGTAGTCATCATTGGCAATTGCTCATGATTGAGCAAAAAATACAAAATGTAGTCTTATGTTCGATGGGATTGAAGCCAGATAAAAACATTGTTCTCATTGTTAATTCGTAAGTATTATTTATTTACCTTACATGTAATTTATGATTTTTTTAGAAGACAAATTTAATGAAATGTTTTATTAATGTACAACCATAGATGGATATAATAGGTTGAAAGGTTCGAGAAGACAGAGAAAGCCAACATGGAACATTTCTCTCAAAGTAAGTTAACAATTTCATAAATAATTTAAAGTTAGTTAGGAATTTTTTTTATATTTACTATTTACTTACTATAATTTATGATAATTGTAGTGTCAAAGACAATCTTTCAATTATGGGTGTGGCTATTATGTTATGATTCATATGTTGAACATTGTATTTGCTGGGATTGTAAAAATTTAATTATATGTGTTAATTATTTTCTTTAATATTAATATAATATTCTAATATTATTTAATATTTATTCAGATATTTGGAGACTCAACACCACTTCATGAGGATGACGTTACAAATATTCAAGAACGTTGTGTAGATTTTATTCTAGAATCCATTTGAACTAATTTGGTTAGGTAAAAAATGGAAATCATAGGTACGTGCCATTTCTTTTTGTGCTTTTGCTGTAGGCCTCATAGTTTATTTAACTTTGCTTAGACTAGTTAGTGTTTTGATAGTACCATAGTTTGGTTTTGGCAAGAGGTACCTAGTTCCATGGTACTATTTGTAACATAGTTTCATGAATATTTTAAAATTGATCGAATTTATTTAAAAATTTGTTCTATGATATTTTGTATTAAAGGTTGTGTATGAAGTATTTGATTAGTGTTTGGTTATGATGAAATTTTTTATTATTTATAATTTTTTACAATATTATGGAAGAAACAAGAATTAAAAAATGATAATTATTTTCAAAAAATGACACTGTGCTTTTAAATCAGATAAACTGATTTAAAATAACATTACTAAATCAAGTTAACCGATTTAAATTTGAGATTTTAAATCAGATCATATAGATTTAAAAACTTTCCTTACTTTTTGAACATCTTTTAAATGTGTCAAACCGATTTAAATTAACGTTTTTAAATCAAACTAACTGATTTAATAAAACATTTTAAATCGGATCAAACCTGATTTAAAAACCAAAAAACTTTCTAAATCGATCGAAATTAAATTGGACCACCAATCGATTTAAAAAGTCATTTTTAACCGATTTAAATAGTGTTTTTTGTACTAGTGCACATTTATTAAGGGCAGGGACGGAGCCAGAACTTTTAATTAGTGGGGATATATATATAAAACAATTTTTAAACTAAATTTTATATAATAGAAATAATTTAATAAATATATGACACTGTGGATAGATAATTTAAAGGTTAGTGGGGGCATAGGCCCACACTTTCTAGTGGCTAGCTCCTTCCCTGATTAAGGGTAGTAAGATTGACACTCTATAATACCACTATCATTGCTCTTCACAAAATCGCCACGAATATTACTCGCGCTTTTAATCGATGGGTTGTTGAACAAAGGACCAATAGGCCTTGCCTTATCGGGATTGATGTATGTAAGACCCCAATTTTGTCCCTAAGATCCCTCATGGCATCATATCATATCATATCATTTGCCTCAAGGATCATTGTGCACCTTGCCTGCTTCCCTGTGGATGGGTTACCTTTTGAGAGTGATTCTTGATCACCAAGCATGTTTTGCATTTGTATATCATTGCTTTTCATTTGATTACTAACCAAAAAGTACAAAAATATGTCATCTAACCTTGTTACTTGTAGATGAAGCAACCATTAGGTCAAGGCAGTCAAGGCATTCATTTGAGCCAATAAATGGTGGCCATTCTTGAGAATTTGGGCACCATGATCATTCACAAGGGTTCATATGAACCATGATGTCATTTTGAATCAAGATCTCAAGTGGTAGAGGCTTGGATTTCATCAGAGCATAGCCAGGTCAACTGAAACCCTAGAAAAGTCAACACAAGTCAACTGTGCATTCAATCATGGATTTGAAGGTGGGAGATGGTTAGAAAGGCCTCATTCATGTCCATACAAGTCTCATTTGACATTTCAAACATCAACAATGAGGAATTTGAGGTCAGATGAAAAGTTTCCAAAAATAGTAAGTGACCTATAATTTCAAACTGCCAAAAATGGAAAGGTCTTCTCCTCAAGTTTACATCATCAAGCAAGCTTCAAATGAGATTTTGCCCAACATGAAAGTTGAAGATCTTGCTCTCACATTTCCAAAAAGTCCAAGAACATACATTTCTCATGTGTGATTAAGAAGTTATGGATCAATCATTGCCAATCAAATTTGAACTTCAAGCATGCATAACTTTTGAACCATGAGGCCAAATGGAATGGTTCTTTTTGCAACATTTCCATATTGATATGCTCTATCCAAATTATGCATTACATTTCATTAATTCTCATCACAAAATTTTGGCATTTTTCATTTGAATCTCATTTGAATTTTGGAGGGAAAGTAGCAATTTGAAAAATAGGCATTGTTTTCACTTCTAACCAATTACATTTGCTTCAAAACAGATTTTTAAGTGCATTCCAAGTGCAAATCGTGCACTGTTCCATTGCCTTGCATTGCATAAGGGTGTTTTGGCCATTTGCATAAACACTCCCATTTCCCTAATTCAATTAGCATTTGATTAAGGCTTAAGCTAAACATGATTAACAGATGGTATATATAGCTAATCCTAACAGAAAATGATAACAACAACTTCATAATTTCAGATCTAAAAATTTGCTCTCAAAATTCTCTCAACTTTTTCATCAATTTTCTTCACATCCTTTGCATTTTTCTTGTTCTGTTCATCATCTACATGCATAATTGAAGTAGATTGAAGCAAGATCTTGTAGAATTCTTGAAGAATCGAAGCTGTTGAAGCTCATGCATATCCATGGCAGTTGAGATTTCTGGACGAATCAAGTACTTTTGAGCTGTTCTTCATCATCCATTCACCTATCCAAGCCTTGTAGAACTTCTGTTTCAGCTTTTCCAAGCCAGAATTGCACGATTCCACTTCTGTTTCTCCAGCAAGGTTAGAATTCGATGCTCACAATTCTTGAAATAATCATGTGCTTCTTGTAGATCTTTGAACATAGGTCACACTGAGCTTTAGATCTCTTAATTTCATGCAGAATCGAAGTAGCTATGTTGATTTGAATTTTGGCATGTGAAACTTGTTGTGCTCGATTTGTTTGATATAGTTAGAATTAGGTCAAATTAATGCTGGATTGATGATGTATGTTGAAGGACGAATCGATTGATATATGTTTTGTGAATTTCTGTGTTGGTTTATTCTTGAGGCTGATGAACGTGATGAAGGTGCATGAACATGTTAGGGTTTTATTCCCAGATTGCTGTTTGATCCATTAGCGCGCATGTTTGCATGTAATTTGGTGTTAGCGCTCATGCACTGGTCCATGTCATGTATTGCTTGGCTGAATGATTGGTCCATATTCATTTGCATTGCCACGTGAGATTAGTAAAACGGAGCGTTTCATTAAGTTGAGCGCCACATTTGAATGCATACACGGTTCGAATCTGAGCCAAGGCATTTTCATATTTGGCTTTTGCATTTTCATTCAATTATGCTTTCCATGTTCATGCTACTTCATCATGCATTTTTTTAATTTTCCTCTTCATTCAAAAATCCATAACTCCATGAATACTCATCCAAATCACATGAGATTTTTTGCATATTGTTCTTCATGATGTCTTCTATTTTTTGGTTATTTTTCCAGAATTTGTGCTCGGTTGGAATTTTAATTTGCCTAGGGTTTGTTCATGCATATGCTATCTTGCACCTTGCTTGCCATTTTGGTTGTGAAATGATGATGATTAATCCAATGAATGTGAAAATTGACATGCTTAAATTAGGCATCCTAATGGTCATTTTGGTATAGAGTTTATATTTTTAGCATTTCTGGTTGTTGAGATATGATATGATTAATGAAGGTGTGACAATGTGTGTCACACCTTGGCTTGCTTGATTTGCTGATTTTATTTACCATGCCAATTGAATGCCAAATGATTTGATTTTTTGCATGATACTCCTTCTGGATGTTAAGTTTGATCATGAATTTTTGTAGAATTTTAGGGATCATTTCTGATTTGTTTGGTATTTTACTTTCTGGTTGACCATTTGTGGACTTTTGAATAGTCATGAACTTCAATGATTTGTGAAATGCTTGATGTTTATCATATGAACTTGAAATTTTGTGCATTGATTCTAGACACATTGAAGTTTATTGTGGATTTGGTTTGAGTCATTTATCACTTGTCATCTCTGTTTTAGGATTGCCTTAAGTTGATGTATCAATTTGTGCCTCCTTTGAGCTTGTTTGTGCTTACCTTGACTTGATGAATTTCTTTGCCATGCTTATACTTGTCCAAATGCCATGATTTTTGGTATGTTGATCATTTGATGTGTTCTGTTTAGCCATGATTTTTCTTGAGATTTATTGAGCCATTTTGGAATTAATATGCATTTGTTCATTCTGTTGCTTCAATGAGCTTTGAATTTGCATGCTTTGCCTTATGTGCTTTGTGAAATGAATTTGGTTGATGCTATTGACATGAGACCTTTTGGATTGTGTTCTCATTTGATTGAAGTTGATTTATGTCAATTTTCATGTTCTGTTTTAAATTTTTTCCTCATCTTTGACCTTAGGCTTTGGCCTAAGGGTTTGCTTCTCATCTTTGAGCTTTGTTTTCAGGTTGATCACTCAAGTCCCATAGTTGTTGATGCTCCATCATTTGAGCACTTGATGTTTACCATTGTCTACTAACTTTGTGTGTTTTGTAGGGCTGTTAACTCATTTGAGCTTGATTTGTGGCTTATGCCTTGCTTATTGGGTTTGACTGTTGATATTAATTGTTGTTGGTTTGTCTAAACTGTGCACTGATTTGTGTGATGTTTCCACAGGTACATTTAGTTGCTTAAGTTCACTTTGAACTTGCTTTTACAGGTTGCTTAACCAATTAGGTATAATTTCTCTTCTTCATGTAGTCTGGAAGACCTGGCCTGTTATGTGGCCAGGCACCTGTCTGAAGTCCTCCTTAAGAGGCAATGTCTTTGTGTGTTTAATTTTGTGCTAAGCAGGAAAAGTCCTTTGATAAGGCAATTGGCAGACAAAAGAGATGTGTAGTCCATCTCCTTCTACTCGGTGTGTCACTCACCTTGCTCACACCACATGTGTTGATGCATAGTGAGTAAAAGCCCAAGATCTATAGAGTCTATAACTTGTGGAGAAGAGTTCCTACTTTCTGAACTCCCACACCTTCTATTATTCAATGCTCTCTCTGACCAGAGATAGAAGCTATGAGGCACACCCCTCATCTCCTTTTCATCTGCTTCACCTTAAATCTTAATGTTAAGGTTAAGAGCACAACTTACCCCATTCCAGTTGACTGTAAAGTCTAACCTTGCTTGAGCCTAATTGCTTGTATATAGTGTGTGCTAATTGACTTGTTTGTCTGATTGCTTGATTCATTTGTGCATACTTGCTCATGTGTGCCTTTGGGCATTTATCATCATTAATTGCTCATTATTGCATGATCTTTGTTCATATCTTTTGTGACATCTTTGATAGTCCATTGAGGAATCAAGTGTAAGTCCATTCATTGGCCTTTGTTCCTATGATTTGGTGGGAGTCGAGTGTAAGACCATTTATTGGCAACTTGTTTCCTTTTGCTTATTGCATGTTGTTGTATGTGAGGAATCAATTGTAAGTCCATTTATTGGCCTTTGTTTCCCATGATCATTTCTGTGGAGATTAGAATAAGTCCAGATAGATTGGCATCTGATATCCATGTTTGTTTGTTTTAGGAGATTGGTGTAAATCCATTTATTGGTATCCGATATCCAGTTTGTTTTGTGAGATTGGTGTAAGTCCAGTTGATTGGCATCCGATATCATTTCTTTGTTTTGGTTTAGGAGATTAGTGTAAGTCCAGTTGATTGGCATCTGATATCCATGTTTTGTTTTGCTTTAGGAGACTAGTATAAGTCCATTGAGTGGCATCTGGTATCCCTCTTTGTTTTAGGACATTGGTATAAGTCCAGTAATTGGCATCTGGTATCCGCTTTTGTTAACCTTGCCTGATACTTTGTTTACCTGTTATTTGCATTGTTGCCTATTCCAAAGGACACACTTTAATCATCTTCCATATGATTTCAAGAGGTGAACATCTAAGAAGTTTTACTTCCTCACCCCTCCATTTTTGTGTGTGTTTTCAAAACTCTCTTTTCACATTTAATTCAAAAACTTTGACATCTATTGTGCAAACATTTTCACTTCTTTTCAAATTAGAAACCTAGGCTTTAGGCCTTTGACTTTTCAAACTCCATTTCATAATACTTCTTTTGAACTGAATTTTAATCATACTTTGACCATCTTTTGTGAATAAATTCTAATTGGTTAATCCAACTCATTCAATTGTTTTGTGGCTTTGTCCATTCTTGTTAAGCTTTCATGCATTAGCCATAGGTTTGATTTATCCTAGTTGGTTGATGTTAATCTCACCTTCTTGTCCTTAGTGATTGAATTGTAAGACTTCCTTGCTTATTATAGGGTTGACCCCTCACTAGCAAGTTGAAGCTTTTCTCACATGGTGGACTTGTTGTTTGTATAAGGTCGAGTTTTCTCCCGTGGATAACGAAAGACCTTAGGGCTTTTGTTTTAAAATGAACCCACTCATATTTTGGAAATCTTTTAGCCGAACTACGGCGTTTTGATCCTTACCTTCCATGGAAAGGTACGTAGGCAACGGGTTCATCCGTTCAAACACAAAAACAATAAAAAATTGTATATTCTTTTCTCATCCCTTCCATCATTGTTTGCACAATATATGTCATAAATAAATAAACTTTTTTGTACAACAAGTGTGAAAAGAGGTTCCCTAGGAGTACCTAGGACGTGATGGGTGCCTAACACCTTCCCATTGCGTAATTAACCCCTTACCCAGATCTCTGACCTTTTCATTAGTTTTCTATGTGTAAAACTTCTTAGGCTTTTGTTCGCTTTTTAGCCAATCCTTTGGATAAATAAAAGTGCGGTGGCGACTCTATCTTTGTATGCTTTTCTTTTGGTTTAATCAATAAATCATAAAGTGATGAATACACCGCTACAGAAAAGTGGCGACTCTGCTGGGGAAAACATTAGACCTTCCCTGGTGGTTTTGCCTACTTTTCACCCTTGTTGTATGATATTTGTTTATCTGTTATTTGACATATTTTTGTACAATTTGGGATAACTGTATTGATTGTAATGTTTGAATTGCTTGATATACAATTGTTGTTTGCTTTGGTGATCTCTGTGAGATGAGTTCTATACCCGAACTCGAGTGCACTCTAGGATAGGAGAATGGCATAGTCTTGTCGACTTGTGTGGAGTATTCCTTAACAAGTTGACTTGTGAGTCCATTCACTTGGTGGAGGTCATGTTGGATTAATAATGTCACACAAGTTATTTGTGATTAGGCATTATTCTTTCAATCATGTGCCTTAGAAGCCAAGGACCTTAGTTTACCAAGCCCATCTTGGCCTATTTTTAGGATGTAGTGCGAAGGTCGTTCAGATGTCAGATTTGATGCGATTGTTACGCGATACTACACTCATAAGAGTCTCTCTTGAGAATATTTTTGGAATACGAGTATTCGTTCCTCCGATAATATCCGAGAGATGGGACGATGATTATGGGAACCTCTGGTAGAACATGTCTGGCAGGTTTAAACCCTAGTACACTCCCTTTGGGTGGTTCTTAACCAGGACTCCATGCTCGTGACTCTCAGCAAACCCGTGATTCGTGGTTGAGTCGTTCAAATATCCTTAATATCAATGGAACTTGGGTGTTGATAAGGTGAAAACCTAAATCCGCCAAAATGGATGATTGATATTAAGGATGATTGAACCGGTTCATGTACCGTTAATATCAATGGAACTTGGGTGTTGATAAGGTGAAAACCTAAATCCGCCAAAATGGATGATTGATATTAGGGATACTATGAGCTTTCCCACGACCTTTGTCTGGTGTGATTTGCTTGATCCTTGAGTGTGATTGTTGCATTCATGCATTCATGCATTCATCTGCATTCATGTCATCAGAAAAATCAGAAAATTTTCAAGGAACTTAAAGGGTTTATTTGCAAAATTTTCAGACATGGAAAGACCAAAAAGGCATACAAAGAAGTACAGCTTTAGACAGCCCGATGTGAAAGAGTTAAGGAATCTGACATCCTATGTATTAGATCCCTTGGGTTTTAAAGCTCGTTATGGGAAGCTTCTGCCTCTGTTGACTACTCAGGTTGATGAGGGACTGATGAGTACTCTGGCACAGTTCTATGATCCTCTGTATCACTGCTTCTCCTTCCCGGATTTCCAGTTGTTGCCTACGCTTGAGGAGTATGCTCATCTTATTGGGATCCCGATTCTGGATCAGGTGCCGTTCAGTGGCTTAGAGAGTATTCCGACTTCTCGAGAGATCGCAGACTTGTTGCACATAGATGAATCCCTGATTAAAGCTAATCTGACTACCAAAGGTGGAATTCAGGGTCTTCCTTCTGATTTCCTCATCGCTCAAGCTACCGTTTATGGGAAGTCCATGAGTGAGGATGCCTTTGAGGCTTTATTCGTGCTGCTCATCTATGGTTTGGTATTATTCCCCAACATCGACAAATTTGTGAATGTGAACGCCATTAGGATCTTTTCAGTCCTTAATCCCGTTCCGACTCTGTTGGGTGATGCCTATTTTTCTTTGCATCTGAGGAATGCAAAGGGTGGAGGAGTTATTGTGTGCTGTCTGCCTCTGCTGTATAAGTGGTTTATTTCGCACTTGCCGCAGACGGTTGCTTTCAAGGAGAACAAGGGATGTCTACGGTGGTCTCAGAGACTCATGTCTCTCACTAATGATGATATCTCTTGGTATGATCGCGTGTATGATATTGTTCAGATCATTGATTATTGTGGTGAATTCCCTAATGTGCCTCTTCTTGGTACATGCGGTGGGATCAGCTACAACCCTATCTTAGCACGCCGTCAGCTTGGGTTCCCCCTAAAGGATAAACCTCATAACATTCTGTTAGAAGGTGTGTTCTTTCAGGAGGGTAAAGATCCCCAAGGCCTGAAAGCCAGATTTGTCCGCGCTTGGCGCAAGATTCAGAAGAAGGGTAGGAATGAGTTGGGTCCGAAGAATTGCGTTGCTTTAGAGCCATATACCTCTTGGGTCAGACAGAGAGCTTCTGAATATCTGATGCCCTGCGACTATCCGAGACCTACACCGTTGGTTGCGGCTGGGCCTTCAACCCTCCCTAACCAAGATGTAGAGGAGTTGAGAGAAGAAGACCTTTCACGTGCTTGGATCCGTGAAAGAGAAGAATTGCTTCAGCAAATCAAGAAGAAGGACGCTCTGATTGAGTTTCTCGAGCATCAGGTGATCGATGATCCGAATGATACTTGGACTTCTCTGCTTCCTCAGTCTTCCAAATTCTGGAAGAGGAAGTATGATCGACTCGCAAAGGAGAAAGCGGATATGGAAGCAGCATATGAGAGAGAGATCAAGAGGTTTTGTGTATCTCGTCTTCCAGCATCTCTAGCTTCTAGGGATCCATAGGATGTCTATTTTCCTTTTCCCTTGTAATAATCAACAATGTTGTACTTCTTTGGTTAAAATATATTTGATGAGATATTTTCCATATGCTATTAAATGCTTAAATATTCAAAGATTTGCAAATAGAACCCTAAAAGTTCCTTGAAATAAAAATAAAGCATATGCACAAACATTGCATGCATCATTTTGCATAAGCAGGTCTTCCTTCTGGTCTTCTTATCTGTGGCCTAACTCTGTGCTCTTCATTTATTTTGAAGACAAGTTGACTCACCGGTACTATACAAGAGCCAATTCTGCAAGAGTGATGGATCAGTTAGAGCAAGAAAACAGAGAACTGAAAGAAGAGGTCGCTCGTCTGAGTGCTTTGATGGAGCAGTTTCTGTCTGCCCAGAATCAACCTGCTCAACCGCCTGCAACTCCTCCCCAGAGGACGGTCATATCAGAAGTCGTTGCTCCGACTGTGCCAGCTGTCAGTGCCCACTTTGTGCCTCATGCCATGCCAGCCGGGTTTCCTTGGGGAATGCCTCCTGGGTTCATGCCTGATATTCCCGCTCCGACTTTTGCTTCTATGCCGGCATCTAGCCCGGTCCTTGCTGCTGCTCCTCCTGTCGTGCATACCATGCCTAGGGTAGACGACACCATCTATCATTCTGAGCCGTCTGAGGGCCCAGATGTCAATGATAAGATGGAGGCTATGAATGATCAGTTCCTTGAGCTGCGAAAGGAATTAAAGACTCTCAGAGGGAAAGATTTGTTTGGCAAGTCTGCTGCTGAACTTTTCCTTGTTCCCGGTGTTAAGATTCCAGTCAAATTCAAAGTGCCCGACTTTGAAAAGTATAAGGGGAACACCTGCCCTCTTGCTCACCTGGTCATGTATGCCAGGAAAATGTCGACGCAAACAGATAATGATCAGCTTCCGATCCATTATTTCCAGGATAGTTTGTCCGATGCGGCTCTTCGCTGGTATATGAGCCTTGATAGTGCAAACATCTGATCCTTCAACGATCTTGGCGAAGCCTTCGTCAAGCAGTACAAGTATAATGTTGATATGGCGCCCGACCGTGATCAGCTCAGGGCCATGTCTCAGAAGGATAAAGAGACATTTAAGGAGTACGCCCAGAGGTGGCGAGAGCTGGCAGCTCAGATCACTCCTCCACTGGAAGAGAAAGAAATGACTAAGATCTTTTTGAAGACTCTTAGCTCATTCTATTATGAGCGGATGGTAGCGAGTGCTCCCTCTGACTTCACCGAGATGGTGAACATGGGGATGCGCCTGGAGGAAGGAGTCCGTGAGGGACGTCTGTCAAAGGATGAGAGCTCTTCTAAACGATATGGGGCGTTTAAGAAGAAAGATGGGGAGGCACATGCTGTGCAGTCCCATGTTAAATCCAGAAGACCCTCTGTTCAGAGGAAGCATGTACGTCGTACAAGCAATCAGCACCAGGTGGCTCATATAGCACCTGTCTTCAGAGATAGTGCTCAGTATCAGCAGCCCAATCAGCATCAGCAACAACCTCAGTATCAGCAGCAGCACCGTCCACAGCAACAGGCTTACCAGCCTCGTGGCAGTACCAGCAATCAGGCTAATCTGAATTATGATAGGAAGAAGATCAGCTTCGATCCGATTCCTATGTCATACGTTGAGTTGTATCCTTCCTTGTTGGAAAGGAAGCTGGTTACTCCCAGGGATCCTCCAGCGATGCCTGCAAATCCTCAGTGGTGGTACAAGCCAGACCAACACTGTGTGTACCACTCCGGTGCTCCGGGGCACAATATCGAGAATTGTTATCCGTTGAAGACTAAGGTTCAAGACCTTATGAGATACGGTATTCTGAGCTTCGAGGACTCAGGCCCCAATGTTACAAAGAACCCATTGCCCGAGCATGGGAAATCTGTGAATATGGTCCATGGGTGCCCTGGGAAATACAAAGTCAAATATGTTAGCCATATTAGACAGTCATTGGTCGAATTACATCGTTTGTTGTGTCAATACAGCCATATGGAACATGACCATGACAGGTGCCGCATCTGTTCTGTTAACCGTCTGGGTTGTCGCCAAGTGCGAAGAGAGCTTCAAGAGCTGTTGGACGAAGGAACTATAGAGATTCTTCAGAATCGGAATGTTGATGAAGATGAACCAGAAGTGAATGTTATTTCTCCTGTGTTCAAGCTGCCCGAGCCTGTTGTCATTCGTTATGATGGCAGCAAGCCGAAGGTCTCTCCTTCTCTAACAATCAAGCCTGCAGGACCTGTGCCTTTTGCTTCTGATAGAGCTATTCCCTTCAGATACAATCCCGTTGCTGTGGAAGATGGGAAGGAAGTGTCGTTGCCTTCTACTTCTGTTACCAATATTGCTGATGTTAGTGGATTGACCCGGAGTGGTCGTGCGTTTTCTGCTCCTAAGCCTCAGGCTAGAGCTGTTGCTTCTGACTCCGTTGAGCGTCCGGTTGGGACCGCTGTTAATGTTCAGAACTCGGCACTTGATGTTGTCAAACCCTCCTCTGTACAAAAGACTCCTGATTCTTCTGTTGGCCCGAGTGGCATTGCGAATGAAGAATGTGATGAGATGCTGAGGCTCATCAAGAAGAGTGAGTACAATGTTGTAGATCAGCTTCTACAAACGCCATCCAAAATCTCCGTTTTATCTCTGCTGCTGAACTCAGAACCTCATAGGGAGGCTCTGCAGAAAGTTTTGGATCTGGCATATGTCGATCACGATGTCACTATAGAACAGTTTGATAGTATAGTTGCAAACATCACTGCTTGCAACATGTTGAGTTTTTGTGACGCTGATCTCCCTGAGGAGGGAAGAGACCACAACATGGCTCTAAACATATCCATGAACTGCAAGACTGACGCCATGTCCAACGTGCTGGTGGACACTGGATCATCTCTGAATGTATTGCCAAAGACCACACTCGCTCGATTGTCATATCAGGGGCCTCCCATGAGGCAGAGTGGGGTTGTTGTGAAGGCTTTTGATGGGTCGCGTAAGACCGTGATTGGGGAAGTGGATCTCCCAATCAAGATTGGACCAAGTGATTTCCAAGTTACCTTTCAGGTTATGGATATCCACCCATCATATAGCTGTCTCCTTGGTAGACCATGGATTCACGAGGCTGGCGCCGTGACATCCACCCTACACCAGAAGCTGAAATTTGTTAAGAATAAGAAACTAGTTGTGGTAGGGGGAGAAAAGGCTCTCCTGGTTAGCCACTTGTCTTCTTTCTCGTATATTGATGCTGAGGATGAAGTTGGAACGCCTTTCCAAGCTTTATCTATTGCTGAGCCAATTGAGAAGAAGTCTTCTTCATTTGCTTCCTACCGTGATGCGAAACTGGCCATTGAATGTGGTGCAGTTGCTGGTTTAGGGAAGATGATTGAGCTTGAAGACAATAAATCCCGGGCTGGCATTGGCTATTCCTCTGGGGCATTCAATGAGCTTGGGCTGTTCAAGAGTGGAGGATTCATCCACGCTGATCGAGCTGAAGAAATTGCTGCTATCTTGGAAGAGGATGCAGAGGACTTGAACAATTTTATCATACCTGGTGGTGTCTGCCACAATTGGGTCGTTGTAGATGTTCCTACGGTCATCCATAGATCAGAGTAATTGTTCACTTTGTTCAAAAACCCTTCTCCCATGCCAAAAGGAGAAGTGATGACATTGTTGGCAGCATATATGCAATGATGTTTTCATTCAATTAATGCATTGTCAAACATTTGTTTTTCCATTTGTTTTCACTTTTTGCTTTTTGCATGAAATCAGTGATCACAAAAAACCCATAAAAACAAGAATAAAAGCAATCTTTTCATCTGCATAATGATTTGCTTGTTTAAATTTTAAAGTTTTCATTAACCAAAATCATTATGCAGGTTGATTCTAAAACCCATTGAACATAATGATCCAATGCCATCTCCCAATTTTGAATTCCCTGTATTCGAGGCAGAGGAAGATGACGTTGAAGAGATTCCTGATGAGATCACCCGTCTCCTTAAGCACGAGAAGAAGATCATTCAACCGCACCTTGAAGATCTGGAAACAGTCAACTTGGGGTCTGAGGATTGTGTTCGCATGGTGAAGATTGGGGCACTCCTTGAAGAGTCTGTCAAGAAGGGGTTGATTGAGTTGCTACGAGAATATTCCGATATCTTTGCCTGGTCGTATGAAGACATGCCTGGTCTAGATACAGATATTGTGCAACATTTCCTGCCTTTGAAGCCTGAGTGCACGCCTGTGAAGCAGAAGCTCAGAAGAACTCATCCAGATATGGCAGTGAAGATCAAAGAGGAAGTTCAGAAGCAAATTGATGCGGGGTTTCTGGTGACTTCTACATATCCTCTATGGGTGGCCAATATTGTGTCTGTGCCTAAGCAGGACGGAAAAGTCCGTATGTGTGTTGATTACCGTGATTTGAATAAAGCTAGTCCAAAAGATGATTTTCCTCTACCACACATTGACATGTTGGTAGACAATACAGCTAAATTCAAAGTCTTTTCCTTTATGGACGGATTTTCCGGTTATAATCAAATCAAGATGGCACCCGAAGATATGGAGAAGACAACATTCATCACACCTTGGGGAACATTCTGTTATCGAGTGATGCCCTTCGGTTTGAAGAACGCCGGAGCCACGTATCAACGAGCTATGACTACCTTGTTTCATGATATGATGCACAAGGAGATAGAGGTCTATGTCGATGATATTGTAACACCCCAAAATTTTCCCTCCTCATTCATGCATTCATTTAGCATTTCATATTGCATTTCATCATGTCAATCAGAATTAGATCCGAAAAAAAAATGAAAAATAAAACGAAAAATAAAAATAAAAAAAAATAATAATTTTTTACAAAAAAAATAAATAAATAAAAATAATAATAAAAAAATAAATAAAATATAATAAAAAAATTTGGACTTGGGTCTCTCTCATTTGAGCCCACAAAACCATGAAATTCAGTCTATAAATACCAAGGCTTCACTTGAGAAAAAGGAAGAGAAGCAAAATACTCTGAGGTTTCCTTAGAACAAAACCCTGAGGAAAAAGATAGTGAGAGAAGAGCTAACAGAGTTCAGAGCAGCCTCCAAACCCTGAAGGGAACTCAACTACACAGAATCACTTTTGCCTCACGGGTGCAACTCAATTTCAATCAAGCTCTCCAATCAGGTTTGCCCTATATCCATCATCTTTATGCCTTTAATTTGAATGCTCTAAATGTATGAGGTATTATGGGTGAATGTGATACCCTTTTGATGCATGTGTTTGACAAGAGGTTTAGGCCTTCTAACCTTGGTTGCTTTTTGTGAGCTTTTTGTGAATTGAAAGAGCATGATTCATGTGGTTACATTTTGATTTGGGGGCAACTCTTGGTTACCCTATCTTGTTTCACTAACCCTTTTGTTGAGTTTTTGTGAAGGCACATGACTTTTGCAGGGATAGCTTGCGTGGTTTCCCACTTTATTTGTGGGATACCCCCTGGAGGTTCATTCCGATTACCTGTACTGACTCACCTTTCTTTGATGACATTAGCTTGGGAGATCCCTGGGTTTCTTACTCCTTTAATTGTTGTTACTTCGGATCTTTATCCGTGTGGTACTTTTACCTCTTTTCCGCATTTTATTGCTTTCTTAGCTGGAAGACCTCGATAGGAGGCATTTGTTTTCTTTTGTTTATTTACTTCTGAGCCCCTTGTTGGCACATTTACTTTATACATGTTTGTTTTGTATGTGTTCGTATCCCTGCAGGTAGCGCGGTTCCTTCGTCAAGGACTGCCTTTTTGCCCTTGAGCATCCCAAACCCTAAAACCCAAAGCAACACGTTAACTCCTTCTACTACAGGCGAGTAAGTCTCCAAAGGTCGAGCATCCGGTATATTGCGTAGTGACGTCGTTCGTCCAAAACCCAATCCATAACCCCGTAGTTAGCCGAACTACGGCTTGCTCTGATTCTCATTCCAGATGAGATACGTAGGCATAAGACGCGATGTCTTAGCGAGCACACATCCCCCAACCCATAGGTCAGCCGAGCTACGAAGACTCTGATTCTCATATTCAGATGAGATACGTATGCAGTGGATGCGACATCCGCGCGAGTCATTTTCATTTAACCCTTTTTTTTTGGTAAACAGCACAAGATAAACTCACACCCTTTAGACAAGAACTACAAAAGTGGATCCCGTAGAGTACTACGGATGCGTAGGGGTGTTAATACCTTCCCTTCGCATAACCGACTCCCGAACCCAAGATTTGGTTGCGAGACCCTGTCTTGTCCTTTCCTTTTTCAGGTTTACTTCGAGCGTTTCCTTTCCCTCATTTGGGATGAATAACGCACGGTGGCGACTCTTCTGTCATTTTCTTTCGCCGGTTGTTTTTTTTGCGCACTGTATTTTTCAGGTTGCGACAGCTGGCGACTCTGCTGGGGAATAAGAAGTTGACCTCTTGCTGGTCCATCTTCCCTAAGCGAGTCCCTCCTAGCTTGTGTGATTTCTTGTTTATTGGGTGTTCATGCTTTTGTACATTTATTTGCTTACCTGCTTGCATGCATCTGTGGTATCTATTGGATCTGTTTGTTTGTTTGTTGGGATGGGATGTTCTATGAGAGATAAGCCAATTACCCAGGCTTGAGTGTACACACAGGTTTTAGAGTGGATGATCATGAGGCTTGCGTGGCATGTTGCTACGTTAAGTCGTTCGTGAAGAACCACACCCAGACGAGGTTTCTTTTGGATATATTATGTCCTACGGATGTTCCGTAACGACATGGTGTTCCTTTAGAAATTGTCGACTCTGGTGACCATTTCCCGAGAACTCAGTCGAGGCCTCTCCTCCGAGACGTGATTATGTTAGCTCTGGTGGGCGCATTCTCGCTGATCAATCCGAGGACCCCGAGACTGGGAACTTGCTTTAGGATGTCCTGTTGAGGGGAGTCAGTGGAGGTCTTTTATCCCGTAATAATGCCAAACCTTCAGTGGTAAACGTATTATTCGCAACTGAAGGGCTGAAGCTGACGAACTTCTGTTCTTAGAACCTACCAGTGAGGGGTGGGCTAAATTCAGGAAACCTTAACCTCCAACCAACCCGGTTTTCTGGAGCAGAGTTTTGGTCTTGTATTATATTCCTCAGTGAATTTCTCTCCAGGAAGTGCAACCTGACAGATGTTCAAGCGGATCCATTAATTCTGATTGACATGCCTTTGCATTGCATAACATCATCTGCATATTTGCATCCAACATCTCATGCTTATTCATTTGCAGGGTATTCCCTTTCAAAACGGGGGTGCCTTAAAACTGAACAAGCAGTGCATCGCATACCATGCATATTAACCCTTGTCTGTTTTGCAGGTGTCACCGCAGTGTCTAATGTTTGTTCCCTGTATCAGGCAGTTATTGGTCCCAAGCGAGTTCACAGATACCCGACAAAGGAAAACCGTCCACGACTAGCGATGGACCAAGTACAAAAAGAGCTGGCTGATATGCGTGAAAGGATGGATCAGTTCATGACATTGATGACTGGTATGGCAGCAGGTCAAGAAAAGCTGAGGGAATTGGTTGGGCAACCGAGGCCTGAGGTGGAGATACTAAATGTTGAGGGAAACCCTGGTAACCCTGGGAACGCTGATAACCCTGTGAACACTGGTAACGCGGGTAACGCAAATGCTGATGGAAACCCGGGTAATGTTGGCAACACAGGGAATGTTGGAAATGATATTGGCGGAAGGTACAATGTGAATCAAGGAATTCGGATTAACGGGCACCCCGTTACTGAAGATTATCAGTATGATCAATTTTCTTTGCACGACGAGGCCCTCGAGACCACTCGCCGTATGGATGAGCTTGCTGAGAAGCTCAAATCTTTGGAGTCTCAAAATTCCTTAGGCTTTGATGTCACAAATCTTGGTCTGGTTCAGGGAGTAAGGATTCCTCACAAGTTCAAACCCCCTACTTTTGAGAAATACAACGGGGCTTCTTGCCCACGCACTCATCTCCAATCTTATTTGGGAAGGTTGGGAGCTCACACGGAAGATGAAAAGCTATGGATGTACTATTTTGAAGACAGTCTAACTGGAGCTTCTCGTGAATGGTATTCTCATTTGTCTCGTACTACCATCAAGAGATGGAAAGACTTGGCAGAGGCTTTTGTCAAGCAATATCAATACAACTTGGACATGGCTCCAAATCGGACCTTGTTGCAAGGTATGTCCCAGACTGCCAAGGAGACCTTTAGAGAATATGCTCAGCGTTGGAGACAGATTGCTGCGTCCGTCCAACCCCCTATGTCTGAAAGGGAGATGGCGGACATGTTCATGAACACTCTTCAAGGCAATTATATTGAGAGATTGGTTGCTTGCCCGTCAATCAGCTTTGCAGAGATAGTAATTGCTGGAGAAAGAATCGAGAGTCTGTTGAAGATGGGCCGAATTCAAGACAATAGTGTTTCCAACCCATCAGGTCCCAAGAGACCGTTTGCTGGTAACGGTCAGCGAAGAAAAGAAGGCGAGGCAAGCGTTGTGTATGCCGGCAGAGGCAGGAGTAAAGGACGCCCTAATTATTATCAAGATCAAGTGGCTGCAGTCACTATTCCAACACCTGTTCCTCAACCGCAATATCATCCGTAACAACAACCCAGGTACAACAATCAACAACAAGGAGGTAATCCGGGTCAGCAGAGACACTATCAATAACGTCCAAGGCAGACGGACCGGGTCATCGAGCCAATCCCAATGCCTTATTCAGTATTACTTCCCAAGCTGATTGACATGAATCTGGTTACATTGAGAACTCTGGCCCCACCAATCGATCCCAATAATTTTCCTAGAGGTTATGATGTCAACGCCAGATGTGTTTTTCACTCCAACGCACCTGGCCATACTACAGATAATTGCAAGGCTCTCCAGTTAAAGGTACAAGATTTGAGAGATGCCCAGGCTATCAATTTTGCTCCGGTGCCTAATGTTATCCAGAACCCGATGCCGGCTCACGGCGGGCAGAGGATTAATGCTGTTGATAGTGGGGAAACTTTGAATTTGGTTTCTGATGTGACTAAGGTGAAGACTTCGCTATCGGTGGTTAAAGACCGACTTCTGAAAGGACAGATTTTCCTGGGCTGTGGGGAAGAATGCAGAAATTGTCAAGCTGCCGAAAACGGATGTGACAGTTTGAGAAGGGGTATTCAGCAGCTGATAGATGAAGGTTGTCTTCAGTTCGATCAGGCCCGTCCAATGAAGAATGATGTATCGACGATGACGTTTTATTTCACTCCTGAAGAAATATATGTTCCCGAGAGACTCGCTCCGACAACAATATATTTCCCAGAAAGTACAGAACCAGCAGCGGTGAACATCGAAAGTTCAACACCAGTTGCAATTTACTCTGACAGCCCTCAACCGACTTTGGTTGGTCAGATCACCATCACAATACCAGGACCTGTTCCGTATGAGAAAGATAGTGCTATCCCGTGGCACTATAGGGCTGATATCTACTGCCAGGGGCAGAAAGTTAACGAAGAAGACATTGACATTGGTAGCTCCGCTGTAGACAATGTTGGAGGGGTTGGTGGCTTCACTCGTAGTGGACGCCTATTTGCACCATCAACATTACGCGCGAATACTGAAGCCGAGGCAGCTGCCAAGGCTAAAGGGAAACAGGTATCCACCGAAGAGGTTACTACTGAGGAAGATCCTCCTAAGACCGCATTCGAGAAGGAAGTGGATGAGTTTATGAGGATTATCAAGAAAAGTGACTACAAGGTAGTCGACCAGCTAAATCAGACACCCTCAAAGATCTCCATTCTCTCACTATTGCTGTGCTCTGAGGCGCACAGAGCAACCTTGTTGAAAGTACTGAATATGGCCTATGTTCCACCGGAGATAACTGTTAACCAGCTGGAGTCGGTAGTTTCCAATGTAAACGCTAGCCGGGGCTAGGTTTCACCGATAATGACCTGACACCTGAGGGCAGGAATCACAACAAAGCCTTGCATATCACAATGGAGTGCAAAGGGGTGGTGCTTTCCCATGTTTTGGTTGATACAGGCTCTTCTCTGAATGTTCTTCCAAAGAAAGCCTTAATGAAGTTGGATTGCGATGGCATCATCCTGAGGCCAAGTAACTTAGTTGTGAGGGCTTTTGATGGCTCTAAAAGAGCTGTTTTTGGCGAAGTTGAGTTGCCAGTTAAGATTGGACCGCAGGTGTTCAAGAGCACCTTTTATGTGATGGATATCCAGCCTGCCTACAGTTGTCTGCTAGGTCGGCCTTGGATTCATGTTGCCGGTGCTGTTACTTCTACCCTCCACCAGAAGCTCAAATATGAACTAGAAGGTCAGATCGTCACTGTATGTGGTGAAGAGGATATTTTTGTTAGCCACCTGTCTACATTTAAGTATGTAGAGATGGATGGCGAGATGCATGAGATGCTGTGCCAGGGCTTCGAAACTACAAACATCAATGAGGTCGCGCCCGAAGCTGTCTTTTCACCTGAGTTTGAGAAGGTCGGGACTTCTATCTCTTCATACAAGCAAGTTGTCGAAGTGGTTAAAGCTGGTAATGCCCAAGGCTGGGGCAAATTTGTGGAGCCAGTCGTCAAAGAAGACAAGTTTGGATTGGGGTATGCTCCGGGATCTCAGAAGAATGAAACTGGTACTCTCTCCAGCGGGGGTTTGGTTTCCCCCCATATCGTCAATGCTGCAGATGAAGATAAGGCTGACAGCGACTGTGACTTAGATAGCTGGATTCGCCCGTGTGTCCCGGGAGAAAAGCTCGACAATTGGTCGTCTGAAAAAAACCGTCCGGGTTACTCTATTGAAAGAGTGATTTTTATTGTTTTCCTTTATTACATGCATAATAAAGTCTTACACTTTGCCCAAGGTGTAACGGCTCATTTGTAGGGCCATCCATTTAGTTACATTTCGCAATTATTTTTATCATCAATAAAGGACGGCTTTTGCAAACAATTTTGTGTTCTCTTTCTTTCAGTTTTTTTACTTTTACAAAAAAAATGGCAATGTTTCTTTTTTCGTTTTTCCTTTCTTTCAAAAAAAAAATCTCTCATTCTAAGGTAAAGCATGATCCTCCATCATGCAGAGCCGACCACTCGGATCTCACTGCTAACGACACTGCTATGGCCAAGTATGACTTCGACAATCCTATCTATCAAGCCGAAGAAGGGGCTGAGGAAGATTGTGAATTGCCTGAAGGGTTAGCCAGATTGTTGAAACAGGAGGACCGAGCTATTACACCTTATTAGGAGGTGGTTGAGACCATCAACGTTGGTACCGAAGACGACAAGAAAGAGATCAAGATCGGGGCCAGTCTACAGGCCGAGAGGAAAGACCGTTGATCATGTACTTGACTGTGTTAGAAAGGTCAATGGGTTGTGTGCTCGGTCAGCATGACGAGTCAGGTCGAAAAGAGCATGCAATATACTACCTTAGCAAAAGTTTACCGATTGTGAACAAAGATACTCATTGCTCGAGAAAACTTGCCGCGCTTCGGCATGGGCTGCTCGCCGACTAAGACAGTATATGTTGACTCACACGACTCTATTGATATCAAAAATGGATCCAGTCAAGTATATTTTTGAAAAGCCAGCACTTACCGGAAAGGTTACTAGGTGACAAATGATACTGACAGAATATGACATCCAATACACTTCACAAAAAGCCATCAAGGGAAGTGTCTTGTCAGACTATCTTGCAGAGCAACCCATTGATGATTACCAACCTATGAGGTTTGACTTTCCTGATGAGGACATCATGTTTCTCAAATCGAAAGATTGAGAGGAACCACTCCCGGAGGAGGGGCCTGACCCTGAATCCAAATGGGTTATGATGTTTGATGGGGCGGTCCACGTCAATGGTCGCGGAGTTGGTATAGTGTTGATCACACCGGAAGGGGGTTCATATGCCATTTGGTGCCAAAATAACTTTTCCCTGCACCAACAATGAAGCCGAATACGAAGCTTGTATCCTAAGACTTGAGGAAGCCGTCAATATACAGATTAAAACCCTGGATGTATACGGGGATTCAGCTTTGGTCATCAATCAAACCAACGGGAAATGGTATACACCTCAGCCTCATCTGGTTCCTTACAGAGACTACACGAGAAGATTGTTAATTTTCTTTTAAAGAAAACCAATTTGCTGATGCTTTGTTTACCTTGTCTTCGATGATTAAGGTGTTATGTTGGAACTACGTACCCAGAATTGACGTATCTCGGTCAGAGACGAATGAAGAAAGCATTTGGTCAGAAAGTGCGCCCTCGGGGGTATCAAGTCGGTGAATTGGTACTCAAAAGATTTCTTCCTCCCAACACAGATCACAAGGGCAAATGGACACCAAACTATGAGGGTCCGTACGTGGTTAAAAGGATTTTCTATGGCGGAGTTTTGATGCTAACAACCATGGATGGCGAAGGATTCCCGTCCCCTATTAACTCAGACGCAATTAAAAAAAATACTTCACATAAAATAGACCCGCTGGACGATAAAAAGAATAGTCCGGGCAAAAAAAGGGCATCCCGACGAACCAAAAAAAAAAGAGAGAATAAAGAGGTTCGGGCAAAAATTAGGGATATAAAAAAAGAGTACACCCGGTGAGTCGAAAACCCAAAAGGGCGGCTCAGGCAAAAATGGGTATCCCGATGGATTGAAAACCCGAAAAGGGGGCGATCCAGGCAAAAGTTAGGGAATAAGCGAATGACTGTGATCTGAGTTCATCAGTGTTATATCACCGTTTCATTCAATCCGGCAATCTTCGAAGGTTAAAGATCGACTAATCATCCACTTCAGAAAGCAAGATGAGCAGAGCGTCTTGAGGACATACGAGTCATAGCAGAGTCGAAACTCAGTGGGACCCCGTATCCCCGTTGTCATTAGGATAGTTCTCTTTTTATAGCGATCACCTCTTTTCAGGGATCAGCTTCCTGATACCCTCGCCTATTCCTGGCACAAATTTTCTCCCCGTTAAGAGTCGAATAATTCAGTTAAAGAGCCTCTTTATTTTTCATTTATCAGTTTGTTTGCAAAAATGTCCGAATTTTTGATAAAACATATTGCATATGAACATAATGGTGGCTTTTGCAGATGATTTGCACAGGAAAACATTTAAAATTGCTTTGAATGTGCTTAATCCCGAACGGTGAATTCAAACCGAGTAATTCCCCCGAGGCATACGTGTATTTTTGGTTGCAGGTCATAGGAACCGGATGCCAAGTCATGAATCCTCATCCCCAAGCGGTTGACAAAGTCTCTCCTCAGCAGAGCATGTTCCCCAACAGAGTTGACAGTATCCAGACTGTCTATCCCCAGTAGAGTTGACAGTATCCAGACTATATATCCCCAGTGGAGTTGACAGTGTCAGACTGTATCTTCCTAGCAACAGCGGAGTGGTTGCATAACCAACAGATGAGAGGGTGGCGTTCCCAGTGTTCATCTCATTCCCCAGCAGATTATTTTTAACAGATTTGTTAATCCCCAGCTTGAGGGCGATTAGCAAGTTCATATCCCCAGCAAAGGTCGTTTCCTACGACATTTCCCCAAGAAGTGTTTTCCCCACGGACTCTCCTCACAGAGCCTCGCCGAACAAAGTTTCCATAGTTGATACTCCCCCCGCAAGGTCAACTTTTCAAGCAGCCAATTTATTTTTGGTGGCTCATTGGTCCCGGCAGACGGATCATTCCCCACAGAGCATTCAAGGATTGATACAGCGATCTGTTCCCTACCGGAGTTTGCTTCCCCAAGCAGATTTCTTTTTACACCATGCATAACATTTGCATTTGCATGCATATCATATCAAGCATACACATAAGCTGATAAACAGGTTCTTCCAAGCAGACTGAAGAATTACTTTACAACCAAGGTCATGAGATCCAGCCAGAGGATCAAGCGTGAGTGATCCAGCCTGAGGGTCATTTTGAAGATTCAGCCTGAGAATCGTTTTCCAGTGATCCAGCCTGAGGTTCATTTTGAAGATTCAGCCTGAGAATCGTTTTCCAGTGATCCAGCCTGAGGGTCATTTTGAAGATTCAGCCTGAGAATCGTTTTCCAGTGATCCAGCCTGAGGGTCATTTTGAAGATTCAGCCTGAGAATCGTGTTCCAGTGATCCGGCCTGAGGTTCATTTTGAAGATTCAGCCTGAGAATCGTGTTCCAGTGATCCAGCCTGAGGGTCCATTTCGAAGATTCAGCCTGAGAATCGTGTTCCAGTGATCCAGCCTGAGGGTCATTTCAAAGATTCAGCCTGAGAATCGTGTTCCAGTGATCCAGCCTGAGGGTCATTTCGAAGATTCAGCCTGAGAATCGTGTTCCAGTAAGCCAGCCTATGGCTCAATTTGAAGATTCTCCAGTGAAGTCGCCTACAAGCTTTATTTCCCCAGCAAGCCCAAGTCTAATTGAGGAGTCGTTACAACATGTTCTAGCCCGAAGAATATGTACGAAGCCCAAAAGTGGAATATTCTCGAAGCTGCATATCTAATATGAAGGTTGGGTGTAGATTTCAAAAGAGGGTCAACCAGCGCATGCCTCAGATGCGGGATCCTAATGACGGGAATTTATCATCAAAACAATCCAGATCTAGCCAGAAGATCGAAGTAGATTCAGCCAGAGAATCGAAACAAAGAAGATCTAGCCAGAAGATCGAAAATCGCAACAATTCAGATCTAGCCAGAAGATCGAAGTAGATTCATCCAGAGAATCAAAGGAAATAGATTCAGCCAGAGAATCGAAACGGAGGAGATCTAGCCAGAAGATCGAAGAAGATCTAGCCAGAAGATCAAAATCGTATCCAGCCCGAGGATCAACATTAATATCCAACCAGAGGACTAAATTGAGTATAGGTTCAGCCAGAGGATCGAAACTCCAGATTAAGCCAGAGGATCGGAAGAAAAATAAACAGCACGGTGTATTTCCGCGTTTTTGTGGTGTTCTCGGAGCGCAAATTTTCGGTCTGTCTTTGGTATTCAATCACAGCTCACCCCGTTTGTCTGATAAGCTGTTCGCTTTCATCCTACTCGGTTTAGCTGATGATTGAATAGGGGCAGCTGTAACACCCCAAAATTTGCCCTCCTCATTCATGCATTCATTTAGCATTTCATATTGCATTTCATCATGTCAATCAGAATTAGATCCGGAAAAAAAAATGAAAAATAAAACGAAAAAAAAAATAATAATAATTTTTTACAAAAAAAATAAATAAATAAAAATAATAATAAAAAAATAAATAAAATATAATAAAAAATTTTGGACTTGGGTCTCTCTCATTTGAGCCCACAAAACCATGAAATTCAGTCTATAAATACCAAGGCTTCACTTGAGAAAAAGGAAGAGAAGCAAAATACTCTGAGGTTTCCTTGGAACAAAACCCTGAGGAAAAGATAGTGAGAGAAGAGCTAACAGAGTTCAGAGCAGCCTCCAAACCCTGAAGGTAACTCAACTACACAAAATCACTTTTGCCTCACGGGTGCAACTCAATTTCAATCAAGCTCTCCAATCAGGTTTGCCCTATATCCATCATCTTTATGCCTTTAATTTGAATGCTCTAAATGTATGAGGTATTATGGGTGAATTTGATACCCTTTTGATGCATGTGTTTGACAAGAGGTTTAGGCCTCCTACCCTTGGTTGCTTTTTGTGAGCTTTTTGTGAATTGAAAGAGCATGATTCATGTGGTTACATTTTGATTTGGGGGCAACTCTTGGTTACCCTATCTTGTTTCACTAACCCTTTTGTTGAGTTTTTGTGAAGGCACATGACTTTTGCAGGGATAGCTTGCGTGGTTTCCCACTTTATTTGTGGGATACCCCCTGGAGGTTCATTCCGATTACCTGTACTGACTCACCTTTCTTTGATGACATTAGCTTGGGAGATCCCTGGGTTTCTTACTCCTTTAATTGTTGTTACTTCGAATCTTTATCCGTGTGGTACTTTTACCTCTTTTCCGCATTTTATCGCTTTCTTAGCTGGAAGACCTCGATAGGAGGCATTTGTTTTCTTTTGTTTATTTACTTCTGAGCCCCTTGTTGGCACACTTACTTTATACATGTTTGTTTTGTATGTGTTCGTATCCCTGCAGGTAGCGCGGTTCCTTCGTCAAGGACTGCCTTTTTGCCCTTGAGCATCCCAAACCCTAAAACCCAAAGCAACACGTTAACTCCTTCTACTACAGGCGAGTAAGTCTCCAAAGGTCGAGCATCCGGTAGATTGTGTAGTGACGTCGTTCGTCCAAAACCCAATCCATAACCCCGTAGTTAGCCGAACTACGGCTTGCTCTGATTCTCATTCCAGATGAGATACGTAGGCATAAGACGCGATGTCTTAGCGAGCACACATCCCCCAACCCATAGGTCAGCCAAGCTACGAAGACTCTGATTCTCATATTCAGATGAGATACGTATGCAGTGGATGCGACATCCGCGCGAGTCATTTTCATTTAACCCTTTTTTTTTGGTAAACAGCACAAGATAAACTCACACCCTTTAGACAAGAACTACAAAAGTGGATCCCGTAGAGTACTACGGATGCGTAGGGGTGCTAATACCTTCCCTTCGCATAACCGACTCCCGAACCCAAGATTTGGTTGCGAGACCCTGTCTTGTCCTTTCCTTTTTCAGGTTTACTTCGAGCGTTTCCTTTCCCTCCTTTGGGATGAATAACGCACGGTGGCGACTCTTCTGTCATTTTCTTTCGCCGGTTGTTTTTTTTGCGCACTGTATTTTTCAAGTTGCGACAGATATGATTGCTAAGTCTCGAACGGAAGATGAACATGTTGAGCATTTGTTAAAGTTGTTTCAGCGCTTGAGAAAGTTCAGGCTTCGCCTGAATCCGAACAAATGTACATTTGGAGTCCGTTCCGGCAAGTTGTTGGGTTTTGTAGTCAGCGAGAGAGGTATTGAAGTTGATCCTGCAAAGGTCAAAGCAATACAAGAGATGCCTGCACCCAAAACTGAGAAGCAAGTCCGAGGTTTTCTTGGCCGCTTGAATTATATTTCCAGATTTATATCTCACATGACTGCCACATGTGCGCCGATATTCAAGCTCCTTCGGAAAGATCAGTCTCATGATTGGACCGAGGATTGCCAGAAAGCTTTCGACAGTATCAAAGATTATCTGTCTGAACCTCCGATCTTATCTCCTCCTGTAGAAGGAAGACCTCTGATCATGTATCAGATTGTGCTTGAAGACTCGATGGGTTGTGTACTCGGTCAACAAGACGAATCAGGGAAGAAAGAATATGTTATCTACTACCTCAGTAAGAAGTTTACTGATTGTGAGTCTCGATACTTTATGCTTGAGAAGACGTGCTGTGCTTTGGCTTGGGTTGCTAAGCGTTTGCGCCAGTACATGATAAATCATACCACTTGGTTGATATCCCGAATGGATCCAATCAAGTATATCTTCGAGAAGCCTGCTTTAACTGGGAGGATTGCCCGTTGGCAGATGCTGTTGTCTGAGTATGATATCGAGTATCGAGCTCAGAAAGCTATCAAAGGTAGTATCTTGGCTGACCATTTAGCGCACCAGCCGATTGAAGATCATCAGTCTGTTCAGTATGACTTCCCAGACGAGGAGATTCTGTATTTGAAAATGAAAGATTGTGATGAGCCTACACTTGATGAAGGTCCAGAACCTGGTTCCAGATGGACGATGGTGTTTGATGACGCTGTAAATCAGTACGGAAATGGAATTGGGGCAGTGATCATTACTCCTCATGGCACACATATTCCTCTTACAGCAAGGCTAACTTTCAAATGCACGAATAATATGGCTGAGTATAAGGCCTGTATTATGGGACTGGAAGAATGTATTGATTTGAGAATCAAGCATCTTGATGTGTATGGTGATTCGGCCCTGGTTGTCAATCAGATCAAAGGTGAATGGGAGACGAATCATCCTAGTCTCATTCTATATAGAGATTATGCGAGGAGGATTTCAACGTTCTTTACAGAAGTTGATTTTCATCATATTCCTCGAGAGGATAATCGGATGGCAGATGCTCTTGCTACGCTTGCCTCCATGATTGTAGTCAGGTATTGGAACGAGGTCCCCAATATTGCCGTGATGCGCTTGGATAGACCAGCTCACGTGTTTGCAGTTGAAGAAGTGAATGATGACAAGCCTTGGTATTTTGATATCAAGAATTTCCTCCAGAACCAGGTTTACCCGCCTGAGGCATCTGTGAAAGATAGGAAAACTTTGAGAAGGTTGTCAAGCAGTTTCTACCTCAGTGGTGAAGTGTTGTACAAGAGAAATTTTGACATGGTTTTGCTCAGATGCGTGGATAGACACGAAGCAAACCTGTTGATGACTGAGGTCCATGAGGGTTCATTTGGTACTCATTCCAATGGACATGCCATGGCTAGAAAGATGTTGAGAGCAGGCTACTATTGGCTGACAATGGAGTCTGACTGCTGCAAATATGTGAAAAAATGCCACAAGTGTCAGATTTATGCGGATAAGATTCATATTCCTCTGACACTTCTGAATGTGATTTCATCACCATGGCCTTTCTCTATGTGGGGAATTGACATGATCGGCATGATTGAACCGAAAGCGTCCAATGGACACAGGTTTATTCTCGTAGCAATTGATTACTTCACCAAATGGGTTGAAGCCGCTTCGTATGCGAACGTGACCAGGCAGGTGGTTGTGAAGTTTATCAAGAATCAGCTGATATGCCGTTATGGTGTGCCAGATAAGATCATTACTGATAATGGATCTAATCTGAATAATAAGATGATGGAAGATTTGTGCGCTGAATTCAAGATTGCACACCATAATTCCTCTCCTTACAGACCCAAGATGAATGGGGTTGTTGAAGCTGCTAATAAGAATATCAAGAAGATTATCCAGAAGATGACAGTTACGTACAAAGATTGGCATGAGATGCTGCCATTTGCTTTGCATGGTTATCGTACATCTGTCCGCACTTCAACAGGGGCAACCCCTTTCTCTCTTGTTTACAGCATGGAAGTTGTTCTCCCAGTAGAGGTGGAGATCCCATCAATGAGAGTCTTGATGGAAGCCAAGTTGACTGATGCTGAATGGATTCAGAGTCATTATGACCAACTGAATTTGATCGAAGAGAAGCGATTGACTGCCATGTGCCATGGTCAATTATATCAGCAGAGAATGAAGAAAGCATTCGATAAGAAGGTCAAGCCTCATGTGTTCCGAGAAGGTGACCTCGTGCTCAAGAAAGTCTTGTCTTTCGCGCCCGATTCCAGGGGCAAGTGGACTCCAAACTATGAAGGTCCATATGTTGTTAAGAGAGCCTTTTCAGGCGGTGCTTTGATGCTTACAACAATGGATGGGGAGGATTTCACTCGTCCTGTGAATTCAGATGCAGTCAAGAAATACTTTGCCTAAAAAAAAGAGTATATGCAAATCAAAAACAGAATAGCTTGCTAAGTTGAAAACCCGAAAGGGCGGCTTAGGCAAAAATGAGCGTCTCGGTGGAGAACCCGCAAGGGTAATCCAGGCAAAAATTAGAGACATGAAAAAACAGAATATTTGCATCCCGCTAGATTGAGTACCTCACCCTGGGGCAATCTAGGCAAAAATTAGGGATTTGGCAAGTAACTGCATCCTGACAAGACTTTCTTTTCTGCAACTGTCTTTTTGTCAGAGATTCTCGATTCGTCGACGGCTGAAGCTTCGCATACATCGAGATTCAAATTGGTAGAGAAAGGATGATTATGTTCAATGTAGCCCTCTTCCAATATATATCACTGATTTCAAATTTGTACAGATCTATGGAGTCTTGCCATTTGCAGGCTACCATTCCATCAAATCAATTTGAGCTTTTATCCAATTATTTGCACTCTTATTTGTTTCAATTCAACAAATGTTTTGCATGTTTTAATTGATAAAATGTCATTGTTTTAAAACAAATAAATTTTTCAAATTGTTGTTTTTGACAAAGTGAACATTCACCATGATGAAAGGATACTTAAGAATTTCTCAGTGCTCTCCCAAGGGTGGCATGATTTCCAACAGGTAAGACATTTTGTTCATATTCCTGGCATTGATTGTATCCTCTTTCTCCTGCTTTGTTGTTAGGGTTTGTTCCCCAAGCAGAGCTTTTGTTGGGGTTGTTCCCCAAGCAGATGTGGTTGAAGACTTCGTTTTCTTCTCCAGCAGTAGTCTCCACCCCCCCACCAGTGCAGTCGCTAGCAGAGTTATTGTTTCTCTCCTCAGCATGGTGGCTTTCTTTTTGAAGATTCAGTGATTGGTGGATTGATATCCCGGTACTTTACCACTTTCCCCAGCATTGTCGCAAGCAGGGTTGTTGCTATCTTTCCTCAGCACAGTCGCTAGTGGAATTTGTGATATATCCCCAGAGCAGAGCGCTTGTGGAAGACTTCGCTTTCTTCTCCAACAGTACCCTCTTCCCCGGCCAAGTCGCCAGCAGAGTTGCTATATCTCCCCATTAGGGCACTTATGCCTTCAGCAGGGAAGTGATTATGTTCTTCCTCAGTAGTTGTGGGTGTTCCCCTCAGAAGAATCGGTATTTGGTGGTTGATTCCCCAGCTCCCCTCCATGTCCCCAGTGGATTCTTCAGTAGATTCCTCAGTGGAGTCGTCAGTAGATTTGTGGTTTGGTGGATTGTATCTATGCAAAATCCCCAAAAGAGTTGGTATCCCCAACAGAGCCAGAATCCCCGACAGAGTCAGGATTGCATCTACAATAATTCCCTCAGAGTCTCCGCCAGAGCTGGTATTTTCGACAGAGTTGCTTTTGTGTTAGTTTCTGCTGGTTGAAACCTCTGTTTCCCCAGTAGGGATCGGTTGGTGGTCTAGCATCCAGAGATTTGGTGGATTTCCTGATTGCTTGTGATCCTCAGTAGAGTGGCTTGTTGCAGAATCTACTTGTGTGATCTGTTTTTCCTTCAGTGGGTGTATCCCCGATGGAATGGCTAATTGTTGTTCTCCTCAGTAGAGTTGCTTGTGCAGCAGATTCTACGTGGATGATCTGTTCTCCCTCAGTGGGTTGTTCCCCAGTGGAGTTATTTGGAGTTGCCTCCGTGGCAGTTTCTTGCTGGTGCAGTGAATTCTTGATTCCCCTGCAGATATTTTGGGACTTCTCCCTTTTCCCCAACAGATTTGTCTTTGTGGCTGTTTATGCCTGTTTTGACTTTCTGTTCCCCAGTTGGGTTGATTGTTGATCCATTACTCAGAGATTTTGTGACATCTCTGATCTTTTGCCTCCTCGCAGATCTTTGCTTTTCAGCATGTGGATCTTCAGCAGATCGGCTTTCCAGTTGGTTTTTCCCCTGGAAGTATAGTACCGGGCGTTTGATTCTTGGACCTGTTTGTGTTATATATGTCTGTTTTGTCAGCATTCATCAAACATAAATCACGCATATTCATGCATAATCATAAAACATTCAGATATTCATGTTGCATTTTTTGCCATATATCTCTTGTTTGTTTGTCTCTTGCTATGGGTTTCACAGATCTCCAATAGATCTCTCCAAGCAGATGTCGGGTTTTTAATCTCTCCATATAGAGTCAGCCCATAAGCAGAAAGTGTTTGTCTCTCCTTCTGCAGTTCCCCACTGAGATTATCCTCGTGGATGACGGTTTTTTCCGTTTCCTCCCAACACATATATTGGGATGGACCTTCCTATTGAGTTATATCTTCATAGGATGAGTCTTAATTCAGTCTGTCTTTTCGGTTTGGTCCCGAATTGGCATTTGTCAACTGTTTCTCGTGCTTCCCTGTGGAATAAATGAATAATTTGCCCAGTAACCGGCAATAAATCATTCATCCCTAGCGGAATCTTTTTGGGGCTCTACCCTTATACCGGTAGTTGTAAGTCCTATGTTTTCCTCTTGGCGGAATTTGTGGTTATATACCTTTTATTCCTCAGCAAGAGTCGTTTGGTTTTCTACCTAGTATTCGGTAGTCGTAAATCCTAGTTTTTCTGCTCTCCAGCAGTTTGTGGTTTGTTATAAACCCTATTTTGGTTCCCGTGCGGATTTGTAATTCTTTCATTCCCCACGCGGAGTTGTTTGGTTTTCTACCCAATATTCGGTGGATGTAAACCCTAATTCTTTTTTATCCTCATCAGAGTTGTTGGCTACTACCCTGTATTCGGTAGTTGTAAGTCCTATCTCTTTTCCCCTAGCAGAGGTAACCCCTGTGGTTCGTTCTGGTTGATGGTGGATTTTGTGCTGTTGTGGTTTTATTCCCAACGGAGTCTGTGCTGTTTGTGGATAATTGCCGGTTGCTAGCAATTTTATCCTTAGCCAAAGTTTTGGTATTCTACCCCGTATTCGGTAGTTGTAAACCCTAATTTCTCCCCTTTTGCAGAGTTAACCTTGTTGTTCATCCTAACCGATGATGGTTACTCTTTGTGTTTATCTTCATTCGATATTCGATGTTGATATTCCTCCCTTTGCTTGTGGACAATTGTCGGTTGCTAGCAATTGTATCCCCAGCAGTCTTCTGGATAATTTTCGTATGCTTGCAATTATATCCTTTGAAGTCGCCAGTGGGTCCTTTTCACCGTTTGCTAGTGATTTGTTCCCCGGATCATTGATTTTTTATCAATGCATCCCCAGCTAGTCCTTGTGGGTAATTGCCGGATGCTTGCAATTCATCCCCAGCGAGTCTTCTTTCATTTACCCGTTTGCTTGGTAATGATTGTTGCTCCCTTTGATTGGTCATCTTTATATACCTAGTTTTGGTATCCCGATGCCTTTATTTTCGGTTGATTTATCCTTTATTAACCCTTATACCGATTGTGGATAATCTTCCATGCGAGTATGTTATCCACGTTCTGACGGTAATGGATAATATATCTCATGCACTCTTCAGTCGAAGCCTGTTGTGTTTCCCTAGTCGAGTAAGATTCGTTATTTCCCTTTGCGGAATCGAATATTTGTTGTTGGATAATTGCCGGATGCTTGCAATTTATCCCTTTGAGTTGTCTTTCGTTTACCCGTATGCTTGGTATCGATTGTCTCTCTTTTTGGTTAGTCACCTATTATATACCCAGTAACCGGTATCTCTGGTGTCTCTTCCTTTTCGAGTATATTATTCACGTTCTGACGGTAATGAATAATATGTCTCATGCGCTCTTTGGTTGGAATCCTTTGTTGATCTCCCCCAGTAGAGTAAGATTCGTATTCTTTGTAGAATCGAATATCCATCCTTTAACAAGTTTGTGTTTTGGATGATGAGTGTCTTGGCATATATACCAATTCACGTTTTCGGTAGGTCACCTGTTATATACCTCGGTATCTCTGGTGTCTCTTCCATGCGAGTATATTATCTACGTTCTGACGGTAATAGATGATATATCTCATGCGAGTATTTTATCCATGTTCTGACGGTAATGGATATTATATCTCATGCACTCTTTGGGTTTGTGTCCCCAGTAGAGTAAGATTCGTTTTCCCTTTGTGGAGTCGAATGTCCATCCTATAAGTCGATTTGCTTTTTCAAGCCCTCCTTTTGGATGATGAGTGTCTTGGCACATATCACGCTTTGGTCGGTCACCTATTATATACCCCGGTATCCCTGGTGTTCCTTCCTTTCTGCTCCCTATTATGACCTTGGTCCCCTGTGGAGTCAGATTTTCCTGAGTTGATGTACCTTTTTCAGGTCTTTCTCAGATGTTGGTTGATTGATATCTCTCACCCTTATACCGGTCTTAGATATTCGTTCTTCCTGAGTTTGTTACCCTTATACCGGTAACACCTCATTTCTTTGTTGCTTCCCCGTGAGAGTCTCTTTGGTAGACCTTCTCCAGTGGAGTTTCCTGTTGTGATTTTACCCCGTTTGCTGTATTGGCGTTTTCCCCAATATATGCAATTTTTTCCCCGACAGGGAAGTTCTTTGTGGATCTTTTCCTGGTCCGAGCCCGGATTTTTCATCCGAAGTATCCTTTGTGGATAGTTCGAGTCAGCTTGTGTCTTTCCATTGGATGTATCTTCCTTTGGAAATCTTCTTTTCCAGTGTGAGTCCTTCGCTCCCCAGTGAGGTCTCCGGTCCGGTCGTGTTTTATTCACATAAGAGTCCTGTTAGAGTCTCTGTTCCTGGTGAGTGTATTACTCCAATGGATCGTCTTTTCTTCTTTGCGGACCTGTACTCCCCACAGAGTTTGTTCTTTTACATGCATACATCTGCATCATGAGGTCTCTTAGGGACCAAAATTTGTCTCATTACTGTTATTTAAGCCCATTCTACCGCGTCGAGATGAAGATTTCTAAACTTCACTTCTCCGAGTAGAATGGCCTTAAATAGGGGCATCTGTAAGACCCTAATTTTGTCCCTAAGATCCCTCATGGCATCATATCATATCATATCATTTGCCTCAAGGATCATTGTGCACCTTGCCTGCTTCCCTGTGGGTGGGTTACCTTTTGAGAGTGATTCTTGATCACCAAGCATGTTTTGCATTTGTATATCATTGCTTTTCATTTGATTACTAACCAAAAAGTACAAAAATATGTCATCTAACCTTGTTACTTGCAGATGAAGCAACCATTAGGTCAAGGCAGTCAAGGCATTCATTTGAGCCAATAGATGGTGGCCATTCTTGAGAATTTGGGCACCATGATCATTCACAAGGGTTCATATGAACCATGATGTCATTTTGAATCAAGATCTCAAGTGGTAGAGGCTTGGATTTCATCAGAGCATAGCCAGGTCAACTGAAACCCTAGAAAAGTCAACACAAGTCAACTGTGCATTCAATCATGGATTTGAAGGTGGGAGATGGTTAGAAAGGCCTCATTCATGTCCATACAAGTCTCATTTGACATTTCAAACATCAACAATGAGGAATTTGAGGTCAGATGAAAAGTTTCCAAAAATAGTAAGTGACCTGTAATTTCAAACTGCCAAAAATGGAAAGGTCTTCTCCTCAAGTTTACATCATCAAGCAAGCTTCAAATGAGATATTGCCCAACATGAAAGTTGAAGATCTTGCTCTCACATTTCCAAAAAGTCCAAGAACATACATTTCTCATGTGTGGTTAAGAAGTTATGGATCAATCATTGCCAATCAAATTTGAACTTCAAGCATGCATAACTTTTGAACCATGAGGCCAAATGGAATGGTTCTTTTTGCAACATTTACATATTGATATGCTCTATCCAAATTATGCATTACATTTCATTAATTCTCATCACAAAATTTTGGCATTTTTCATTTGAATCTCATTTGAATTTTGGAGGGAAAGTAGCAATTTGAAAAATAGGCATTGTTTTCACTTCTAACCAATTACATTTGCTTCAAAACAGATTTTTAAGTGCATTCCAAGTGCAAATCGTGCACTGTTCCATTGCCTTGTATTGCATAAGGGTGTTTTGGCCATTTGCATAAACACTCCCATTTCCCTAATTCAATTAGCATTTGATTAAGGCTTAAGCTAAACATGATTAACAGATGGTATATATAGCTAATCCTAACAGAAAATGATAACAACAACTTCATAATTTCAGATCTAAAAATTTGCTCTCAAAATTCTCTCAACTTTTTCATCAATTTTCTTCACATCCTTTGCATTTTTCTTGTTCTGTTCATCATCTACATGCATAATTGAAGTAGATTGAAGCAAGATCTTGTAGAATTCTTGAAGAATCGAAGCTGTTGAAGCTCATGCATATCCATGGCAGTTGAGATTTCTGGACGAATCAAGTACTTTTGAGCTGTTCTTCATCATCCATTCACCTATCCAAGCCTTGTAGAACTTCTGTTTCAGCTTTTCCAAGCCAGAATTGCACGATTCCACTTCTGTTTCTCCAGCAAGGTTAGAATTCGATGCTCACAATTCTTGAAATAATCATGTGCTTCTTGTAGATCTTTGAACATAGGTCACACTGAGCTTTAGATCTCTTAATTTCATGCAGAATCGAAGTAGTTATGTTGATTTGAATTTTGGCATGTGAAACTTGTTGTGCTCGATTTGTTTGATATAGTTAGAATTAGGTCAAATTAATGCTGGATTGATGATGTATGTTGAAGGACGAACCGATTGATATATGTTTTGTGAATTTCTGTGTTGGTTTATTCTTGAGGCTGATGAACGTGATGAAGGTGCATGAACATGTTAGGGTTTTATTCCCAGATTGCTGTTTGATCCATTAGCGCGCATGTTTGCATGTAATTTGGTGTTAGCGCTCATGCACTGGTCCATGTCATGTATTGCTTGGCTGAATGATTGGTCCATATTCATTTGCATTGCCACGTGAGATTAGTAAAACAGAGCGTTTCATTAAGTTGAGCGCCACATTTGAATGCATACACGGTTCGAATCTGAGCCAAGGCATTTTCATATTTGGCTTTTGCATTTTCATTCAATTATGCTTTCCATGTTCATGCTACTTCATCATGCATTTTTTTAATTTTCCTCTTCATTCAAAAATCCATAACTCCATGAATACTCATCCAAATCACATGAGATTTTTTGCATATTGTTCTTCATGATGTCTTCTATTTTTTGGTTATTTTTCCAGAATTTGTGCTCGGTTGGAATTTTAATTTGCCTAGGGTTTGTTCATGCATATGCTATCTTGCACCTTGCTTGCCATTTTGGTTGTGAAATGATGATGATTAATCCAATGAATGTGAAAATTGACATGCTTAAATTAGGCATCCTAATGGTCATTTTGGTATAGAGTTTATATTTTTAGCTTTTCTGGTTGTTGAGATATGATATGATTAATGAAGGTGTGACAATGTGTGTCACACCTTGGCTTGCTTGATTTGCTGATTTTATTTACCATGCCAATTGAATGCCAAATGATTTGATTTTTTGCATGATACTCCTTCTGGATGTTAAGTTTGATCATGAATTTTTGTAGAATTTTAGGGATCATTTCTGATTTGTTTGGTATTTTACTTTCTGGTTGACCATTTGTGGACTTTTGAATAGTCATGAACTTCAATGATTTGTGAAATGCTTGATGTTTATCATATGAACTTGAAATTTTGTGCATTGATTCTAGACACATTGAAGTTTATTGTGGATTTGGTTTGAGTCATTTATCACTTGTCATCTCTGTTTTAGGATTGCCTTAAGTTGATGTATCAATTTGTGCCTCCTTTGAGCTTGTTTGTGCTTACCTTGACTTGATGAATTTCTTTGCCATGCTTATACTTGTCCAAATGCCATGATTTTTGGTATGTTGATCATTTGATGTGTTCTGTTTAGCCATGATTTTTCTTGAGATTTATTGAGCCATTTTGGAATTAATATGCATTTGTTCATTCTGTTGCTTCAATGAGCTTTGAATTTGCATGCTTTGCCTTATGTGCTTTGTGAAATGAATTTGGTTGATGCTATTGACATGAGACCTTTTGGATTGTGTTCTCATTTGATTGAAGTTGATTTATGTCAATTTTCATGTTCTGTTTTAAATTTTTTCCTCATCTTTGACCTTAGGCTTTGGCCTAAGGGTTTGCTTCTCATCTTTGAGCTTTGTTTTCAGGTTGATCACTCAAGTCCCATAGTTGTTGATGCTCCATCATTTGAGCACTTGATGTTTACCATTGTCTACTAACTTTGTGTGTTTTGTAGGGCTGTTAACTCATTTGAGCTTGATTTGTGGCTTATGCCTTGCTTATTGGGTTTGACTGTTGATATTAATTGTTGTTGGTTTGTCTAAACTGTGCACTGATTTGTGTGATGTTTCCACAGGTACATTTAGTTGCTTAAGTTCACTTTGAACTTGCTTTTACAGGTTGCTTAACCAATTAGGTATAATTTCTCTTCTTCATGTAGTCTGGAAGACCTGGCCTGTTATGTGGCCAGGCACCTGTCTGAAGTCCTCCTTAAGAGGCAATGTCTTTGTGTGTTTAATTTTGTGCTAAGCAGGAAAAGTCCTTTGATAAGGCAATTGGCAGACAAAAGAGATGTGTAGTCCATCTCCTGCTACTCGGTGTGTCACTCACCTTGCTCACACCATATGTGTTGATGCATAGTGAGTAAAAGCCCAAGATCTATAGAGTCTATAACTTGTGGAGAAGAGTTCCTACTTTCTGAACTCCCACACCTTCTATTATTCAATGCTCTCTCTGACCAGAGATAGAAGCTATGAGGCACACCCCTCATCTCCTTTTCATCTGCTTCACCTTAACTCTCAATGTTAAGGTTAAGAGCACAACTTACCCCATTCCAGTTGACTGTAAAGTCTAACCTTGCTTGAGCCTAATTGCTTGTATATAGTGTGTGCTAATTGACTTGTTTGTCTGGTTGCTTGATTCATTTGTGCATACTTGCTCATGTGTGCCTTTGGGCATTTATCATCATTAATTGCTCATTATTGCATGATCTTTGTTCATATCTTTTATGACATCTTTGATAGTCCATTGAGGAATCAAGTGTAAGTCCATTCATTGGCCTTTGTTCCTATGATTTGGTGGGAGTCGAGTGTAAGACCATTTATTGGCAACTTGCTTCCTTTTGCTTATTGCATGTTGTTGTATGTGAGGAATCAATTGTAAGTCCATTTATTGGCCTTTGTTTCCCATGATCATTTCTGTGGAGATTAGAATAAGTCCAGATAGATTGGCATCTGATATCCATGTTTGTTTGTTTTAGGAGATTGGTGTAAATCCATTTATTGGTATCCGATATCCAGTTTGTTTTGTGAGATTGGTGTAAGTCCAGTTGATTGGCATCCGGTATCATTTCTTTGTTTTGGTTTAGGAGATTAGTGTAAGTCCAGTTGATTGGCATCTGATATCCATGTTTTGTTTTGCTTTAGGAGACTAGTATAAGTCCATTGAGTGGCATCTGGTATCCCTCTTTGTTTTAGGACATTGGTATAAGTCCAGTAATTGGCATCCGGTATCCGCTTTTGTTAACCTTGCCTGATACTTTGTTTACCTGTTATTTGCATTGTTGCCTATTCCAAAGGACACACTTTAATCATCTTCCATATGATTTCAAGAGGTGAACATCTAAGAAGTTTTACTTCCTCACCCCTCCATTTTTGTGTGTGTTTTCAAAACTCTCTTTTCACATGTTAATTCAAAAACTTTGACATCTATTGTGCAAACATTTTCACTTCTTTTCAAATTAGAAACCTAGGCTTTAGGCCTTTGACTTTTCAAACTCCATTTCATAATACTTCTTTTGAACTGAATTTTAATCATACTTTGACCATCTTTTGTGAATAAATTCTAATTGGTTAATCCAACTCATTCAATTGTTTTGTGGCTTTGTCCATTCTTGTTAAGCTTTCATGCATTAGCCATAGGTTTGATTTATCCTAGTTGGTTGATGTTAATCTCACCTTCTTGTCCTTAGTGATTGAATTGTAAGACTTCCTTGCTTATTATAGGGTTAACCCCTCACTAGCAAGTTGAAGCTTTTCTCACATGGTGGACTTGTTGTTTGTATAAGGTCGAGTTTTCTCCCGTGGATAACGAAAGACCTTAGGGCTTTTGTTTTAAAATGAACCCACTCATATTTTGGAAATCTTTTAGCCGAACTACGGCGTTTTGATCCTTACCTTCCATGGAAAGGTACGTAGGCAACGGGTTCATCCGTTCAAACACAAAAACAATAAAAAATTGTATATTCTTTTCTCATCCCTTCCATCATTGTTTGCACAATATATGTCATAAACAAATAAACTTTTTTGTACAACAAGTGTGAAAAGAGGTTCCCTAGGAGTACCTAGGACGTGATGGGTGCCTAACACCTTCCCATTGCGTAATTAACCCCTTACCCAGATCTCTGACCTTTTCATTAGTTTTCTATGTGTAAAACTTCTTAGGCTTTTATTCGCTTTTTAGCCAATCCTTTGGATAAATAAAAGTGCGGTGGCGACTCTATCTTTGTATGCTTTGCTTTTGGTTTAATCAATAAATCATAAAGTGATGAATACACCGCTACAATGTATCCTAAACATTATCGATGAAATCATTTTCCTAAACTGAGTGCTCCTAGAAATGGAAAGGCACTAAATGGATGCATAACATTAGAGATTTCTTGTATTTAAGAGGTACAAAAGGTAATGGAACATCAAGATAAAGATACGAGTTTGTGGAGATAGTTATAGTAACCGGTAAAAACAGAAACGAATTGAATCCATAACAGAGCAGAAGGAATATGATATTCAAAAGCTACATATGGAAGTGAGTGATTTATGAGTGATGTTGTTAACGGTTCTCATGTCTTTGCCAGCATATTCTGTTGAAGCAAGACATTTTGCAAGTCTAAGAAGAGGGTTTATGTGTCCTTGTGCTGGTTATGAGATAAGAAGAAGGTGAATGAGAGGTTCTGGTCCTATTTTCTTTTGTTTTGTACATTGTCGATTATTCATTCCACATGTTCAAAAAGTGCATATATGTTAGAACTGGACATTGTCGTGGTTGTAGGAATTCTATTTACCTATTAAGGGTAGCATGTATGAAAAAATCAGGTATATCAGGACATAAAAATCCAACATAGATGAAACACAATACAAAGAAAATAGAAAATGGCTATCACATGGCTAAAACTTACCGGACACACCTATGATCCCGACATTGATGTTGCGGACACCATGACCTTTTCGACCACCAGAGCAACATATTTAACGTGCATTGCTCATTATCACGAGAAAGATACTGACATCGTCTCTGACATGGAGCATATAGCTTTTTTGGCCTTGTGGTTGTCCCATTCTGTTTTCTGTTCAAAATCCTTGCAAGTTGCCAAGAAATGTCTCACTTTGGCGAATCAACTACACGATGGGCATGATATTTGTCTAAGTGAGATGATCTTGGCAAGTCTTTAAGAATCATTGAGTGATGGAGTTACTCAATTGAAGAATTTGGGCGACAAAGGGAATCTTCTCCTTTCTGGCTATTGCAACTCTGGTTCAATGCCACTTTCGAGGCTAGTATGCCGAACAAATGCCTCGTCGAAGAAGACTCTGAGGAGATTAAGAACAGAAGGGTCAAAGGTACGAGACTAGCTCAACTGACTCCTAATGATGAAGGATAATCCCTTCAACCGACTTTCATGAGCTACATAATGATGTTTGTCAAGCGCCATATTTTCACTTCGAGCATGGTCCCATTTGCCTTTTGAAAGTACGGTCCCAAATGATTTACCAGGACTTTCCCATCTCCATCCAAGAAACAGAATCTTTACTGATTTGGGAAGCCTTTTTTACCTTTAGGATTCTAACCCTTCGACTTAATCCTTCGAAGGTTCAGGTTACTTTGATAACCTATCAATCCAACCTTGTCGCTCGATAATTTGGGTTAATTCAGGTTCTTCCAAAGTGCCTGTATGACAAAAAGGGTAGTCTATTTCTCCACAATGCAGTCCATAATGAAGCTACTGCCCTCAAGCAAATAGTCAAATACACCGACAGAACCCAACTTACTCCGTTTAACTTCGAGCCTAACTTCCTCTGTAGTCGAGAGTTTAGGAGATGGTGGACTAAATACTACATTGAGGAATTATGTGATGTCTCTTCCTTCATTCAACTTTTTGAAAATGCTTTTCTTCTTGTATAGGAAAAGACCAGAAAATGTCCTTACACGCTTATAAAAGAAATCCAAATTTCAAAATAGTTTTACTATAAAGATGAAATCGACTCCGTAGATGTTACAGTCACGGTAGAATTGAAATAGACTGTTGATTGCTCTTTTTGAATTAGTAAGCCTTGATCACATTATTAAAATCTCCAAGTAAATTATATAAAATGAAAAGACATGTTGCATACACATCACAAGTGAATATAGGAGTAAATCTAACTAACTATAACTCTCATTTTATTACATTTAGCCACCAAATTTTCACAAGTTTCCATCTATAAATATAGACTAAGCAAAGATAAAGATGTCAAAACAAAAGTAATTCATTGATAAAGATCAAGGTAAATCTTGATCGTATTACAAAAACTAATCTTATAAAATAAATAGGACAACATTTCAGTGCCCTTTAGTAATATAGGATGTCAATGCAGCAACCAAAATTGTAGTATAAATGCAGAATGCTTACCTTTATGTGCATCTGACACAAACTTCTACAATGATACAACTTGTAGGAGAAATGTAACTGAAATTCAGCTTCTTATTTTCGTTGTGCTTCAAGTCAAAATACTATAACTGAACTTCTGTACAATACTGTGCCTTACTTTCAAAGTTTAAGCTCTTAAATATGGAAGCTACAACTTTTAGCCACTATCTAATTGTTAACTAACCCAAATTCGGGGTAAGTGTACAAATATTCGTGTCTACTAGTTCTCAATTTGACTAATAATATCAGTATATTCATTTAACTTCATTCTATGTTCTGTAATTTTATTTTTACCTTAAATCAAAATCTCCATTCAACAAGGTTATGGTTGCTACTTTAATTTAGGAGAGGGAAAATGAAAAATAACAAGTGTGAAGTTGTACAGCCGTCCCACAACCGAATTGAGGGTGGGTGTAAAGTAGAAACTATTGTAGACTTTATTTTAAAAATATTTGAGGCAGTTGTCATTAACCGCCATGTAAGTGTAGCAGTTTTTTTTACAAAGGTCACAATACATGTGTCGTAAAATGAATAATTTATTGTAGTGATTATATAAAATCTTTATATGTGTTTGTTTATTCATACTTCGATATAATTAAGTACATGTTGTCGAAATTAACTTTACATAGTAGAGTTGGAAAATGGGCATTAGCCCTTATCTAATATTCTTTAATTTATGCGCCTTTAAAAGTCATGAAGGGTCAAATTATGTCGAGTTCCCGACATGGAAACTAAATTTTGATGGTTCCACCCATTCTAAAGGAACGGGTATGGGGATTTTCATCATGTTCCTGGGAGGAATTCCTACTAAGTATAAGTTCAAAATCAATGGCTATTTATTCCCATAATGAGGATGAATACGAAGCCTTGATTATAGGTCTTACCATATTATTAGACTTAGGGGCAACCAGAGTCGAGATCAAAGGTGACTCTGAACTGGTAATCAAGCAATTAACAAAGGAATACAAATGTATTAAATTCAACCAATTAATATACTTTGTCAAGGAAAATTCAATGCTTAAATGATTTGAAACTATAGATGTTGAACACGTACCACAAATACACAACTAAGAGGCCAACAATATGGCCCAGGTAGCTAAGAAAAAATTAAAGAACTTGACTAAATTGAAAGACAAACTGATGTCAACTAGCGTTATTCGAATAGAGTTATCAACGTCAAAACTGGTGGGGGCAAGGGAGTTACCAGAATTTTGTGAAATTTTTGAAACTTTTATCATCGACAACATAGCAAATGAGGATTAGCGAAGAGAGATTATTGAGTTCCTTAGAAACCTGATAGGAACTACAAAAAAATACAAGGAGTTAAGTTACATCATCATTGGAAACGAGTTGTCCAAAAAGACTCCATAAGTGGTGTTGCTCAAATGCATTAGCGAAAGAGAAGCCTACATGGAAATTTCTGACACTCACAGCGGATCGTGTGGCGCTCACCAAGCAGGACACAAAATTAAATGGCTGTTGTGTCGACAGGGGGTATACTGGACCACTATGTTGAAAGATTGCATCTAGTTCGCTCGAGGATGTCAAGAGTGCCAAAATCATGGAGGAATACAACACGTGCCCGCCAGCGAGTTACATTCGACCATTAAGTTATGGCCATTTAGGGATGGATGTTAGACCTAATTGGTTAGATCAAGTCGGCGTCCTCTAAAAGCCATAGGTATGTCCCTGTGGGCTTTGATTACTTTAAAAAATGGGTCGAGGCGGTACCTTTAACTAATGTCGACCAATATATGGTGATTGACTTCATACAAAGTCACATCATGTGTAAATATGGGACTCCTGAAACCATAACAACTGACCAGGGTTCAGTCTTTATCTACATAAAGATAATGGAGTTTGCTGCTGAGACAGGGATCAAATTCTTGAAGTCGACCCCCTATTATGCACAAGTTAATGGCCAAGTAGAGGCTGCAAATAAAATTATTATATGCTTGATAAAAAAAGCACATGGGAAAAAATCCAAGGAGTTGGAATACAACTTTGAACCAAACACTTTGGGCTTGCAGAACTTCGCCTAAGGAGGCCACCAATGCTACACCCTTCCGACTCACGTTTGGCAACGATGCAGTTTTACCTGCAGAGTTATGCTTACAATCTGTAAGAATTCAAAGACAAAACAAAATCCCATCTGACCATTTTTGGAGTATGATGATGGATAAGTTGGTCGACCTGGACGAATAAAGACTATTCACTCTAGATGCCTTAATGAGGAAAAAGAAGAGAATAACTGAAACTTATAATAAAAGGTTAAATCTATAGTCTTCTCGGTTGGAGATTATGTCTGGAAGGTTATACTTCCTCTAGACAAGAAGGACAGAACCTTGGGAAATTGGTCACCCAATTGGGAAGGACCTTTCAAAGTTAATCAAGTTTTTTCTAATAATGTGTACGATATTGAAGAGTAAAACTCTGATAATTGAATGTTACGAATAAATGGGAAATACTTAAAAAGGTATAGGCCTATGCTTCAAGAAATTAAGATTACGAAGGAAAAATAGTACTCAAATATCATCGATTTGGCCAAATGACGAGATTACAAAAATGCCAAAAGTGACAAATAATACCATGCCAAAAGCATGGGAAAGTCACTACAAAAGAAAAACAACGAGTAAGGCTAGAGTCCCAACACACGCTTCATTCCATTAAGATGAGCCTGCACATGGTCAAGCCTTTGATCATTCTGAAGGTCTTGTGCTTTCAAATTCCCTAATTCCTTCTCCAAAGATCGCGCGACTGCAACTCATTCTATGCCCAGGTTGATTTATGCATCCATCGAAGGCTCAAGACTATCCAAGTTTTGGGTATCTATTTTAGCATTTTTCTTCTGCGCCCTCTCGATAAGAGACTGCAAATAGTGCACTCGTTGAGTCCAAGTCTGAATGTTATCATCAAGGATGGTAAAAATTTCTTGATCGTAGATTCTCGTCCTCTAATAAGCCAATCGCTGCTCTGATCGAGACGTTACGTCTGTTGCTAAGATAAAACACCAGATTTCTCCTCGAGGAGGTTGGAAGATGATTTTTTTAGGTGAGTAACTGAAATTGCTTGGTCTAGAAGAATCTCTAAGTCTATAATAAAGGCAAAAATCATAGTTGGAATCTCTGATCAGACAAGGTGAGACATCAATCCTCTGACCTCGACAACAATGGAAAGATCGTTGTTGACAACTCCCAAGAGGTCCAAACCAGCTATCTTGGACTTCAATTTCCCAAATAGCTCGTCAAAATTGGGAGCTAAGGAAACATCAGGAAGGGCAAGAGGAGCACCAGCAGATGGGACGACGAGAGGTTCAAAAAGCGCTAATGACGCCTCTGATCGCTTCCTCTTTAAGCCAGATGGGCTGGGAGATGGTACCAGAATGAGAGCATCCATTTGGCCTGCCGGTTCCTCCAGGATATCGGGTTGCAAACCATGGGCAAGTGTTGAAAGGGAACATGTTATCCCATCACCAGAAGTAGGTAATGCTGGTGGGTTGGAAAGAATATGCACGACAAAACATGACAAGGAATGAGAACCATGATGTATAAGGGACAAATACAAGGTCAAAATGACCTCTTTAGCATCCAGATGCAGACCCAAGATCAAGAGTTGGGTTATTACCACTTATTTTTCTCCACTGCAAAAGAGTGTCTTCAGCCTCTATCCCATCGTCCAAGTCGAAGGTGAGCACATGCTCAACCCTGAACCTCGCCTCATTATTCTCCTCTATGTGACCAGGATTCGTGGATGGCGTAATCTTATGAGCCGCCGAACATCTCCCATTTTCAGGCGGCGCATAATGTATTTACTTAGGGATCCCATACTTGGGAGGTAAAGGTCGGGGCGGACTAGAGATTTCATCTTCATCAAAAATCTCAGATTCCCATTGATCAGACTGGCCTACTGCAAAAAACAATGGAATTTAAAAATCTGCCAATACAGCGGAAGAGGCCGACAATGTATATCAGTGAACCACATACCTACGTCACGACGAAAAGCAAAAGTGTCTGAGATGCATTGCGCCATAAGCGTTGGATCTGTTGTTGACTGGTAGTAAGATCCCCATCAGTCCTTGAATTCTTTCGTACAATTGAAGGAGACCAAAAACTTAAAAGATGGCAGATAGAACAGTTTGTTCTTGAAAATGTTGAGGCACTTGGTTAAGTTTTCCTCAGAAGCATTATTTGTGGAGATAAACATGCAGTCTTCCAAAGGGATGAGAGACTTTGGAAAAAGTCGACTTAGGCAAAAATGCCCGGCTACCAAGTTAGATTGGTATGCAGCTAGTCTTATATCGCTTCCCCCAATAGTGAGTTTCGTCGATAAATGAGCAGACCAAAAGCATTCCATCAATACGCCACAAATGTCTTTTTCCCTTTTAGCATTAGGACTAGGAAATAGTCCGCAGAACCATGTTGAACCACATTGTCATCGGCGAATGGGGCCATGGTGGAGACAAATGTTTTAATTTTGTAAAACATAGAGAAGTGCTTCTCGAACGTATCCTGCAACACGGTCTTGCCATCCTCAGGAGTATTAATGACAAGTCATACACCTTCAATGCCTACTTCCATGATGGGAAGGTTTTCGGAGTGCAAGTTGGGCACGAAAGTGGCGTTAAGCCACAACTGCAGTAACCAAACGCGGACTTATATTTGAAGACTGTATAAATAGGGCTGATCGAGGATCTGACGGGAAGATACCCCTAATGAATCGTAAAGACCGCATAAAATCAGCTTGCTAAGGCAGACTTTGCGTTGTTCGTGAAGTTGAGTGGCTAGAGGTACGAACTGTTGGTGTAAGCCCTAGAGGCCAATACTTTTGGTACTTGTATCGAATTATTTATTAATAATAAAAGGCTTTTTCTTTATTATGTTTGTTTAATAAAGTCCATAGAATAGCTAGTCCGTTTAATGTATCAAGTATGACTTAATCATGAGATCACATTAAACATAAGGACACTATTCTTAAAGTATCCGTAGTCGAGCTTTATTGTGAAGTGGGATAACATTAAAGCATTAAGACTATTATGTATATAGACTGATGATCACATCTCATGGATCATGGATAAGGAGTTATCAAGTCTTGAACATAGGTATGAATATTAAGAGTAATATTTATACTGGATTGACCCGCTATGAGAATACTATATAGAATGTTATGCAAAGGGTCATAAGTTATTCTCATGGTGATAATGGTGTATACCATCCTTCGACCTGAAACCACTATGGACTCTAGATATAGAGTCGAGTGCTTTATTGCTGATCAAACGTTATCGTAACTGGATGACCATAAAGACAGTTGATGGGTACTCCACAAAGCATGCTAAGGGACATGAGTGACCTAGATGGAATTTGCCCATCCTGCGTAACAGGATAAATGTCTATGGGCCCAATATTGAACTGGACAAGGATGACACGGTCTATGCCTTGTGTTCAATATAGACATAAGGGCAAAAGGGTAATTATACACATAAGTATTATCACAAAAGGATTTGTCAGATCACATGAAGGAAAATGTATTACCAGAAATGGAATAAGGAATAAAAGCATCAAAATACCACAACCTTTAGATGTTTTCCGCTAGAGGAGGCTCACGAACGTAAGATCGATTATCAACCAAGACTGGTTCATCAATCTGAACGACAAAAGGAGGACGACGCGAGCTAGATAAGTTAGGCGCCATTAGTCTTATGAGGCAAGAGAAGAAGAGTGGGTGAAAATGGCAAAAGGAAAACCGATAATAGCGTTCACCATGTATGATTGTTGGGATCGCCGTAAGAAAAAAAAGTGAGAGGGAAGAAGGGTTTAAATAGAAAGGTGACAAAAAAAATTTCGAGGAGCATGGACATATGGCGTGTTTAGAGACAACTGACAGCCTCGAAGCAAGGAAATTACAAAAATTATGTTAATGTTCGTGTCCGAAAACCCCCTTAAAAAACGAGACGAGACAGATACATTAAAAGATGCAAACCTAAATTCTCAACATGTTCCACACTTTTAATTCGATAAAACAAACATGCCCAACAAATCCAACCCGTTTTACCATGTTAGGAAGAACTAAACTAATGACTTGATACATACCGCAATCCAAATAAATTAAATTGCTTTCTTTTCTCTCTATCCATATTCATATAAAAAAACAAAACCATTATAATCTTTATTATTTCTTTTATTTAATATTAGTGTTTTAATCTTTCCAAAAATTTATACTAATGTTCTCCTTCTACTTTTTATTTATGTATTTTCTTTTTAAAAAATTATACTTAAATTTAAATCATTTTATAATATCAATATTTGTTAATAATATTTTTTATGTTATATACTTAAATATTTATTATTTTATCCTCTTTTAATTATTTTAATTTATTGTTTATACCATTAATAAGGCTATGTAAAAATATTATAATTGTTCTTTTACATACAATAATAACATTTTATTAATATATATTTTATAAAAAACGGAGGTAGTATTCTCAGTAATTAATAAAAAAATGATTCTCTTATATTTTAAATTGAATTTAATAAATTTAACAACATATTCAATATTAACTCTTTCTTCATTGGTTTGATTTTGTTAGAATTTTATGAAAAAAATAATGATAAAAAACTAATTATTTTTTATTTATTCAAATTCACTTAACCTTGTAGCTAAGTTTCCTTATAAATTAAGCTAAATTTATTTACAACCATATTATTTTGCTTAATTGAGTAAAAAATAACTCTATTTCTTAATTATAGTTGATTTGGCGTGTGGTAGACACGAGCCACTATATTAGTTAATTGTTTTCTAACCCGAAAAGTGAAAGAAACAATTCCATCCACTGCTACTATATATTTATACGCATAACAACAACACTACTTTTACACGTTAGGCTTCGATTTCATTTTCAAACCTTTTTTTGCGGTAGCGATTCATACACACACTTTCAAATGGCTGCTAGTGGCGACGAACACAGACTAAGTCTTGATGAACCTCAGAAACAGAGCCTTCTCAATCGCCATACCGAGAAGCACTTCACCGCCGGGGAGATCGTTCGTGACATCATCATCGGAGTTTCCGACGGTCTCACTGTTCCATTTGCCCTCGCTGCCGGTCTCTCTGGCGCCAATGCTACTTCTTCTATTGTCCTTACTGCCGGTATCGCCGAAGTTGCCGCCGGTGCAATCTCCATGGGTCTCGGAGGGTACTTATCATCCAAATCCTCAATTTTGAATTTTGATCTGAAAATATGAATTCTAACAAATTTTTATTGGATTTGTGTTTGTTTTTGCAGTTATTTGGCGGCAAAAGGTGAAGCGGATCATTATAATAGAGAATTGAAAAGGGAACAAGATGAAATCATCGCCGTACCGGAAACTGGTTCGCACTACACTCCGAAACAGAATTTTATTTTTCAGTTTAGGTTTATTGAATATTTGAATTTTATTTATTTAATTAATTAATTTTTTAATATGTTTTTTATTGTGATTAAAATTCAGAAGCTGCAGAGGTGGGAGAAATATTAGCTGAATACGGGATAGAGGAACATGAATATGAACCTGTTGTGAATGCTCTGAGAAAGAATCCTCAAGCATGGCTTGATTTCATGATGAAGTAAGTTTCATTCTCCAAACAGTTTTTTTGCTGTGATTTTCTTCAAGAGTTTTTCGAAAAAGTTTGAAAATTTTGGAGTTTACGATGCGTCGTGACTCGTGAATATTTATGCTAAGAGTAGAATAAAAGTTGAATTGGAATTGGTTGAGTGGTGGCACCACACCACGGGTTGGAAAGAGAAAGGCACTTTATATGGTTAATAGGTTTAACTTTTTGAGTCAGATTTTTGGTCATGTGCAACCCACTTACACAAGTATTTTTGGACTCTCTTTTTGTCTTTTAGTGTTAAATAAAACGGTTTTAAAAATTTAAAATAATTATAAGAGAAAGTGACATCCTCAACGTTTATTCTTTATATCATTAATCAAATAATAATATTCTTAAAAATTACTTAAATATTTGACAGATTCCATGGAATGTAGATGGGTAAAAACATGATGAAGGAATGATACCAATGAATTTCACCCATTATTTCATTGTTTGAATAAAAAACTATTTTACAATTTTAAGAAAATATTAATGTTTATTCTATCCTACACTTGTTTATCAATTCTTCTCATTTTTTAATTTTTTAATTTTTTTTCCAACTTTACTAATGAAGAGTAATTATTTTACAATTTTAAAAAAATATTAGTAATGTATTCTCTCTAGCACATTTTATATTATTATTTTTATTATTTAAAATGATAAGAAAACTCGATATATTCATGCACTTTTTATTTATTATTTTATTTTTTATATTTTAAAATTATCTTTCCAACACCAATGAAGAATAATTATTTTAAAATTTTATGAAAATATTAATGTTGATTCTATCATGAAATTTATATTTATTATTCTCTTTTATTAATGTTTCAAATTTTAATTTCTAATATTATTAATGACGAATAACTATTTTACAATTTCAAGAAAATATTAATGTTTATTCTATCATACATTCTCTATTTATTACTCTCATTTTTTAAAATTTCATTTTCAATATTATTGGTAAAATAATTTTATATATTTTTTATACAAAATTAATTATATTCTTTAATTTAGATGAATTGGTCAAAGCTTAATATAATTTGGGACGAATTTGAAATCTTCCTAGTATTGATAAATTTGATGCTGATTTTTCTTTTTGTTTACAAAAACTAAAATACGGTAAACAATATTTATGATTTGTACTTATTTCCAAAAATAAAATATTATAACATGTGAATTGCATTTTAATTTATATAAAAAGATTAATTTTTTTTTGTTATAATAAGAATTAGAAAGAGTAATAATCGCTGGTGAGTGTTTGAACAAAATAATTAACAAATTGGTTATATTATGTGATGGCAGATTTGAGCTGGGATTAGAGAAGCCAGATCCAAGAAGAGCATTGTATAGTGCAATGACAATTGCCATTGCTTATGTATTGGGTGGAATTGTTCCTCTCATTCCTTACATGTTCATTCCAAAGGCAACAGAAGCTGTTCTGGTTTCAGTAATTGTTACTTTGATTGCTTTGTTTGTCTTTGGTTTTGTCAAAGGATGCTTCACCGGCAACAAACCTGTCAGAAGTGCTTTGGAAACTACTCTTATCGGCGCGGTTGCCTCTGCTGCTGCTTATGGTTTGGCAAAAGCTTTCCATCCATAGTTGGTAGTGAAGGCTATCTCATTTTAGAGTTATTGTTTCTTTCTTTTTGGCTATTAGTTCTTTTGGTGGCAATTTTTCATGAACAACTTTTAACTTTTGGTTTGAGCTTTTATGGTTGATGATATCACTTTGCATTTGAATGGTCTCTTTTGATAAATATAATGAAGTATTCGTTTAGGGTCAACGATTCGTCACCATTATTTGAAGAGGTACTATTTGGTTTTTGTTGCAAGATGGCAAGAGATTAAAATTTAAAAGTTTACATAAGAGTGCTTGTTTTGAATATGAGACCTTACAAATAGTTTAAGTTTGCCAAATTGTTTGCATATGGATTTTTTTTTCACTTTTGAGTTGGTGTCATGTTTGTCTATCTTTTATGGAGATTCTATTATTTTAAGGAGATAACTTTTAGTAGTTTCTTATCTATCTATTTGAAAAAGTTAAATAATCATATCAATTTATTTTAAAATGTGGAAATTCATATAATTTTAGTACAGTCGACCTCGACATATGAAAAGGTAAAAGTCTACGAGATGACGAGCTCGACTCTTTATTAGGGGTCAAAGCGAAAGTCTTGAGGTCGGTTCCAGGCAATAACTTTGAGGTTATATAACTCAATTGTAATACTGAAAGATCGGTTCATATACGAACTGTTTTGCCATTTCTAGTGAAATAGACCTTAACATGGCATGTCACCAATTGAATATTGACCACTCCATCTGATATGTGGCACAACGAAGAAGATGATAATCCCATGAAAAGGTTGATCTGACCATGAGTATTGTCTGGTGTCTACTCGACACCAACTTTGTTTTTTAAGTAAAATACACTAAGTGGTTGTTCAATTTTGTATTAGTCAAAAAATCTTCAGGGAAGTGGAGAACATGTGTTGACTACACTTACCTCAATTGAGCCTGCCTGAAATATCCATATCCACTCCAAAGCATCAACAAACTAGTAGACAACTCACCTAATTACAAATTGTTGTCATTCATGGACGTGTATTCCGGCTATAACCATGTACCTATGTTTTAGGCGGACGTCGACAAGAAAACCTTCATGACTGAGCAAGCTACCTATCGATACAACATCATGTCCTTTGGTCTGATGAACGCGAGAGCAAGATACTAGAGGATGATGAACAAAATATTCAAAGAATATATAGGTGAATGATAGAAGTTTACATGGATGGTATGCTCATCAAGTCCGACGTAGAAGGACTACACGAAGAACAATATGGTCAGCGTGTCCTGAAGGGTTCGATAATACAATATGAGGCTCAATCCAGAAAAACGAACCCTCAAATTTAGAGCCAAACAATTCTTAGGCTTCTACTTAACTGAGATATGCAAAGAAGAAGACCCTGATAAATGTGAAGCATCCATCAAGATAGGAGCCTCGACAATAAAGAAATAGGTAATGAAATTAAATGGGATGCTCCTAGCCTTTAACAGATTCATCTCGAGGCCTGCTCTGTTGGTGTAAGCCCTGGAGGCCAATACTTTTGGTACTTGTATCGAATTATTTATTAATAATAAAAGACTTTTTCTTTATTATGTTTGTTTAATAAAGTCCCTAGAATAGCTAGTCCGTTTAATGTATCAAGTGTGACTTAATTATGAGATCACATTAAACATAAGGACACTATTCTTAAAGTATCCGTAGTCGAGCTTTATTGTGAAGTGGGATAACATTAAAGCATAAAGACTATTATGTATATAGACTGATGATCACATCTTATGGATCATGGATAAGGAGTTATCAAGTCTTAAACATAGGTATGAATATTAAGAGTCATATTTGAAGGAGAATTTCGATCCAAAACGCAGCGGAAATTAAAATTTTCTCCTTTAGAGATCCTTACGAATGGTCATTATCAGTGATAAAATATTTACCTCTTGTGACGATTGAAACCTTTGGTGCAGATCTCACGTAACGATCAAAACCTTTGATGCAGATCCACGGAGCGATCACGAACGTTGAACGATGACAACGTCTCTAGTCAGTCCACACGAACGGATTCCTTCAATCTCAGTGCTAGCTGGTACGAATGAAGGCTTTGAGTGAGAGAGAGAGAGAGAGAGAGAGAGAGAGAGAGAGAGAGAAGAAAACAAAAATAATGCAAATGCAATGAATGCTTCTGCACAAGGGTTCTATTTATAGAACCACTTGTGTGGGCTTCAAGCTAAAAAGCCCACTTACGTGTATTTTGGCCCATATCTTATAATATGCCCAAAATCACTTAAGCCCATGGTACCTTACCATATTTCGTATTCTACTTAAGTACATCGTACCTTTACGATGTTCTACAATTCACTTAAGGGCACCGTACCTTACGGTGTTCCTTAGTTACTCTATCTCTCATCAATCCGTCCTTTGTGTGTGACCTTATAGGTTTTCGCGGCATTGGCAATTATATTAAATCATGTATTTAACATAATAAACAGTGAGCGGTATCTAGCAACATATCACTGCTACCCAAGACACGAAAATATCATGTGATCTGACAATTCCTTTTGTGATAATACTTATGTGTATAATTACCCTTTTGCCCTTATGTCTATATTGAACACAAGGCATAGACCGTGTCATCCTTGTCCAGTTCAATATTGGGCCCATAGACATTTATCCTGTTACGCAGGATGGGCAAATTCTATCTAGGTCACTCATGTCCCTCAGTATGCTTCGTGGAGTACCCATCAACTGTCTTTATGGTTATCCAGTTACGGACAATGTTGGATCAACAATAAAGCACTCGACTCTACACCTAGGGTCCATAGTGGTTTCAGGTCGAAGAGTGGTATACACCATTATCACCATGAGAATAACTTATGACACATTGCATAACATTCTATATAGTATTCTCATAGCGGGTCAATCCGGTGTGAATATTACTCTTAATATTCATACCTATGTTTAAGACTTGATAACTCCTTATCCATGATCCATGAGATGTGATCATTAGTCTAGGTACATAATAGTCTTTATGCTTTAATGTTATCCCACTTCACAGTAAAGCTCGACTACGGATACTTTAAGAATAGTGTCCTTATGTTTGATGTGATCTCATGATCAAGTCACACTTTATACATTAAACGGACTAGCTATTCTAGGGACTTTATTAAACAAACGTAATAAAGAAAAAGCCTTTTATTATTCGATACAAGTACCAAAAGTATTGGCCTCTAGGGCTTACGCCTACAATATTCACACCGGATTGACCCGCTATGAGAATACTATATAGAATGTTATGCAAAGTGTCATACGTTATTCTCATGGTGATAATGGTGTATACCACCCTTCGACCTGAAACCACTGTGGACCCTAGATGTAGAGTCGAGTGCCTTGTTGATGATCAAAAATTGTCCGTAACTGGATGACCATAAAGACAGTTGATGGGTACTCCACGAAGCATGCTAAGGGACATGAGTGACCTAGATGGAATTTGCCCATCCTGCGTAACAGGATAAATGTCTATGGGCCCAATAGTGAACTGGACAAGGATTACACGGTCTACGCCTTGTGTTCAATATAGACATAAGGGAAAAGTGGTAATTATACACATAAGTATTATCATAGAAGGATTTGTCAGATCACATGACATTTTCGTGTCTTGGGTAGCAGTGATGTGTTGCTAGATACCACTCACTGTTTATTATGTTAAATGCGTGATTTAATACAATTGCCAATGCCGCGAAAACCTACAGGGTCACACACAAAAGGACGGATTAATGAGAGATAGAGTAACTAAGGAACATCGTAAGGTACGGTGCACTTAAGTGAATTGTAGAACATCGTAAGGTACGGTGTACTTAAGTAGAATTCGAAATATGGTAAGGTACCACATGCTTAAGTGATTTTGGCATATTATAAGATATGAGCCACATACACTTAAGTGGACTTTTTAGCTTACAACCCACACAAGTGGTTCTATAAATAGAACCCTTGTGCAAAAGCATTTATGCAGTTGCAATTTCGTTTCTCTCTCTCTCACTCAAAGCCTTCATTCATAGCAGCTAGCACTGAGATTGAAGGAATCCGTTCGTATGGACTGAGTAGAGGCATTGTCATCGTCCAACGTTCATGATCGATCCGTAGATCTGCATCAAAGGTTTCAATCGTCACAAGAGGTAACGATTCTATCACATGATCATGCCCATTCGTAAGAATCACTAAAGGAGAAAATTTTAAATTCTACTGCGTTTTGGATCGCTATTCTTCTTCAATGGTATCAGAGCCACTTACGAAACCATGCATCTGATAGCTGTTTATTTTCTGTATTAATATGATTAAAAGACAGAATGAATCAAAGAATAAACGAGTAATTAAATTGGCATCATGTGTGTACGATTTGGATGATTGATGTTGACTATGCTTCAGAATCCGATATTAGTATGGTGAAGCAGCGATACATCGATCATCCATAGGTTACGCAATTGAGATCGATCAAGTTATATATATGATATAAGTAATTCTAATGCAAAATACGGTATATATGATATATTATTTCTGTTTCGTTCATTCAAACACTTAATGGTTGTTTTCCTTTGAGCGATCAATGGTCATTTGCTTCTTGATCCGACATTAGTATGGTGAAGCAATGACCTGTTGATCAATCATACTGAATCAACAATCGAGGTGTGTTTGACGGTCTGAAATTGGTGCATTAGGGTTAGTGACGACACAAGGGTTGTGCTGTCAAAGAGTTATGAATTGAGGGCTTGTTGGATCACGTCTGTTGACTGTTTCAAAGCGTTGATTTTGGCCGCGTGACGTTCGTCATGGGCCTGTGACGGTCGTAACAAGCTGGACGTGATGGTTATGACATGCTTTGTGACGGTCGTCACATTCACAAAGTCTGTATTCTCTGTTTTTCTGTTTTGTGACCGGACAGCGGACCCCGGCTAACTCTGCGTAGTATGATCGATCGCCAAAATTTAATTTGGTTTTAATTAATTAAAAGAATTAAAATTAATAATAATAATGTATTTATTATTATTTTCTTGTGGTGATCGGTTATGGCCTTAGTTTTCCTTTATTTTGTTTTGAGATTTTAAAATACGACCTGTGTGTCGTGCCTCTCTTTTAATCTCTTAATGTAACTTCTTTTCTCATCTCACTCCCTCGTATGTAAAACGAGTTTCTTTTATGTAATGTAATATTATGAAGAAAGAGAAGAATTAAATATCAAAGGAGGACAACCTTGAAGATCTTGCTTGGAGAAGCTTAGATCGTTATTAGGTTAGCTTAGGTTCTCTCATTGACTTGGGAGAACAATTGCGCTAGGGGGCATAACTGTTTCATTATATATGTTGATGCATGTGAATGAATGTTGATGCATGTGAGAGACGATTTATATGATAAATAAGCCGGTGAGATCAGAATAATTGCAAATTCCCTCAAATTAAATATTAAGTTTATGTTTTCTAAGTTTTAGCACTCATCAAGACTAGTATCGGATAATGTAGGTTTCGCCTACGCGAGGTGCATGTTCTATATTAGTAAGGTGCGATGGGATAATTGTAATATCCAATTGCTGAAACAATGGGTCAAACTTAACTAAACAAATTATAATAAGATTATATGTGTTTAGAAGCAAGAGTTGGAAATGATTCATGTGATGGATTGGAATAAGGAGTTATTCACCCAACTAAAATATTCGAGAGTTGTATTAGATACAATTGGAAGGAGTTCCTACCTAAATAACCTAATTTTGTGTAATCCGCCTACGCAGACTTAAAACAAAGTGAAATGTGGATCTCGACCCACTAGAAAATCTTCCAACGGGATTTTCCGAATCAAATGGTGAGGGTCATTTGTTTTGAGTAAAATAGTGGGAGCATATTTAATTAAAGGTCTAATTAAATATGTTATTGATACTTATATTTTCATTAATTTAATATAGATTACCATGACAAAAAACACCTATAACAACATTTTGCGATCAATCCTTGACAAGGAAAAATTGTCTGGGACAAATTTTCTGGATTGACACCGAAATCTGAGGATTGTCCTCAAACATGATAGAAAGTTGTATGTCTTGGAGAAACCTATTCCTAAAGAGGAACCTCCTAGTTCTGCACCTAAGGCAGAAAGAGATGCTTATAAGAAGCATGTCGTTGATGCCAATGAAACTGCTTGTCTCATGCTAGCTACCATGAACTCAGAGTTGCAAAAGCAACATGAGAATATGGCAGCGTTCGATATGATCGAACACCTGAAGATGCTCTATCAAGAGCAAGCAAGGCATGAAAGGTTTGAAGTTTCAAAATCCCTTTTTTAAGGCAAGTTAGCTGAGGGAGCCCCTGTAGGTCCCCATGTGCTCAAGATGATTGGGTATGTGGAAAACCTTGAGAGGTTGGGTTTTCCCCTCGGAAAGGAACTTGCGACTGATTTGATCTTGCAATCGTTTCCAAATAAATTCAGTCAATTTGTCCTAAATTTCAATATGAATGATATGGACAAATCTCTTCCTGAACTGCTAGCCATGTTAAGAACTGCTGAGCAGAATCTGAAGTCAAAAGGGAAGTCCATTCTGATGATCGGAAATGGAAAGAGACAGAACAAAAGACCCACCAAGCAGGGTGATAAAGGGAAAGGCAAGGAAGTTGCTAAACCCATATCCACTGTTGTTGCTTTGAAGCCTAGTGGAGGCATAGCAAAGGAAGGCACATGTTTCCATTGCGGTAAGACCGGACACTGGAAGAGAAACTGCCCAAAGTACCTGGAAGATAAGAAGAATGGAGTAGAGACTTCAACTTCAGGTATTTTTGTTATTGAAATTAATTTATCTACTTCTGCATCATGGGTATTAGATATTGGATGCGGTTCTCACATTTGTACAAATGTGCAAGGGCTAAAAAGGAGTAGAGATTTGGCAAAAGGTGAAGTTGACCTACGAGTTGGCAATGGAGCAAAGGTTGCTGCTTTATCCGTAGGAACTTATGTATTGACTTTACCTAGTGGTTTAATAATTCAGTTAGAGAACTGTTATTATGTACCTGCAATTAGCAGGAATATTATTTCTGTTTCTTGTTTGGACAAGTTTGGTTTTTCATTTATAATAAAGAGCAATTGTTGCTCAATTTATTTGAATGATATATTCTATGCTACTGCACAAATGAACAATGGACTATATGTCCTTGATCTTGAAATGCCTATTTATAACATTAATACTAAAAGAATGAAACCTAATCAGTTAAATCCAACTTACCTTTGGCATTGTCGATTAGGCCACATAAATGAGAAATGCATTTCCAAACTCTATAAAGATGGACTCTTTTGATTATGATCGTATGAGACATGCAGATCTTGTTTAATTGGAAAGATGACAAAGTCTCCATTCACAGGAAAAGGTGAAAGAGCTAATGATCTTTTGGCCCTCATACATACTGATGTATGTGGACCATTGAACATACCAGCCAAAGGAGGTTTTCAGTACTTCATCACATTTACTGATGATTTTAGTAGATATGGTTATGTGTATTTAATGAAACACAAATCAGAGCCCTTTGAAAAGTTCAAGGAATTCAAGAATAAAGTATAAACCCAACTAGGTAAGAATATTAAAACTCTTCGATCAGATCGAGGCGGTGAGTATTTAAGCCTAGAGTTTGATAACCATCTGAAAGAGTGTGGGATCCTATACCAACTTACTCCTCCTGGAACACCCCAATGGAATGGTGTATCTGAGAGAAGAAATCGAACCCTATTAGACATGGTCCGATCCATGATGAGTCACGTCGATCTTCCAAACTCCTTTTGGGTACATGCACTATTGACAACAGCTTGCACACTTAACCGTGTTCCATCCAAAAAGGTTGAGAAGACACCATATGAGATATGGAGTTGTAAGAAACCAAATATGTCTTACATGAAGGTTTGGGGCTGTGAAGTTTATGTGAAACGACAAATTTCAACTAAGCTTGAGCCCAAATCTGACAAATGCTTATTTGTGGGGTATCCTAAAGAAACAAGAGGGTATTACTTCTACAATCCTTCTGAGGGCAAAGTGTTTGTCGCTCTAACTAGAGTTTTCCTAGAAAAAGATTTTATTTCCAAAGGAATCAGTGGGAGGAAAGTAGAGCTTGAAGAAATTCAAGAATCACAAAGCATTGATACACCTATAGAGGAATTAGAGCAGGAAACACAAGTAGTTGTGGAAGAGCAACCTGCTCAAGTAGAACAAGACCAACGTAGGTCAAGCAGGATACGTCACCTACCTGAGAGATATGGATATCTCATAACTGATCAAGGTGATGTATTACTCATGAATCAAGATGAGCCTGTGACCTACCAAGAGGCCATAACTGGTCCCGAGTCTGAGAAGTGGCTAGAAGCGATGAAATCTGAAATGGATTCCATGTACACAAACCAGGTTTGGACCTTGGTAGAGCTTCCTGTAGGATTTAACCCTATAGGATGCAAGTGGGTCTTCAAAAAGAAGATTGACATGGATGGTAAGGTACATACCTATAAGGCAAGACTGGTTGCAAAAGGATATAAACAAATTCATGGGGTTGACTATGATGAAACCTTTTCACCAGTTACAATGCTTAAATCTGTTCGGATTTTACTTGCTATCGTTGCGTATCATGATTATGAAATATGGCAGATGGATGTCAAAACTGCTTTTCTTAATGGGAATTTTCTTGAGGATGTGTACATGACACAACCTGAAGGATTTGACATACCTGAAGAAGCCCAAAAGATATGTAAGTTACAAAGAACAATCTATGGATTGAAGCAAGCTTCCAGAAGCTGGAATCTTCATTTTGATGAAACAATAAAATAATATGGATTCATCAAGAACGAAGATGAGCCTTGTGTCTACAAGAAGGTCAGTGGGAGCATGATCGTTTTCCTGGTACTATATATAGATGACATATTACTCATTGGAAACGATGTCTCTACCCTACAACAAGTAAAGTCTTGGTTGGGGAAATGCTTTTCTATGAAGGACCTAGGTGAAGCAGCCTATATATTAGGAATCAGAATCTATAGAGATAGATCACAAAAACTGTTTGGCCTAAGTCAGAGTACATACATAGACAAAGTGTTGGGACGCTTTAATATGCATGATTCCAAGAAAGGATTCATACCTATGCAACATGGTCTGTGTCTATCAAAACAACAATCCCCTTCAACTAAGGAAGAAAGGGATCGCATGAATAAGATTCCATATGCATATGCAATAGGATTTATCATGTATGCCATGTTATGTACTCGACCAGATGTCTCGTATGCTTTAAGTGCAACGAGTAGGTACCAATCTGATCCTGGTGATGCTTATTGGGTAGCTGTCAAGAATATCCTTAAGTATTTGAGAAAGACTAAGGACTCATTCTTGATATATAGAGGTCAGGAAGAGCTGGCTGTAACTGGATACACTGATGCTAGCTTCCAGACAGATAAGGATGATTTTAGATCGCAATCTGGTTATGTGTTTTGCTTAAACGGCGGCGCTGTGAGCTGGAAAAGTTCAAAGCAAGATATAATTGTTAATTCTACAACCGAGGCCGAGTATATTGTTGCCTCAAGTGCAGCAAAGGAAGCTGTTTGGATCAAAAAGTTCATTAGTGAACTTGGCATAGTTCCTAGCATTGTGGATCCCATTGGTCTCTATTGTGATAACAATGGTGCTATCGCACAAGCTAAGGAACCTAGATCTCACCAACGATCCAAACGCATACTTAGGCGTTATCACCTCATTCGAGAGATAATAGATAAAGGAGATGTGAAAATATGCAGAGTACCTACACTTGATAATATTGCTGACCCACTGACAAAGCCTCTTGCGCAGCAGAAGCATGATGGCCATACTAGATCTATGGGCATTAGGGGTATGCCTGATTGGCTCTAGTGCTAGTGGGAGATTGTTGGTGTAATCCCGAGAGGCCAATACTTTTGGTACTTGTATCGAATTATTTATTAATAATAAAAGGCTTTTTCTTTATTATGTTTGTTTAATAAAGTCCCTAGAATAGCTAGTCCGTTTAATGTATCAAGTGTGACTTAATCATGAGATCACATTAAACATAAGGACAATATTCTTAAAGTATCCGTAGTCGAGCTTTACTGTGAAGTGGGATAACATTAAAGCATAAAGACTATTATGTACCTAGACTAATGATCACATCTCATGGATCATGGATAAGGAGTTATCAAGTCTTAAACATAGGTATGAATATTAAAAGTAATATTCACACTGGATTGACCCATTATGAGAATACTATATAGAATGTTATGCAAAGTGTCATAAGTTATTCTCATGGTGATAATGGTGTATACCACCCTTCGACCTGAAACCACTATGGACCCTAGATGTAGAGTCGAGTGCCTTGTTGTTGATCAAAAGTTGTCCGTAACTGGATGACCATAAGGACAGTTGATGGGTACTCCACGAAGCATGCTAAGGGACATGAGTGACCTAGATGGAATTTGCCCATCCTGCGTAACAAGATAAATGTCTATGGGCCCAATATTGAACTAGACAAGGATGACACGGTCTATGCCTTGTGTTCAATATAGACATAAGGGCAAAAGGGTAATTATACACATAAGTATTATCACAGAAGGATTTGTCAGATCACATGACATTTTCGTGTCTTGGGTAGTAGTGATGTGTTGCTAGATACTGCTCACTGTTTATTATGTTAAATGTGTGATTTAATATAATTGCCAATGACGCGAAAACCTACAGGGTCACACACAAAAGGACGGATTGATGAGAGATATAGTAACTAAGGAACATCGTAAGGTACGGTGCACTTAAGTGAATTGTTGAACATCGTAAGGTACGGTGTACTTAAGTAGAATACGAAATATGGTAAGGTACCACGCACTTAAGTGATTTTGGCATATTATAAGATATGGGCCTCATACACTTAAGTGGGCTTTTTAGCTTGCAGCCCACATAAGTGGTTTTATAAATAGAACCCTTGTGCAGAAGCATTTGTGCAGTTGCAATTTCGTTTTTCTCTCTCCCTCTCACTCAAAGCCTTCATTCGTAGCAGCTAGCACTAAGATTGAAGGAATCCGTTCGTGTGGACTGAGTAGAGGCGTTGTCATCATTCAACGTTCGTGATCGCTCCGTAGGTCTGCATCAAAGGTTTCAATCGTCACAAGAGGTAACGATTCTATCACATGATCATGCCCATTCGTAAGGATCACTAAAGGAGAAAATTTTAAAGCTGCATTTTGGATCGCTATTCTCCTTCATGCTCAACATGCATTACCATTTTACAAGTTGCTGAAGAAAGAAGAAAACTTTGAATGAACTCCAAAATGTAAACAAACAATCATATCCCTCAATTCAACCTTATCAACCCTAGTAGTGCTATCCATACTGGTTGTCGAAGAATTGATGTTCCTTTACTTGCTTATCTCTACCGAAGCAGATAATGTCGTCCTCATCCGAGAAATGGATTCTAGTTAAAACTCAGTGTACTTCATATCTAAGGTGCTAGCCATACCTAAAACACGATATCCAAATATAGATAAAGCATTGTTAGCATTAATTATTGCATATAGGAAGTTGCAGCATTATTTTTTGGAAAATGTTATGATGTTTGCATCGATCTAGATCTAAAATAGGTACTCCAAAGGCTATATCTAGCATGACAGTTGACCAAATGTTCTATCGATATGTATGAGTTTAATGTCTCTTTCAAAATTAGGAAAGCGTTGAAGGCCCAATATTTAGCAAACTTCATAGTAGAAATGACTTTGGGTTCATCCAAACCAGCTCATACTTGGATTATGTTCACATATGGATCATCCAATAGTAGAGAGCGAAAGAGATAGGGTTGGTCTCATATTGAAAAATAACGTTTGTTTGGTGGTTGAAGTATCCCTAAGTTTTGAGTTCCCCACTACCCATGACCAGGCTGAGTATGAAGCTTTTATCACATGTCTCATATTAGCAGTTGAGATAGGGGTTGAAAACATAAAGTTAATAATAAATTCATATCCAGTAGTATCATAAGTCAAAAGAGAGGATCATAATAAAGACTCATGATTACATTAGTATGTCAACCCAACTAGAGAAAGATATGTGGAGTTTAAATCTCATGAAATCTACACGCCCCTAGAGAGTTGAATATCAGGGCAAAGATCCTATTTGAGCTTGCTAGCACTGGAGCCTCCACCGTCAACTATTCATTCATCCAAGAAACCAGGAGAAACCCATACATAAAACTTCCAAAATGGAGATGGAAATTACATAATACACCTGATAAGGGTCAAATTATATTGATTATTTGTATAAATTAGTGGCACTTATTTGTTTAAGTCATCAGATTTGCAAGTCAATCCCTCAACTTTTGTGTAAAAAAAGCAATACGGTTCATCATGTAAATTTTATGAAGTTTAATAAATTTTTGAAATTTATTTTGTAGTTTTGTTGCATTGGAGGAACTCTTAAAGTCAAAAGGCAAAAGAGTGACTTCAACATGCAATTTTGGATCAAAAGCATGCCTGTAGGTGGGGCTAAGCGCGGTCATAGCGCAACCCAATTTTTTTGGACAGGAGATACCGCACTAAGCACAATCTAGTGGCGTTAAGCTCCACTTAAGACAGTTTGATATGTTTGGTCCTTTATACGTGCTAAGCGTGATCTGATGGGGCTTAGTGCGGTATGCAAAATTGTGTTTGTATAAAAGCTCTCTCACTTCATCTTTTTAGGGTGAGACACCAACTTTGGGAACCAAATACACCAATAACTCAGAGAAAATCAGAAATAATAGAATCAGAGTTGGATACGCATCAATACTTGGGAAATCATTATTAATGATCATTCATCTCTTCTCTTTTCTTGTGAATCAAGCTACCATGATGATGTGTAGCTAAATCCTTTGTGTCCGGATTCGATGTAATTAATGATACTCGTATGTATTTATTTTGATCTTTGTTATTTGAACTAGTTATGAATCAATATATATGTATCTTTGTTTCCATGTTTTCTTTTATGGTTTCAACTATTATCGAGAAATATCTTTCAAACCTTGACCTAAGATCATCATCTCTCAAAAACTTAAGTCTAGACATAGATTTGGAGTTTGATATTCACTAGTGTCAAATCTCAATGTTATTGTATTGCTTAATTGATTGAGAGATCATCGATTAAAAAATACAGTAAATTCCACAATACCGGTTAGGCATAAGTGTTATTGAAGAGTGATACATGATTATAGTGATTGATAATGATGTTCATATACTAAATTAGTTGAAAACATGTGAAAAAGGTTAATAAAATCTAATCCTAACATGTTTCTTTATCCGTTAATTTTTGAATCATGTATCGTTGTTACATTTTATAGAAATTGTTTCTTTTCACAATCAAAACACTTTTAAACCTATCCTTACAACAATATTAATTGTGGAACGACAATGATATAAAATTAATCCATATGGAGACGATACAAAAATACTTACCCTAGCTAACATAAATTTTCAACAAAATGGCGCCTTTGTCGGGGATTTGCGTTGATATTGCAAGCATAACAACAATTTATCTTGTTTTAATTATTTCGTACTATTATAAACTATCCTATTTATTATCCCTCATGTTTGTTAATTTGTGTGGTTAGCATTTCAAAACTCTATTTATGCGAGGAAAGTTACTGAAAGATCAACTTCTTTTTGATCATGAGATTGAAAGAACAACTCAAAAACTCAATAGTAAAACCAGAAAGAGAAAGCAACTAGCCAAACAAACAAACCAACATGAAGGAACTTCTAACTTTATTGCTTTAACAACTCCTCTTATTGAAGAAGCTATGGTTGAACAAATAGTTCTAACTCATAAGAGGGCCTTTGTCAACAGCCCAAGAAGAAATGCTCATATTGTCAGATCCGCGCAAAATGCGAGAAATCCATAAATGAAGATCGGATTGTTACAAATCTTGTATGCAAATCCTTTTATCGGGCTTGACCATGAAGATCCATATACTCATCTTACCAAGTTCTATGAGATTGTCAGTATGCTTGGATCTCCAGAAGAAGAACAAGTGTTCATGAGATTGTTTCCTCATTCATTGATTGAGAAAGCAAAAGAGTGGTATCTTGATCAACCAACTAACATAGCTTTTACATGAGTTTAGCTCAAGAACTTTCAAACATAACTTTTACAAGATCAAACTCAAAAACCTACAAACATAGCTTTTACACATGTCAAGCTTAAGAATCTACGATCAAGCTTTTACATAAGTTTAGCTAGAAACCTGTAAGTCCTTTAGAAAATAATTACACAAGAAATTCTTACTTTTGGATACAACATATTAAGTAGAACACTGATTGCAAAAAAACTCTCACAAGATCTTTTAGTCTTTTAACAGTATGATAATTCTTTTGAAAAGCAAATGAAAAAATAGAGTGTCTAAGAAAAGGACAAAGATTTATATTCAAAAATGCGGTGCAAATTGAAATGAGGAGAAAACTCATTTATAAAGGAAAATCTTTGGCTTATAATGGAAATGATCCATGGGTAAATTTATTGATTTACCTTGGCTAGTAATTTATTAAATTCTTTCCAAATATGACAATCCTAATTCAAAAAATGAAATCCTAAAGCAACTACCTAATTTAACCAATTAAAAAGTTTTTCTAATCGATTAAAAGGTTATTTACATGCTTTAATCTATTGAACCAAGTCCTTAATGGATTAGGCATTGTAAAAACTTCCCCGTTTGATTATAAATACTTCTTAGTCAATTCCATACAAACCTTAATAGATTTTCAAGAACTTTTATGAAATGTGTGTGTGTGCGCGCGCGTAGTTGTGTGTATGCGTGTTCGTGTGTGCGTCTGTGTGTGTACGTGTGTATGTATGTGTGTGTATGTGTGTGTGTGATTGTCTCAATACTTCAAGACTTACTCTTTACCTTTTACATTTTAATAGAACACTCTAAGACACTAAGTGCATGACCATGCATACTTTCACTTTTTCTATTTTTTAAGACTTTAAGATCTTCTGCTTGATTCATCAACTTGATTAGCAGTTCCATTGGATTATTTAATTCTTTAACTGTTGAGGCTTGATATATCTTCTTGATTAGGTGTAATCATCATAGGCTTTACTTGACGGTTATGTTAATCAGGAAATAATCAAACACATTTATTGTAAATAATTTACATTCATAGAATAGAAAATTAGTAATTAAGAGCTGTAATTAGTTATGATTATTCATTATGAGTTGTAATTACCGACACTATTATATATAGTATCAAATACAATGAGAAAGGCATCAAGCCAGAATTTATAACATGGTATCAGAAGGTTCGATCAAACCAAACCTTTGAAATTGTGTTATCTTGGGCTTGTCCGACGACACCCACTGTGTCGTTCTCGAAATTGTCTCTTCCATTCCGGTTCATTGTCGGATTCGTTCTGTTGTTTGCGGTTTCGTGCCGTATCTTGATTTTGTCTCGGTGATTCTCGATTTGAAGGATTGAGATCGTGATTCTCGATATTGTTCTGGATTGTCGTTACTTGTGTGTGACTCTGAGTTTTGCTGCCGTCTCTTGATTCTCGGTGTTGTTCAGGATTGACGTTGTTTAGGTTCAAGATTGACGGTTTTGCTTTGACATCGTTATTTCATATTTACGATCGATTTTGATTCATTGCTGCCATCTACGACTCTGCAATCGCAACAGCTGTTTCCTTTGTTACGGTATTGGGTATTTAGGTTTCTAAGGTTATTTTGTATTCCTTTCCCTTTTTTTTTCTTTTTCTGTAATTTCAAGCGGTGGGTGCAGAATTAAAAAAAAAAAAAAAAAAAGAATAATAATAATAATTAATTCTGCTGCACGTGTTTTACTTAAAAAAAGTATTGTATTATGAATTCAGAAAAAGAAAAAGATAATTTTTGTGTTCGTTTTACCGGTAAAAATTATCCTGCTTGGGAATTTCAGTTTCGAATGTATGTCAAAGGGAAGGGATTATGGAATCACTTGGATGATATCTCTATGGCGCCATTAGAGACAACTGATTTAGATGCTTGGGAAATCAAAGATGCTCAAATTATCACTTGGATTCTCGGTACTATTGATCCTCAAATGATTAATAATTTGCGATCTTTTTCCACTGCTCAAGAAATGTGGAACTATTTAAAGCGTATTTACAATCAGGACAATGCGGCCAAACGTTTCCAGTTGGAGCTCGAGATAGCCAATTACAAACAAGGTAATATGTCAGTTCAAAAATATTATTCTGGTTTTTTGAATTTGTGGACAGAACACTCTGCGATTATACATGTGGATGTTCCCAAGAGTTCTCTTGCGGATGTCCAGGAGGTCTACAACACTAGTCGACGAGATCAATTTCTTATGAAACTTCGTCCAGAATTTGAAGTTGTCAGAGGTGCTTTGCTGAACAGGAATCCTGTTCCTTCTTTAGACACATGTGTTGGTGAACTTCTTCGAGAGGAACAACGTCTTGCTACTCAAGGAACCATGTCTCATGAAGTTGCTGTTTCTGAGCCTACAGTGGTTGCATTTGCTGCTCAGAGTAGAGGTAAAGGTCGTGATATGAGACAGGTTCAATGTTTCTCCTGTAAACAATTTGGCCATATTTCACGGAGTTGCAATAAAAAGTTCTGCAATTATTGCAAACAGCAAGGTCATATTATATTTGATTGTCCCACACGTCCTCCACGACCAACACAACGTTCAGTGCAGGCATTTCATACAAATACAAATTCTTCTGATGGCCCTTCTGTTACTAATGCATCTAATGATGGTACTCTACAGCCTGAACTAATTCAACAAATGGTACTTTCTGCTCTTTCGGCCTTGGGAATTCAGGGTAAGTCTTCTAATATTTCTCGCCCATGGTTTCTTGATTCTGGTGCATCCAATCACATGACGGGTTCCTCTGAATATTTGCACAATTTACAATCTTATCATGGTAATCAGAAAATTCAAATAGCTGATGGCAATACTTTATCTATCACTAATGTTGGCGATATAAACTCTGACTTTCGGGATGTTCTTGTATCACCCGGAGTTGCTTCCAATTTGTTGTCTGTTGGTCAATTGGTAGATAAAAATTATGATGTTAACTTTTCTAGAGATGGTTGTCTTGTGCAGGAGCAGGTGTCGGGGAAGGTGATCGCGAAGGGGCCTAAAGTGGGAAGATTGTTTCCAATACAATTTATTTCTAATCATTTATCTCTTGCGTGTAATAACGTTTTGAATTCTTATGAGGATTGGCATAGAAAATTAGGTCATCCGAACTCTTCTGTTTTATCTCATTTATGTAAAACTGGTTTGTTGGGAAATAAAAATGTTATTTCTAATGCCTCAGTTTCATGTTCTGTTTGCAAATTGGCTAAAAGTAAAACACTTCCTTTTCCGTCTAATGCTCATCGTGCCTCTACTTGTTTTGAGATAATTCATAGTGATGTATGGGGAATGTCTCCCGTAGTTTCTCATGCTCACTATAAATATTTTGTCACATTTATTGATGATTGTAGTCGTTTTACTTGGATATATTTTCTACGTTCTAAATCTGAAGTGTTTTCTATGTTTCAGAAATTTTTGACATATGTTGAAACTCAATTTCAAGCAAGTGTTAAAATTTTTCGCTCTGACTTTGGTGGTGAGTACATGTCTCATAAGTTTCAGGAATACCTTCAACAAAAAGGCATCCTGTCTCAACGATCTTGTCCCAATACCCCTCAACAAAATGGTATGGCAGAATGTAAGAATCGTCATTTGCTTGATGTAACACGCACTTTACTTCTCCAAGCTTCTGTACCATCCCGATTTTGGGTGGAGGCTCTTTCCACAGTTGTCTTCTTGATCAATCGTCTTCCTTCTATGGTTATTGATCTTGATTCTCCTTTCTTTCGTCTTTTTAAAATTCATCCTGATTATAGTGCTTTACATACTTTTGGGTGTGTGTGTTTTGTTCACTTACCTCCTTTTGAAAGACATAAGCTTGGAGCACAATCCGTTCAATGTGCATTTATGGGATATAGTCACTCTCATAAGGGATTTGTGTGTTATGATGTCACTAACCATCGTTTTCGCATTTCTAGAAATGTGATATTTTTTGATAATCAGTTTATGTTTCCCTGTGTTTCTCCTGCCATTAATGATATTGTTACTCTTCCTAAGTTTTCTATTATGCCTCAATCTATTGAACGTTATAAACCAGGTCATGTACATGTTAGACAAAACAGGCAGCAGGTTCCCACACCCCTTCCCGTCGCTGAACCGCCACCTGATCCTGTACCGGTTGAACCACGACGTTCTGGTAGAATATCTCGCGCACCAGATAGATATTCACCAGACAGGTATGATTCCTCACATACTTCTCTGACTGCCACACTCTCTAGCATATCTCTTCCTACTTGTTACTCACAGGCTGTTAAAGATGTGCGATGGATAAAAGCAATGAATGAAGAGCTTCAAGCTCTTCAAGAGAATTTCACATGGGATATTGTCTCTTGTCCTCCTGATGTCAAACCTATAGGTTGCAAATGGGTGTATTCTGTGAAATTAAATTCTGATGGGTCCCTTAACCGTTACAAGGCTCGTTTGGTTGCTTTAGGAAACAAGCAGGAATATGGAATTGATTATGATGAGACATTTGCACCGGTTGCCAAAATGACAATTGTTCGTACGATCATCTCTATAGCTGCTTCTAGTGGGTGGTCTCTTCATCAAATGGATGTGAAGAATTCTTTTCTTCATGGTGACCTGACAGAAGATATTTATATGATTCCACCTCAAGGCTTATTCTCTTCATCTAAAGGCGTGTGCAAACTCAAACGCTCCTTATATGGTTTGAAACAGACACCTAGAGCATGGTACGAGAAATTCCGTTCCACTCTACTTGGATTCTCCTTTACTCAGAGTTAGTATGATTCCTCTTTATTTATTCATAATACATCTGCGGGTATAGTTCTGCTTCTTTTGTATGTTGATGATATGGTTATTACTGGTTCTGATCATGCTTCCATTCAGCGACTTAAGCAACAATTACAGGCCTCATTTCACATGAAAGATTTGGGTAATCTACATTATTTTCTTGGTCTTGAGGTTCATTCTACATCCAAGGGCATCTTTCTCCATCAACACAAATATGCTACAGATCTTATTTCTATGGCTGGTCTCGAATCGGCTAATCCGGTAGATACTCCTCTTGAGGTTAATGTTAAATATCATCGTGATGATGGTGATCTTTTGCCTGATCCCTTATTGTATCGCCAACTTGTGGGTAGCCTCAACTACTTGACTATTACTCGCCCTGACATATCTTTTGCTGTTCAACAAGTAAGTCAATTCATGCATTCTCCTCGCCATCTTCACTTAGCTGCGGTTCGTCGTATAATTCGCTACTTAAAGGGAACCTCTCACCGCGGATTATTCTTTTCCGTTGGAATTTCTCTTCAGTTGAGTGCTTATAGTGATGCTGATTGGGCAGGGTGTCCTGATACTCGTCGATCTGTTACTGGTTGGTGCATGTTTCTTGGTTCTTCATTGATCTCTTGGAAAAGTAAGAAGCAAGCAAGAGTTTCTAAATCTTCCACTGAATCAGAGTATCGTGCCATGTCTGCTGCTTGTTCAGAAATACTTTGGCTTCGTGGTCTTTTGGCTGAACTTGGATTTCCCCAAACAGAACCAACTTTACTTTATGCTGACAATACAAGTGCCATTCAAATTGTTGCAAATCCTGTTTTTCATGAACGCACCAAACATATCGAAGTTGATTGTCATTCAATACGTGACGCCTACGATGATCGAATAATATCACTTCCTCACGTCAGTACTCAGTTGCAGGTTGCAGATATTCTTACCAAGGCTGTTCCACGCCCACGACATCAGTTTCTTGTTAGCAAATTGATGCTCCTTGACCAGCCGCATCAATTTGAGGGGGGATGTTAATCAGGAAATAATCAAACACATTTATTGTAAATAATTTACATTCATAGAATAGAAAATTAGTAATTAAGAGCTGTAATTAGTTATGATTATTCATTATGAGTTATAATTACCGACACTATTATATATAGTATCAAATACAATGAGAAAGGCATCAAGCCAGAATTTATAACAGGTTAAAATCAACTCTCATATCATAAAGAACTCTCAACATCCAAAATCCATTTGAGTTATGGAGTTGTTATCTTCAAAGTTTCTTCATCAGTTTTCCTCATCAAAACCAACTGACGGTCATACCTGTAAGCAACATGGGCGCTACCCACAGCAAAACACTTGGTCGAACAAACTTTTTTCCAAACAACTCTTTCACTTATTTCTTCTGCTCACTCAACTCTGAAATAGACATCCTAAATGGCGTCATCGACACATTGGAACTAGGAAGACCTAGGTAGTTGCCAATGTTATTAGCTCTGTTGATGGGCATCCAGTTGAATATATTATCTTTGATGTCATCTGTGACCTTATTGTTGAACATCATAGTGGACTTGTTGTAATTGATGAGATGACCCGAGGAATTTTGGTACATATCAAAGATATTGTGGAGCTCCTTAGCTATCTCTTCATTAGCCCTACAAAAAATAAGACTGTCACTAACAAAAAAATAAGTGAAGTATGGCTGGGGAATATTTAGTTATGGAGATACCATGAATTCTTCCTAGATTTTGGCTGTCTAAGATAATCCCGCATAAAACTTCACAGCACATATAATGAAAAGGTATGGAGATAGAGAGTATCCCTGCCTAATGTCACTAGACGCACTTAAACACTTGGAGTTATTCTCATTCACCAATATGAAAAAAGAAACCGAGTTGACATAATTTATGATAATGTTAACTAAATTTAAGGGAAAATCGATAACAATCAATGTTGTTATTGAACTCTATTCCAATCTATCATATTCTTTAATCATATCTAATTTATATCCCACATAACCTTTATTCCTCCTGTTGTTATTGTTCATAGTATGAAAAACTTTAAAAGCAAGAATAATATTATTTGCTATAAGTCTATCCAACATAAAAGCATTTTGGTAAGAGTCGATGATGGTATTTAAGTGGGGCTTGATTCTATTAGCAATAGTCTTGGTAATAATTTTAATGGTAATAATTTTAATGGTATCAGTTTTGAACTGTTCTTTTAGGGTGAAGATCTACTTGTATTCTTGTAAATAATAGAATAAGTAAGATGTGTATTTTTGTGATTAGGATAGCCATATATACAAGTAAACCTGCAGGTATGAGTTTGATCAAAATATGACATATATCCATCAATAAAAAATTTAATGATGTCAAAGATAGTTAGATTCACACAATTGGTCCACATGAGGATAACACCTCCTGTTTTTCCTCCACCAGAGGTGGTACAATCAATGACATAGTGATTAGACATGAAATTTTCAAAATTGTAGTAAACTTTTCTAGAATATATAGAGGATAGCTTAGCTTCTTAGAGGAAAATGATATTCGGCCGATGAGTAGTGATAATCTTTCTGAGAGCACAAACTCTGACAATTTCAACCGATGATTTTCAGGTCTCTCGGCTGGCACTTGGAGAGGTGTTCGGCATTTGTTTGATAATGATTATGGATGCTTCTGAGTTCTCTTTGATGTCTTTCCTTTTGTTTTCCTGAGTTTAAGATGTGTTTTCTTATCTGGTTTGTTTTAGTTGCTTGCTGGTCTTGATCTTCTGGAAGAATTCATGGGGTTGCTGGTGTAACTTTTCTCCCCATCTTCTTGGTTTTGATATTATTGGGGATATCCTATAGTTGAACCCAGATTGAGACAGTGTGGAAATACATGTCTCTGACAGCATAATTCTGATCCATGGTTTTAGAGACAACCACATATTTTTGAAAATCCATGGGTTTCCCTCTAAGAGTACCCGAAAGGCTCTTTTATTAAGCAGCAAAACCTCCATATCAGTCAATTTTTGGGCAGGATCGAATCCACTTTATGATTCTAGTATGAAAATCAAATCGTTTTTCATTAAAACAAAATAGTGAGAAAATATGATATGGTTCCAATCCGGTTCAATAGGGTTCAAACTGTTTTTTCTTAATGTGAATTCATTGTGGCCAAAATTGCAGAAAATCAATTTTCCTTAATAAATCCATTAAACTTCAGTAACATTAAACATAAAAAGCACGGAACTCAACTATTAGAATTCTTCAGACACAATGAAGAGAAACATGGTAATAATATAGATCGCTACATCTCTGGTTTTGATACTCTGTTAAGAACGAAGAACCTGGCACAACAGTAAAAAAAAAAAGGTTTTGATATTTTCCATAAGGAAATATCTTTGGCATGGTACCCCAGCCTATGTCAAGAACACAGATGACGGTGACATTTTGCGAGATCCGAACACAAATAGCTGATGATAGCAGCTTGCTTTGTTTTACAGTAACCCCAACTTGTTTTCTAATTGGTTTCTTTTATTTTGTAAGAACCAAAAATGGGTTGGTCTTTTTAAAAACGGCATGGGCTTTTAGACAACAGATCAATGCAATTTCTGGTTTGGTTTTTCTGGAACACCCCAACCAGTCATCATGCACAAGCGTTAGAGCAAAACACAAAGAACTAGGGGGAGGGGAAGATAATCACAACATAGTGAGGAACTGAAAAGCATTTGACTTGTTCAAAATAATAGGGCAAAACATCATGTTTTCTATAACCTCTGTTTTTTCTAAGTATATGAAGGCATGTGCAACTGTTTAGTTTGGCACAAAAACAGAGCTCCTTCTAGACCACTCTAACTTACAGTTTACACATGATAAAAAAATATTTGATCCATCATACTCGCTGCAGATCATACAACTCACCGACCGAGACTCGACACAAGCATTCAAGAAGCCAAAAAGCAAACCCGGATTAGTATTCAGATATAAGTTGAATCTGCAAAACAGAAAAAAAAATCAACAGTCTCTCTATCATCTCCACAAGCATTCAAACAATGAACATAGAAAATAATGCGTATTCATTTAGCATGTAAACAGATGAAAAATAGAGAGAATACTTACACTGAATCCAGATGAGGATCAAACAACTGCTGGAGGAAGATGGAAGAAAAAATAGTTAAAAGGTGACTTGATAATGCTATGACTTAACCGCAAGGAAAATTGCTTCCTTCTCTCTCTAAATTTTGCTAGTAGTTTTTAAAGCTGAAGTTCAATTTTCTCAGTTTGAGAATCCAAACCCTGTGACCTATCCAATATCCTCCCTCAGCAGCATATAATTCACACTCATGCTTGAGTTTTCTCCATTTCTACAATCATTGCTTCAAAAGCAGATCTTTTATTTGGAGTTTCCTTGATAGGTTCCGTCTCCATTTCACTAACATTGTGCCTCTCATTTTCATGATCAGTATCTTCAACGTTTTCGGGGAAAGGACTGCCCAAAAAAAGTTTTTCCCACGAACCATCATCAGGTAAATCCGGTACGAGAAACGGAGAATGGTTATCTAATGGAGATAATTTCTCATCTAGCAGCAATTTCAAGAACTCAGAACTGATGCACAAGTCTTTCATCCCGTCTGCAGAAAGTTCGGGTTCTGGTTCAAAGGCTGAAGATAGCGGAACTACAGGCTTTAGCGTTTCACTTACAGGTGGCTTATACTTAACTATCATTCCATCAGAAGGAACTGGTTCGTCATCTCGGCTACTGCGGTCCCACATATTCCCTTCTTCTGCAAAACGCCAGTTATTTTCCTTAGGGTGAAGTAGCTGAGCCAGGAATCCAGGGCATTGTACGACCATGACCAAGAACGATAGCATCTGCTGTTGATGCTTCTCCATTCCATCCAGACGATCACTCAATAGAAGCAACTTACTCTCAGAGGATTCAAGGTGCTGCTTATGTTTAACCAACTCCTGTGTCAGGGTTTTTCTATCCGATTTGAGATTCTCCACTTGTTTCCACAGGCTAGATTTAATCGCTTCTAGTGACGGTTCATCAGAATTGTTTTTCCGCGGCAATGCTTTTTGCTGATCGGTAACATGTGGATGTTTCCTTCTACGTATATTCTTCAACAAATGCTTTTTACCCCTAATGAAGTTTTCATTGGCAAATTCCCAATTATCCGTATCAATTTTCCTGAAACCCTGGTAAATTCAACAGTCATGAATTGCTTAATTTTAAAAGAGAATCACTTCAAACAAATAGAGGCACAAACCCTAAGTAATAACAGATTTTAGCTCACAAACTATACTAATCAAGAAATCATAATTATCCAAAATTGATAGAAAACATAAACACAATTCTGCGATTAAAGTAGAAGAATCAAGAAAAACGGGAAGAGTAAAATATATATAGAGAGAGAGAAGGGAGTAACGTACATAGATATTGAGTTGTCTGACGAAGCTGGAGAAATTGTTGTGTTTGAAGTGATTAGGAAGAAGAGTGAGAGAGAATTGAGAGACGTTACCGATGATGAAACTGTTATCGGATTGAGACCAAAAGATGATGGAGTCGGTGGAAGGATCTTCAACCATATCGTAACATTTCGTCAAGAAAGGTGCCACAGAAGAAAAACCATTCTCGCTCGCTGCTTTCACCATAATCGGATACAACGCAAAACAGAGGAACCAACAAAAGAATGACTTTGAAGCACTCTCTCTCTATAACAGAGTCTAACTAGAAACAAAGACTCATGAACTTCGTTTCACCTTCCCCTGGACGCGTTCTTCTACCAGAACTTTTCGTGTGAAGGGGTTTTCGAACCCCCTGGTATATACTTTTGTTATATTATAATATTTTGAAATATTAAAATAATATATATTTCAAATATTAAGTTTTAGTATTGTTTTAAAATTTAAAAAAAAAATGAGTTATAAGTGTCAACAATTTAATATAAAAAAATATTTTTTAGTTGGTTTTAATAAAAAATTAAAGATAATACATTGTGGTTGTGAAATATTTTTACACTATCAATTAATAACATTCAACCATGTCATATCAGTATTTTAAAAATAAAAATATAGTTTGACAGATATGCGTATTTAATTGGTTAACAATGTAAAACTCATAAATATTCTTTTTTTTCCTTATAATTATTAAAAATATATCTTATTTTGTTGTTGATGGCATTAGTTATTACTCTTATAAAAAAGGAAATAGTTTTAACAAATAAATAAGTTGTTAAAACAAATTAGTTAACTAGATAAACTAGATTATATTTAATATCTCTCCTTAAGTTGGAGCATAGAAAGTAAGTCATGATAAAGTAATGGATGAGATTTGGATCAATAGGTTTAATGAAAATGCTGAGAAATTGTTGTGTGATAGAAAGTATATGAAAAAGTTTTTGTTGATGTTTCTCAGATGAGGTGGCAATCGAGTTCAATATATTTTCTGTGTTCGTAGAAGGAGAAATTGATATCGATATGTTTTATGGACTAGTTATCAGAATATAGCATTGTTGTTTGTGAATAAGTAGTTTAAAGCCAATGATAAGATAGATAAGTCATCGAAGCTCACATGTGGTTGATGTCATCGTTTTGTATTCAAAACGATGATGAACTTCTCGATATAATGTTGAAGGGTAATTCAGTATTTTAGTATTAATTTTTGTTAAGCTTGACCTAGCTAATATATGTTAGCACTTTTGTCTATGTGACATTATTGTTTGTATATATAAACAGTATAGCTGCCAATAGTTAGTAGTGCAATACTGAGTGTGTGAATTGTGTACAGTGTGTGTGCAACCATTTGCTGTAATCATTTTGTAATAGTAGTGAAAGTTTGTTATTCTCTCACTTCTCTTTCTTCTTCCATCTTCACCTTCTTCACTTTATGCACCAAAAATGGGTGAACGATGAGGCGTTGTGTGATTGATTTTGTTTCTTGAATTCGTGTTGAATTTCTGATCAAAATCATAACATAATCACATTCTTGTTTCAGTGGGATTGGGAAACACTAGTGTTTAGTGAGATCTGAGTGATTTCTACAAGGTTGAAGATGAACGGAAACAGTAATCTGAGTACTAAGCTTCTAGTGTTCGATGGCAAAAACTGGAATCGATGGATGATTCAGATGCGTGTGTTGTTTGGTTCTCAAGATGTTCTTGATCTCGTCAACGACGGTTACATTCTGATTGCACTTCCAGAAAATGCAACACAACGTGATCTAGGGAAGAAAGACCAGAATGTGTTGTTCTACATCCATCAGTGTGTGGATGTGAACGTGTTTGACAAAATTGCTTATTCGACGATGAAGAAAACTACGTGGGACACATTGGTACGGTGCTAGAATGATGATGCATCAGTGAGGAAGGTAAAGGTTCAGTCTCTACATAAGCAGTATGCGAATCTCAGCATGAAGAACAATGAGAAGGTACATGACTACACCTCCAGAGTGATTCTGATCACAAATGAGACTAAGTCGTGTGGAGAAACTCTCTCTGAAGAAAGTATCACTGAGAAGGTTCTTAGATCTCTTACTCCTCAGTTTGATTACATCGTTGTAAAAATTGAACATTCTAAGGATCTTAGCACCATGAGAATTGAAGAGTTGCAAAGCAGTCTAGAGGCATAAGAGTTGCGTCTAACTGAGAGAAACTCTGAAATGGAGGTAAAGCAGCAGGCTCTGAAAGCAGCTTCTGGTAAGAAATATCATAAGCAGTCTTGGTGAGAAGCCAAAAAGAGATCTGATGGTGTTCAGAAGTCAGAAACCTCAACTTCTGAAAGGCAGAATAATTCTTAGAAGGGGAAGGAGAAGTATGACAAGAGGAAAGTTTAGTGCTACTGTGGTAAGAAGTTTGGCCACTTCGTTGCTGATTGTTGGTCAAACAAGGAAAGGAAGTCAGAAGAAGAAAATGTAGTGAGAGGATATCTTGATGATGAATTTGTGTTATTGGTAGCTTCTGAATATGATTATGCATATTTGGCAGACTGGTGGTATATGACACTGACTACTCAAATCATCCTACAGGAAATAAGAAATGGATGGTTGATTTTGATCCTATGGGAAATGGACAAAGATCAAATGTGCTGATGACAAATACCTCAATGTTGAAGGTATGGGAAATGTCAGAGTATTTTTGAATAATGGTAAAACAACATTGATTCAGAATGTGTGGTATGTTCCTGACATGAAAAGAAATCTGATGAGTGTAGGTCAATTAATTGAGAAATGTTTTTCAGTTACCTTGAAGGGCAATCTTTTGAAGTTGTATGATTGCAATCAGAAGTTGATTATGAAGTCAGAACATGAAAGGAATAGAACATTCAAAGTGAATGTTAAAATTGCAGACTCTGAATGCCTTAGTGCAATAAGTGTTGTGAAGGAAAATGAGTTATGGAATAAAAGATTTGGTCATCTGGACTTCAGAAGCTTAAGGCGTCTGAATTCAAAGAAGTTGGTACATAGAATTCCTGTAATTAAAAAGAAAGAGAAGTCATGCAATGTGTGCATGAGAGAGAAGCAACCAAGACTATGAAATGCCTCCAAGAGCAAAGCATGCTCTGGGTGTAATGCATTCTCATGTGTGTGGACCATTTCCAGTACCTTTACTTGGACGAAATAAAGACTTTGTGTCATTTGTTGATTAGTTCATAGGAATGACATGGGTATCCCTTATAAAGTTCAAACACAAGGTGATTATTGAATTTACGAAATTCAGAATTAAGGCTAAGAATCAGAGTGGTCAGAAGCTGAAAATTCTTAGAACTAATGGTGGAGGTGAGTATAAACCTACAGAGTTCAAGAATTTATGTGAGGAGAATGGAATTGAGAATGAGGTGACTGCTTCATACATTCCCTAACACAATGGTCTTTTTGAAAGAAGAAACCGAACTTTGCAAGATATGACAAGGAGCATGCTGAAGGAGAAGAAGCTACCTCACACCTTGTGGAGAGAAGTTGTTGTCACTGCAACACATATGCTCAACATGTGCCCAACCAAGAAGCTGAAGGAAGTTGTTCCTTTAGAGAATTGTGTAGCGGTAAATTCATGACTATCAAGCTATGGATAAACTTGACGTTAGTAAAACCAGAGTCGCCACCCATTTTTATTGTTTCCAAAGGAAAAGGGAAAAGTATGAACAAAACTCAAAAATAAGAAGTTTTTAAATCAAAACTAATAAAATGCCAGAGATTACAGGTAAGGGGGTTGGTTACAGAAAGGGAAGGTCTTAGCACCCAAAGTATCCTAGGTACTCCTAGGGAGCCCTTTTTTATGTGCGCATATGTATTTGGTACAAAAGATGTTTGAGAAAAATAGAGTGTAGGGATGGGAAAAGAATTCATTGATTATATTTTTGTGTTTGACAAGACCTTTGGTCTTGTGCCTACGTACCAACATAAAAATGAGGGGTCAAAACCTCATAGTTCGTGGTAAAAATTTCAAATAAGTTGGTGAATTACTTTTAACAAAAATTAATAAGAAAGGGCACAAAGGGCCAAAAGTTTGAATGGATTTGTTAGTTATTTTTGTCTTTTGAAATTTAAGTCAACATGGTTAAGTTTATTTACAAGTTTGATTTAAGAAAGAGTTTGAAAATTCAATGGCATAAGGCCAAAGTTTCTAATCATTAAAACATGTTTAAGTTTGAAAACACAAGAAAAGAATTATTTTTTTTGAAAAGGGTGAAGGGTTTTGAAATTAAAGAAGTGGGAGGAGATGAAGAGGCTATCCTAAGCACAAATTTAAAAGTTAAGAGTTGAAAATATCTGACCAATGAGGTGCAATCCAACAGACAATAATGTCATATAGAAACCCATTTTTCCTTGGACTTTAATCAAGCAATAACCAATAAGCAATGAGCAATCTCTAGACATCATGAAGATCAAGGCATCAAATAAAGATGGCCACATACAAGCAAGCACTTCCAATAGCTACTAGTCTTCATTGTCTTCTCATATGTCAAATGAAATATTCCTTGATCAACTCAGAGCAAAAGCATCAGACACAAGATCAAAATAACAATTAAGCACAAAGTCAGAGTAGTAGATGAATTCAAACAAATCCCAAGGCTTATATCAGACGAAGGCTCAGTTCAAGATAGCTTAGTCTCAAAAATGTTGGCATTGGCCAAATCCTTTTAGCACAGGGAATGTTGCCTAATCCTAAGTCCAAAAGTTCAAATCAAGATCAACAGTCCACCAGATGTTTTTTAGGGTTTTTTGTTGTTATTAAGTATTTTAAGGTCCTAAGGCCACAAACAAAACAAAACACACAAACAATATATACAATCACAAGATATGGCTCAAATGAGCAAAGTGAAAATGACATAAACATAAACAAGTTATATGAAATGTAAATGGAAATGAATGATAAATGACTGGAATTTAAATTGCATAAAGTAAATGACTTGAAAGTAAAGCAATATTAACATGAGTTAGTCAAATGTTAGTCAAAAGTTAGTCAAGTGTTAGTGGTGATTTTTAATTGATTAAGTCATTCTTTGGAGAACACTCAACCATCCATTCACAAGTATGAATCCTTAAACCAAGACATCTTCCATGAGAAGGGATCCAATTTGGATAAATCAACAAGTATGCCACTAGCTCTCATGAAAGGAAAAAAAGGTCAAGTCTCCACACAATTCCATGAAGAATGGGAGACTTACAGTATCACTTACTAGAATGTTATGCGTTAGGGTCAAATTTAGCTCTATGTTAAGCAATCATAATTGGCCTTATGTAGAAGTCACAACTATCTGAGGCCGGACAATAAAAATTTAGGTGTTAATGCATGTTAGAGATTTGGTATGAAGGACCTTTAATACCCCAATTTTGGCCCTAAGATCCCTCATGTTATCTCATCATATGCATTGGTTTAGGGGTCACACTTTGGCATCCTCCTTACCCCTCATTCATTGGGTTTGCATTGGGAGAGATCACCAAGCACATTTGATTGTATCATACTTTTTTTTCATTATTTACTAACCAAAATACCAAAAATATGTCAATGTATAGTTTGTTGCTTTTGTAGGTAGTGTGTGTGATCACCCATGCTCTATCAAGCTCATATCTAGGGTTTAAGACCCTCAATGCAAGGATACCAATTAGGAGGTGGTTTAAATTGGCTCTAGACATGATATATGTATCCCTATGGTCTTCCCATATCATTTTGATCAATAAATCATCAAGAGTTTGAAGCTTGTTTGTGTTGGAAGCCCTAATTCATCTGGGTATCTTATGTGACTTCCTCAACAAGTTTCTTCATCATTTGATCAAAATATTTCAAGGGATACTTCATATTATATCATCTTACACATATATGATCCTCCATGAGTCCCAAATATCAAGAGAATGTCAAGTTTGCAAGTTGGTTCATGATGGTTGACCAGAGAAAGTCAACTAGTTAAAACTGGGGTTCCTTAGACCCTATCTCCTACAATTTTTGTCCTATGAAAATGATTCCAAGAGAAACGGTACTCCTTAGGAAATTCCAAACAACTTTCATGTTGAATTCAAGGGCTAGTTTGGCTTGTAAAGTCATTTGTTATAGTGAAATATTATAGGTCTTTTTGTCTAAACCCTAGTTAGAAGGTCAACTTCCAAGGACCATAACTTTCTTATTTTTGATGAGATGAAATCCATTGAAGTTCCATGATTAAATTAAATATGTCCTTTTTAACTTTGATGTTTGCAAGAAGTTCAAATTCAACTTGAAAATGCATGTGCCAAGAGGAAACATTATAGGTCATTTTGGGCCATTACCATTGAACAAGTGATTTTCCTCAACTTCTAAAATGCATAACTCCTTCATGCCATATCCAAATAAGGTCAAATTTATGACCAAATTGAAAAGGTTTTAAAGAGATACAACTTTTATGAATGAACTTTTTCCATTTAAAGTCCATAGAAAAAGTTATTTTAGTTGGAAGAGGTGAACATTTGACTTGGTACTTAGAAATTTTTTAAACATGTTTGATTTTCCAAACTGCCACCTCAAAATTCATCATGATACAAGCTTCAAATGGAAAAGTGTTCAATATTAAAATTGTTCCCCTGGATCTCACCTTTCCAAAAAGTTCAAGACCACCTCATTTGGCTAAAGAATGAAGGACTTGCGCATGGGTTCTTTTCAAGGGACCAATTGGATGATTTTCACCTTCACATTTCAAACTCAAATGCATGGCCACATGACATGATTTCAGCACTATTCACAAGCAATTTTGGACCTGAATACATCACTTGATGGGCCTATCACACGCCCATGCAAGCATGCAATGAAAATTTCTAAATTTGGCAAAGTTTGGAAGTGTGTGGAAATGAATCACATTGGCTATAAATACAACCCTTCATGCTCAAAATTAAGGACCTCATGCCCAAGCTTTGAACCTGCAATCCAAACCCCCACCATTAAAGGATAATCTTGAAGGTTTTCATTTAAAAATCGAGCTTCAAATCTCATTCTATTTTGAGATTGAAACTCCAAGAGTCCAAGCAATTTTCTGATCTTAATCACTTCCTACAAGCTTCACTGATTTTATAGACAACAGAATGGAAGTATTCGTGGATGACTTCTTTTTTTATGGGAAAAGCTTTAAAGGATGTCTTTCGAACTTAGAAATGGTACTTGAGAGATGCACTAAGGTAAATCTCGTATTAAATTGGGAAAAATGCCATTTCATGGTACGACAAGGAATTGTACTTGGACATGTCGTATTCGATTGAGGGATGAAGGTGGATAAAGAGAAATCGAAATTATAGAACATCTTCAACCTTAGAAAACCATTATAGAAATTGCAGTTTCTTAGGACTCATCGGTTTCTAACGACGATTCATTAAGGATTTCTCTAAGATAGCAAAACCACTAACAGGCTTATTAATGAAAGATTTTGAGTTCATATTCGACGAAAAGTGCTTAAAAGCATTTGAATATCTGAAAAATGTTCTTGTTACTGCACCCATTATGAAACCACCTGATTGAAGTAAGCCATTTGAGATAATGTGTGACACTAGTGGTTACGTTGTTGATGCAGTCTTAGGACAAAGAGAAGATAAAATGCTTCATGCTATTTATTATGCAAGTAGAACCTTAGATGACACGCATATGAACTATGCCACCACAGAAAAATAACTCCTAGTCGTTGTGTTCGCAATTAGGTACCTGTTAAGTAAGAAGGATGCTAAAACGAGACTTTTAAGATGGATCCTACTCTTACAAGAATTTGATCTAGAGATCAAAGATAAGAAAGGCACCGAGAACGTAGTAGCAGATCATCTATCTAGGACTGAGGATCTAAAACCCGAACAAGTGCCCATCAATGATGATTTCCCCTACGATCGACTTGTAGCCCAATTAGAAATCGAAAGCAAAATGATCAAGTGCTTTTTAATGTATAATGACACAGAAACCAATGAAGTTGTGGAATCTATTTGCACCAAGACCACCTTGCCATGGTATGTTGACTTTGTCAACTACTTAGTCGCTAAAGTGCTTCGACCAGACCTAACATACCAGCAAAAGAAGAAATTTTTCCACGATCTTAAACATTATTATTGGGACGAACCACTACTTTTCAAGAGGGACGCCGATGGTATTTTCCGTTGATGTGTCCCTGAATCAGAAGTAAATAACATCATATCTCACTACCACTCTACATCCTATGGAGGGCATGCAAGCACCTCGAAGACTTGTGCGAAGATTTTACAATCTGGCCTCTTTTGGCCTAATCCATGGAAAGATATCCACATCTCGATTAAAAATTACGATCGGTGCCAACTGTAACACCCCGATAATAATAAAATAATTATTTGAATTGAGTTAATAATTTAATTATTAATTTAATTAAATAATTGGAAATTTTATTATTATTATTATTTTTTTGAATTATTATTATTTTGGAATAATAATTATTATTTGGAAAATATATATAAGATGGAATTAAGGAAAAAGTCCCATTGGGAGTAAAAACATTTCACGTGAAAAACAGAGAAACGATCGTGAAAGAGGAAAGGGCAAAGAGACAGAGCAAGGGCTGAAGGTTGAAGAGAGAAGAGTTTGGAGCTTAAAGATTCGTCGATTAACTCAGGTAAGGGGGGTTTATCGTCGATTAATGGGTATTTTGGGATAATATGTCATGGGTAGTGATAAGCCGTTAATTTGACCCTAATTGGGATTTGTAAATGTTGAAATGTTGTTGGATGAACTGTGCTGAAAGCTGAAATTAAACCGGTATTTGTGTGAGTAATGATTTCCCGATCGTATAGCTTTTTACGGAATCGGAATCGGAATTCCGGAAGTCCTCCAACGGCGGAATTCTGCATTCTGCCGTGTGTTAGCGCAGGAATTGTTGTTTGGTCTGCGTTAACCGGTTAACCCAGGGTGTTAACCGGTTAACACTGTATTGAAATGTGGAAATATTGAGTTTTTGCCTGCGTTAACCGGTTAGCCCAGGGCGTTAACCGGTTAACGTTGTTGCGTTTTGCCTGAAAATGCTGTTTTGTCCTGCGTTAACCGGTTAACCCAGGGTGTTAACCGGTTAACACTGTTGCAGAAGTGAAAAATTGTTGTTTTAATTGTTGTGTGCCTATGTGAGGGTTGGCCTATGTTGCCTATGGTGTATTAGGGATAAATTCCCGCTGTTTTGAGCAGGAGATGTAATATTAGAATGTACTAATATCGTAGTGGTTGTTTGGCATAATCTGACATGCTTATGTGATGAAATATTGTTGATGTATATGATGTATATGATGCGGTGAATGTATATATTATGCATGTATGTGTGAATAAACTATTGTATGGCTTAGAGTGTGAGCATATGTTTATTCTTGAATTATTGTTGATGTTGCATTGCTAGATGATTAGCATGCATGGCATAGCCTTCGGGGCTGTAGCTAATTCCCATAGTGAGGAATTAGTGAGTGAACCATTGTGGGTTTGTTGTTGATGTTTGCATACTAGATGATTAGTGTGCATAGTCTAGCCTTCGGGGCTGTAGCTAATTCCCATGGTGAGGAATTAGTGAGTGAGTCACTAGGTCTCAAATGAGTGGGACTAGTGAGCTTAGTAGCCGTATCTGGAGGGATCGGTGAGCTTGAACTATATGTTCAAGAATAGTCGGTACCGCATGTGTAGAGTCTCATTGCATAGATATATGTGTGGCGTATAGTATGAATGGATGTGTTCCAATACTATACGTGTGTTGTGTGTTGTTAAGTATGATTTGAGATTATACTGGTGAGTATATTGATGTTGAGTATGATGTTTAAGCCGATGAGCTATTGTTGAATGTGTGTTGCAATTAGGGTGATTGATGTGTTAATTACTTGGCATTACATGTTGTTCTATAATGCTTATTATATTGATTGAGGAACTCACCCTTACAACTATTTTTCAGGTAATGAGAAATGAGTCGAGTAGAAGCTATTGCTTAGAGTCTAGTGTAGTCTCCCTAGTGGGTCGTGCTCTGATAGATGTAACATCGGGAGGGAACACTTTGATTGTTGTCGTTGATGGTTTCGAACTAAATTATATGAGAATGTTACATGTTTTGCATGATTGAGTTGATCTCTATCCGCTGCGTAATTGTGCAAATACTTTATGTTTGAATTAAACGTAATGAGCATGACTGTTATATTGTTTAAATGGTGTGGAATATTTGTGTGACACCCTTGGTGCACTATTACTCTGATTTTATGTTTATTATTTTAATTAATTTTTGGGGTAAATTAGAAGGGTGTTACATTAGTGGTATCAGAGCATAGTCGGTCGTGTCGAGTCGTAATTATTCTGTTTTCCCTGTACGGGATAGGTGTTATGTAACCCTATCAGTACTTATTGTTTTAGTTTGTTGGGTTTTCAGAATAGAGATGGCTGGAAGAGGTAGAGATGATGCGGCGATTGCTGAAGCTCTGGGTATGCTAGCTGGAGTACTCGGAGGAAGTCCGAATGTTGTGGGAATGGGAGCTGCTCGTCAACTGAGTGAGTTCCAGAAGAACAATCCTCCGATGTTCAAGGGAGCATACGATCCAGATGGTGCTCAGAAGTGGTTGAAGGAGATCGAGAGGATCTTCAGAGTAACTGAGTGTGCTGATAACCAGAAGGTCAGGTTCGGTACGCATATGCTATCAGAAGAAGCTGATGATTGGTGGGTTGCTACCCGCACTGAGTTGGAGGCTGCTGGAGATGCTGAGATTTCTTGGGCTGTGTTCAGAGAGAGATTTCTGAGGAAGTATTTTCCCGAGGATGTCAGAGGAAAGAAGGAGATAGAGTTCTTGGAATTGAAGCAGGGTAACAGGTCTGTTACGGAGTATGCTGCTAAGTTCACAGAGCTGTCGAAGTACTACACTCCCTATGCTGAGGCTGCTGGGGAATTTTCGAAGTGTGTGAAGTTTGAGAACGGATTGCGTCCCGAGATCAAGCAGGCTATTGGATATCAGAGGATCAGGGTGTTTTCTGACTTGGTTGACTGTTGCAGAATTTTTGAACAGGATTCCAAGGCTAGAGCAGAAAGCTATCAGCAGAGGGTTGATAGGAAGGGTAAGAATCAGATGGATCGTGGAAAACCGTATGCAGCTGGCAAAGGTTTTCAGAAGCAGAGTGGGATGAAGAGGCCTAGTGGGGGAGACTCTAGTGCTCCTGCTAAGTGTTATAGATGTGGTCGGGCTGGACATCGTGTTCATGAGTGTACCAGTGCTGAGATGAAGTGTTTCAAGTGTGGGAAAGGTGGTCACTTGGCTGCAGAGTGCCGATTGAAGACTGTAACTTGTTTCAACTGTGGAGAGTTGGGTCATATCAGTCCCCAGTGTCCGAAGCCGAAGAAGGAGAATCAGTCAGGAGGCAAGGTTTTTGCTCTATCAGGTTCTGAGACTTCTGCAGATGATCGTTTGATCAGAGGTACGTGTTATATTAATGGCTTTCCTCTTATAGCTATTATTGACACAGGTGCTACTCATTCTTTTATATCTGTGGATTGTGCTGTGAAGCTTAAGTTAGAGATATCTGAGATGTTTGGAAGTATGGTGATTGATACTCCTGCGAAGGGTTCAGTGACTACTACTTCGGTTTGTTGGAGTTGTCCTTTGAATATTTTTGGTAGAGATTTTGGGATAGACCTTGTGTGTCTTCCATTAGTGCAGATTGACGTTATCTTGGGTATGAACTGGTTGGTGTTTAACCGAGTTTATATCAACTGTTTTGATAAGACGGTGATATTTCCTGAGATTGAGGAAGGGCAGAGTCTGTTTCTATCAGCCAGGCAGGTGAATGAGGAAGTGGCAGATGGGGCAGAGTTGTTTATGCTGTTGGCAACTTTAGAGGCTAAAGATAAACTGGTGATTCGTGATCTAGCAGTGGTGTGTGACTTTCCTGATGTGTTTCCGGAAGAAGTGAATGAGTTACCGCCAGAGCGTGAAGTTGAGTTCTCGATTGAATTGGTACCTGGTACTAGACCGATATCGATGGCTCCGTACCGTATGTCTGCTGTTGAGTTAGCTGAATTGAAAAGTCAGTTGGAAGATTTGTTGGATAAGAAGTTTATTCGTCCAAGTGTGTCACCGTGGGGTGCACCAGTGTTGTTGGTTAAGAAGAAGGAAGGTACTATGAGGTTGTGTGTGGACTACAGGCAACTGAATAAAGTGACGATCAAGAATCGGTATCCTTTGCCGAGGATTGATGATTTGATGGATCAGTTGGTTGGTGCGAGTGTGTTCAGCAAGATAGATTTGAGATCTGGGTATCATCAGATACGTGTGAAAACTGAGGATATTCAGAAGACTGCTTTCAGAACGAGGTATGGACATTATGAGTATTCTGTAATGCCTTTTGGTGTGACTAATGCGCCTGGAGTATTTATGGAGTACATGAATAGGATTTTCCATCCGTACTTGGATCAGTTTGTTGTGGTGTTTATTGATGACATTTTGGTGTATTCGAAATCTGAAGAAGAACATGCTGAGCATTTGAGAATGGTTTTGGGAATTCTACGAGAAAAGAAGTTATTTGCTAAACTGTCAAAGTGTGAATTTTGGTTAGAAGAGGTTAGTTTTCTTGGTCATGTGATTTCAAGAGGTGGTGTTGCTGTTGATCCTTCTAAGATAGAAGCGGTGTCTAAGTGGGAAGCTCCGAAGTCTGTTGCTGAGATTCGAAGTTTCCTTGGTTTGGCTGGTTATTATAGGAAGTTCATTGAGGGATTTTCTAAGTTGGCGTTACCGTTGACGATGTTGACTAGAAAGGGGCAAGCGTTTGTTTGGGACTCAAAATGTGAAGAAGGTTTCCAAGAGTTAAAGAGAAGGTTGACTAGTGCTCCTATTCTGATATTACCGAGTTCGTCGGAACCATTTGAGGTTTACTGTGATGCTTCATTGTTGGGTTTGGGTGGTGTGTTGATGCAGAATAAGCAGGTTATAGCTTATGCTTCGAGACAACTGAGGATTCATGAAAGGAACTATCCGACGCACGATTTAGAGTTGGCAGCTGTAGTGTTTGTTTTGAAGTTGTGGAGGCATTACTTGTATGGATCAAGATTTGAGGTTTTCAGTGACCATAAGAGTTTAAAGTATTTGTTTGATCAGAAAGAGTTGAATATGAGACAGAGGAGATGGTTCGAGTTTCTGAAGGATTATGATTTTGGTTTGAATTACCATCCGGGTAAAGCAAATGTAGTGGCTGATGCATTGAGTCGGAAATCATTACATATGTCTATGTTAATGGTTAAGGAATTGGATTTAATTGAGCAGTTTAGAGACTTGAGTTTGGTGTGTGAGAGTACTCACAACAGTGTTAAATTGGGAATGTTGAAGTTAACGAGTGGTATTCTGAAGGAGATCAGAGAGGGTCAGAAATCCGATATGCTTTTGGTTGATAAGTTGACTTTAGTGAATCAAGGTCGAGGTGGTGAATTCAGAGTTGATGAGAATGGTGTTTTGAAATTTGGTAATCGGGTGTGTATTCCGGATGTGATCGAACTTAAGAAGAGTATCCTTGAGGAAGGACATCGTAGTGGCTTGAGTATTCATCCTGGAGCTACGAAGATGTATCATGATTTGAAGAGGTTATTTTGGTGGCCGGGAATGAAAAGAGAAATTGCAAGTTTTGTTTATTCCTGTTTGACTTGTCAGAAGTCGAAGATTGAGCATCAGAAGCCGTCTGGGCTAATGCAACCGTTGGCTATTCCAGAGTGGAAGTGGGATAGTATCAGTATGGATTTTGTTTCTGGTTTGCCGAGGACAAGTAAGAATTTTGAAGCTATTTGGGTGATTGTGGATAGATTGACGAAGTCGGCTCATTTCATTCCTATCAGAATGGATTATTCGTTAGAGAGATTGGCTGAGTTGTATATTGAGAAGATTGTAAGTTTGCATGGTATTCCGTCGAGTATCGTTTCTGACAGAGATCCTAGATTTACATCGAAGTTCTGGGAAGGTTTGCAGAAGGCATTGGGAACTAAGTTGAGACTGAGTTCTGCATATCATCCGCAGACTGATGGTCAGACTGAGAGGACGATTCAGTCACTAGAGGATCTTTTGAGAGCTTGTGTTTTGGAAAAGGGAGGTGCTTGGGATTGTTATTTGCCTTTGATTGAGTTTACCTACAACAATAGTTTTCATTCGAGCATTGGTATGGCACCGTTTGAAGCTTTGTATGGTAGGAGATGTCGGACACCTTTATGTTGGTATGAGTCCGGTGAGAGTGCTGTGGTTGGACCGGAGATTGTTCAACAGACTACAGACAAGATTAAGATGATTCAGGAGAAGATGAGAATTGCTCAGAGTCGTCAGAAGAGTTATCATGATAAGAGGAGGAAGTCACTTGAGTTCCAAGAGGGAGATCATGTGTTTCTTCGCGTCACTCCGATAACTGGTGTTGGTCGAGCTTTGAAGTCGAAGAAGTTGACACCTCGATTTATTGGTCCTTATCAGATTTTGGAGAGGATAGGAGAAGTAGCCTATCGTATCGCCTTACCGCCGTCGCTTGCGAATTTGCATGAAGTTTTTCATGTGTCTCAGTTGAGGAGGTACATTCATGATCTGTCGCATGTAGTCCAAATAGATGATGTGCAGGTGAGAGATAACCTGACTGTTGAAACATCACCTATGAGGATCGAGGATCGAGAGTTGAAGCAGTTGCGGGGTAAAGAGATTGCCTTGGTGAAGGTAGCTTGGGGAGGACCAGCAGGTGGCAACGTGACTTGGGAACTGGAGAGTAAGATGAAGGAGTCTTATCCAGAGTTGTTCGCTTGAGGTATGTTTTCGAGGACGAAAACTCTTTTAGTGGGGGAGAGTTGTAACACCCCGATAATAATAAAATAATTATTTGAATTGAGTTAATAATTTAATTATTAATTTAATTAAATAATTGGAAATTTTATTATTATTATTATTATTTTGAATTATTATTATTTTGGAATAATAATTATTATTTGGAAAATATATATAAGATGGAATTAAGGAAAAAGTCCCATTGGGAGTAAAAACATTTCACGTGAAAAACAGAGAAACGATCGTGAAAGAGGAAAGGGCAAAGAGACAGAGCAAGGGCTGAAGGTTGAAGAGAGAAGAGTTTGGAGCTTAAAGATTCGTCGATTAACTCAGGTAAGGGGGGTTTATCGTCGATTAATGGGTATTTTGGGATAATATGTCATGGGTAGTGATAAGCCGTTAATTTGACCCTAATTGGGATTTGTAAATGTTGAAATGTTGTTGGATGAACTGTGCTGAAAGCTGAAATTAAACCGGTATTTGTGTGAGTAATGATTTCCCGATCGTATAGCTTTTTACGGAATCGGAATCGGAATTCCGGAAGTCCTCCAACGGCGGAATTCTGCATTCTGCCGTGTGTTAGCGCAGGAATTGTTGTTTGGTCTGCGTTAACCGGTTAACCCAGGGTGTTAACCGGTTAACACTGTATTGAAATGTGGAAATATTGAGTTTTTGCCTGCGTTAACCGGTTAGCCCAGGGCGTTAACCGGTTAACGCTGTTGCGTTTTGCCTGAAAATGCTGTTTTGTCCTGCGTTAACCGGTTAACCCAGGGTGTTAACCGGTTAACACTGTTGCAGAAGTGAAAAATTGTTGTTTTAATTGTTGTGTGCCTATGTGAGGGTTGGCCTATGTTGCCTATGGTGTATTAGGGATAAATTCCCGCTGTTTTGAGCAGGAGATGTAATATTAGAATGTACTAATATCGTAGTGGTTGTTTGGCATAATCTGACATGCTTATGTGATGAAATATTGTTGATGTATATGATGTATATGATGCGGTGAATGTATATATTATGCATGTATGTGTGAATAAACTATTGTATGGCTTAGAGTGTGAGCATATGTTTATTCTTGAATTATTGTTGATGTTGCATTGCTAGATGATTAGCATGCATGGCATAGCCTTCGGGGTTGTAGCTAATTCCCATAGTGAGGAATTAGTGAGTGAACCATTGTGGGTTTGTTGTTGATGTTTGCATACTAGATGATTAGTGTGCATAGTCTAGCCTTCGGGGCTGTAGCTAATTCCCATGGTGAGGAATTAGTGAGTGAGTCACTAGGTCTCAAATGAGTGGGACTAGTGAGCTTAGTAGCCGTATCTGGAGGGATCGGTGAGCTTGAACTATATGTTCAAGAATAGTCGGTACCGCATGTGTAGAGTCTCATTGCATAGATATATGTGTGGCGTATAGTATGAATGGATGTGTTCCAATACTATACGTGTGTTGTGTGTTGTTAAGTATGATTTGAGATTATACTGGTGAGTATATTGATGTTGAGTATGATGTTTAAGCCGATGAGCTATTGTTGAATGTGTGTTGCAATTAGGGTGATTGATGTGTTAATTACTTGGCATTACATGTTGTTCTATAATGCTTATTATATTGATTGAGGAACTCACCCTTACAACTATTTTTCAGGTAATGAGAAATGAGTCGAGTAGAAGCTATTGCTTGGAGTCTAGTGTAGTCTCCCTAGTGGGTCGTGCTCTGATAGATGTAACATCGGGAGGGAACACTTTGATTGTTGTCGTTGATGGTTTCGAACTAAATTATATGAGAATGTTACATGTTTTGCATGATTGAGTTGATCTCTATCCGCTGCGTAATTGTGCAAATACTTTATGTTTGAATTAAACGTAATGAGCATGACTGTTATATTGTTTAAATGGTGTGGAATATTTGTGTGACACCCTTGGTGCACTATTACTCTGATTTTATGTTTATTATTTTAATTAATTTTTGGGGTAAATTAGAAGGGTGTTACACCAACGCACTGGCAACATCTTTAGTCGCGATGAGATGCCACTAAAAGGTATCTTAGAGTTAAAAGTCTTTGATGTTTGGGGTATAGATTTCATGGGTCCTTTCCCATATTCTTTTGGTAACAAATACATACTCGTTGTAGGTGATTACGTATCAAAATGGATCGAGGTAGTAGCCTCTCCCACTAACGATGCACGAGTAATGATTAAACTTTTCAAGAATAAAATCTTCCCTATGTTCGATGTACCAATACTTGTGATCAGCGGTGGAGGTTCTCACTTCATTTCCAAAATCTTCAAAAGATTGTTGCTGAAATATGGAGTCTGACACCGTGTAGCAACGCCATATCACCCTCAAACAAGTGGGCAAGCTGAAGTTTCCAATAGAGAAATTAAACAAGTTTTGGAGAAAACCGTTGCAACCTCTAGTAAAGATTGGTCTGTGAAACTTCATGAAGCTCTGTGGGCTTATAGGACAGCTTACAAAACCCCGATAGGAACAACACCATTCAAACTAGTTTATGGTAAATCATGTCACCTGCCTGTGGAACTCGAGCATAAAGCTTATTGGGCCATTAAGACCCTTAACATGAACTACACAACTGGAGGCGAGAAAATAATTTTGGATACCCATGAACTAGAAGAACTTAGACTAGATGCCTATGAGAATGCCCGTATTTATAAGGAAAGAACCAAATAGTGGCATCACAAACGAATTACAAGGCGATAATTCAATGAGGGTGACATAGTCCTTATCTTTAATTCTTGACTCAAATTATTTCCAGGAAAACTTCGTTCTAGATGGTCTGACCCTTTTGAGGTCACGAGAGTTTTACAAAGTGGAGCTATGGAAATAAGAGGTAAAACCAATGAACCATTCAAATAAGTTGGTGAATTACTTTTAACAAAAGGTTAATAAGGAAAGGCACATAGAGCCAAAAGTTTGAATGAAGCTGTTAGTTCTTTTTGTCTTTTGAAATTTAAGTCAATATGGTTAAGTTAATTTACAAATTTGATTTAAGAAAGAGTTTGAAAATTCAATGGCATAAGGCCAAAGTTTCTAGTCATTAAACAATGTCTAAGTTTGAAATCACAAGCAAATAAGGGTTTTTGAAAAGAGGGAGAGATTTTGAAATTTAAGAAGTGGGAGGAGATGAAGGGACTACCCTAAGCAAAAATTTAAAAGTTAAGAGTTGAAAAGATCTGACCAATGGGATGCAATCCAATAGACAAGAATGTCATATAGAAATCCATTTTCCTTTGGACGTTTAATCAAGCAATAACCAATAAGCAATGAGCAACATCCAGACATCATGAAGATCAAGGCATCAAATACAGATATAGCTAATTGACTTCATGATGTCTGATATAGCTAATTGACTGATTGATTATTGCTTGATTTAAAGTCCTAAGGGAAAATGGGTTTCTATATGACATTCTTGTCTGTTGGATTGCATCCTATTGGTCAGATCTTTTCAACTCTTAACTTTTAATTTTATGCTTAGGATTAGTCTCTTCATCTCCTCCCACTTCTTAAATTTCAAAATCTCTCCCCTTTTCAAAAACTTTCTTTGCTTGTGATTTCAAACTTAGACCTTATTTCAAGTAGAAACTTTGGTCTTATGCCATTGAATTTTTAAACTCCTTTTTCTTAAATCAAACTTGTAAGTAAATCTAATCATATGGCCTTAGAATTTCGAAAAGACAAAAAGAACTAACAACTCAATTCAAACCTTTGCCCCCCTTAGTGCCCTTCTCAATTAAATTTTTGTTAAAAGCAAATCACCAACTTTGAAATTTTTACCGCGAACTATGAGGTTTTGATCCCTCATTTTTATGTTGGTACGTAGGCACAAGTCCGAAGGTCTTGTCAAACACAAAAATATAATCAATAAATTCTTTTCTCATCCCCACACTCTATTTTTATCAAACATCTTTTATACCAAAAACATATACACACATAAAAAAGGGCTCACTAGGAGTACCTAGGACACTTTGGGTGCTAACACCTTCCCTCTGTATAACCAACCCCCTTACCTGTAATCTCTGGCATTTTATTAGTTTTGATTTGAAAACTTCTTATCTTTGGGTTTTGTTCGTATTTTTCCCTCTTCCTTTGGAAACAATAAAAGCGTAGTAGCGACTCTGGTTTTATTGATGTTAAGTTTATCCATAGCTTGATGGTCATGAATTTACCGCTACACTAACTAAATAGTTCGCGTTGAGTGCAATAGATGTGAGGGGTGCTAATACCTTCCTCTCGCATAATCAACTCAGAAATCCTAATTTGGTTGCGACACCCATTTTATTTTTCTTTTAAGGGTTTTATAATTATTTCCTTGTTCCTTATGGAATAAATAAATTTTGGTGGAGACTATGTTCTCATCTTGGGAGTGTAGCGGTAAATTTATGACCATCAAGCTATGGATAAACTTAACGTCAATAAAATCAGAGTTGTCACCACGCTTTTATTGTTTCCAAAGGAAAAGAGAAAAGTACAAACAAAACCCAAAGATAAGAAGTTTTCAAATCAAAACTAATAAAATTCCATAGATTACAGGTAAGGGGGTTGGTTAGACAAAGGGAAGGTGTTAGTACCCAAAGTGTCTTAGGTACTCCTAGGAAGCCCTTTTTTATGTGTGTATGTGTTTTTGGTATAAAAGATGTTTGACAAAATAGAGTGTAGGGATGAGAAAATAATTCATTGATTATATTTTTGTGTTTGACAAGACCTTCGGACTTGTGCCTATGTACCGACATAAAAATGAGGGATCAAAACCTCGTAGTTCATGGTAACAATTTCAAAATGAGTGAATTGCTTTTAATCAGAAGTTTAATTGAGAAGGGCACAAAGGCCAAAAAATCTTGAATGAAGTTGTTAGTTCTTTTTGTCTTTTGAAATTTTAAGTCAATATGATTAAGTTTATTTACAATTTTGATTTAAGAAAGAGTTTGAAAATTCAATGGCATAAGGCCGAAGTTTCTACTTGAAATAAGGTCTATGTTTGAAATCACAAGCAAATGATTTTTTTGAAAAGGGGGAGAGATTTTAAAATTTAAGAAGTGGGATAATATGAAGAGGCTACCCTAAGCATAAAATTAAAAGTTCGGAGTTGAAAAGATCTGACCAATGAGATGCAATCCAATAGACAAGAATGTCATATAGAAAACCATTTTCCCTTGGACTTTGAATCAAGCAATAATCAACAAGCAATTATTAATATCAAACATCATGAAAATCAAGGCATCAAATAAAGATATCCACATCCAAGCAAGCAAATCCCATAGCTAGCAGTCTTCTTTGCCTTCTCATGTATCAGATAAAATACTCCTTGATCAACTCAGAATAAAGCATTAGGCACAAGATCAAAATAACAGTTTGCATCAAGACAATGTAGCAGATGAATTCAAATAAATCCCAAGACTTGCATCAGATGAAGGCTCAGTTCACAATAACTTGGTCTCAGAATGTTTGCAGTGGCCAAGTCCTTTTTGCACAGGGAATGTTGCCTAATCCTAAGTCCAAAAGTCCAGATCAAGATCAGCAGTCCACCAAACATTTTTTAGGGTTTTTGTTGTTTATTAAATATTTTAAGGTCCTAAGACCACAAACAAAATCAAAATGCACAAACAATATATACAATCACAAGATATGGCTCTAATGAACAATGTAAAAATGGCATAAACATAAACAAGTTAAATGAAATGGAAATGGAAGTGAATGATAAATGACTGAAAATTAAATTGCATAAAGTAAATGACTTAAAGTAAAGCAATATTAACAAGAGTTTGTCAAGTGTTAATCGTGTCTTGCTTTTTAATTGATTAAGTCATTCTTTGGAGAACACTCAACCATCCACTCACAAGCATGGATCCTTGAACCAAGACATCTTCCATAGGAAGGAAAAAATGCCAAGTTTCCACACAATACCATGAAGTATGAGAGACTTACAATCTCACTTACTAGAATTTTATGCCTTTAGGGTCAAATTTAGCTCTACGTTAAGCAATCGTAATTGGACTTATGTAGAAGTCACAACTATATGAGGTCGTGGCAATAGAAATTTAGGTGTTAATGCATGTTAGAGATTTGGTATGATGAACTAAACTCCTAAAACATACCACAGACTAAAAGAAAAGATCAAGAGGGATGGACCTATCTCATCCATACTTGTATTGGTTCATCTGACACAAGGTCATTGATGAACCAATTAGCCTTAGGATATTTGAGATTTCATTGGTCAATGAGAGGAATGGGAAAGAATAGGGATGAAGATGAAGAGGGATGGGAATGAGAGAAACACATATTGGTCATGGGAGAAATTTTGTCAAATTAAAATCATTCATTCATTTTAGGAGATGAAATGTACATTTCATCAAATCCCCTAAATCCAATGATTTTAATCCAACAAAAGTCAAATCAACCTTAGCCAAGGTCCAAACAAATAGTCAAACATCACAAGACCATAAAAATGGCTCAATATAATTTTTACAGAATTAATCAATTAAAAATGCATTAAAATTCAATTTAATTTGGTCAAAGCCTAAAATCTCTTCAAAACACCAAATAAATGACCAAGAGATTTATCCTAGGTCAAACAAGGTCAAAGGACCTTAGACAAAAAATTTCATCATTTTTGAAAAGTCAAAAGTATTTTTAAACAATTAAAATATGCATAAAAACATTTAATTCATGAAAAATATCAAAATTAATCCAAAAAATAATTTTAATTCAAAAAATGTAAGAGTAAAATATTTAAAGACTTTTAGTGAAAGTCCCATATTTTTTGGATTAAAAATAAAATTAATATGAATTAAACAAAATAAAGTAATTAAATGAAAAATCAGAAAATACAAAAAAACAAGGGCCATAAGATCATCCTCATTAATTGAGGTGGCAGATCTGATGGCCACACACGCGCGTTCTACCATGCTCCTTAGTCAATGCAATGTACGTGTGGTAATCAGAATGAACGCTCAAGATTAAAACATTTGAACCAAATGAGATGACTTGGGTTTTACCAACGCACCACCGGAGCCCTAGCTCCGGTCATCTTCTCCTATGACCTCCACCGGACTGGTCCCATCTCAACTTAATGAAAAATGAAAAACATGGACACTATTTCAAAGAGAAAATGCTCAGGAGCTTGAATCTGACCTCAATTTTCTCCAATTCCAAGTATATAAAAAGATACAGGGATTTGAATTTTGAGGATCATGAACTGAGTTGCTTCGATTTGACCTCAAAGCAACTCAATCTTGTTGCCTACTGTCGCATCTCGAAAAATACGATTCCTCGCGATGGTCGTGGAAAAATTTACGTTCGAACAGAGTCGCCACCGAACTTTATTTATCCCAATGAAGGGATAGGAAAATATCGATAAATCCTTTAGGAAATGGAGTAATGATCGTCGCAACCATATTCGGGTTCGGGAGTGGATTAGGTAAGGGGAAGGTATTAGCACCCCTTAAGTCCGTTGTACTCAACGGGAACCTTTTAGTTCTAATTTGTGTTTTGAGTGTTAATTTATGTTTGTTTGTCATCTTTGGGTTATAAAATATTGAAAATAGAAATGGATGAGAACCTCGGAAAGGAGAAATGAGAGGTTTTTTATTAGTGTGCTCGCGACGATACAACAATCTCCTGCCTACGTATCCTTATGGTATAATAAGGAAATCAGAGCATTCGTAGTTCGGGGAACTACGACTGGGTGGTGTCTTTTAATGAACAACTGTTTAGATCGCATTCTAAAGGCTAAACGTTGACTTGTCTACTCTCGGTGGAGGCTTAAGCATTAATTTGTTGTGCGCATTAGAAAGGATTAAATAGTGTTCTTTTGAAAATAGTTTTGGTCACACGGGGGCGACAAGTTGGATTAATATGTTGGATATTTTGTTTGACTGGTTTCGATCGCATGGGGCAAGGACAGATAAATTTGATGTGTTGAGATATTTTTGTTGGGTGATGATTACTCGGATAGTCGAGTAAGACAACTCGTATCCTGATAATCGGAAAATGGAATAGAAAACTTTAGACCACTTTCTTTTTCCTCCTTAATTATAAAAGGTTTTGATAATAGTTAATGTGTTGTTGAATGGATGATGAATACTCGGATAGTTGAGTAAGACAACTCGTATCCTAATAATCGGGAAAGGGAATAGAAGACTCTAGACCACTTTCTGTTTCATCTGGGTGATTATGAAAATAAGTTTGCGTATGGTTGATGTATTTTAGCATGAACGACAAATACTTGAATGACTGAGTAAGACAACTCATATCCAAGCATTTGAGAAGAGGAATTGAAGACTCAAGACCATCTCCCTTTTCGTATAGTTCGTTAGGAAAATTATTTGATTAAGTATGAGTTGGTAAAAAAAATGACAATTGTTCGACTGACCGAGTAAGAGAACTCGTATTCAAACAACTGAGGAGTGAAATTGAAAACTGAAAGTTAACTCCCTTTTCATTTAGCTTATTGTGAAAATATTTCGATTTAATCGGAGTTTGGAAGTTGGTATAGGAACGATAATTATTTGACTGACCAAGTAAGAGAACTTGTATTCAAATAGTCGAGGAGAGAAATTGAAAACTCAAAGTCATCTCCCTTTTCGTTTCTTATTATAAAATGATTTGATTTGTTTGTACTTAAATGGATTAGAAATGACGACCATTTGACTAACCGAGTAAGAAAACTCGTATTCAAAAAATCCAGGAGAGGAGTTGAAAACTCAAGACCAAGAAAATGATTTGATTAAGTTATAAGTTGGTGGAAAAATGGCAATTGTTTGACTGACCGAGTAAGAGAACTCGTATTCAAACAATTGAGGAGAGAAGCTAAAGACTCAAAGTCATCTCCCTTTTCATTTAGCTTATTATGAAAGTGTTTTGATTTAATCGGGGTTTGGAAGTTTGTAGAGGAACGGCAATTATTTGACTAGCCAAGTAAGAGAACTTGTATTCAAATAATCGAGGAGAAAAATTAAAAACTCAAAGTCATCTCCTTTTTTCATTTCTTATTATAAAATGATTTGATTTGTTTGTGCTTAGGTGGATAGAAGTGACGACTATTTGACTAACCGAGTAAGAGAACTCGTATTCAAATAACCGAGGAGAGGAATTGGAAACTCAAAGCCATCCCCCTTTTCATTTCCAAATGAAACGGTACTTGATTGCGATTGGGTATTTTAATTTGATGAAAATACTCGACATTGGATCGAGGTTTTAAATTTGTGTTTTGTGAATAAATTGGATTATTTTAGTGTATTGTTCATCTAATCGATCAATTAATAATCGAATAGGTCTCATTGTAAGAAAGCCCAAGAGTAAGCTATGTGAGGTTGATGGCGATGCTTAGAAAGCAATCAGCTTACAAGGACGTTTTGAAAATGGGCTCGATATTGAATCGAGAATTGTGTGATTTGTGTTTTTAAAATTGGTTTGGATTGATGATGGAATTGAATGGCATCGAGTTTGTATTATGCAAAATGGTGAGATTGTTAAAAGTAGCTTTAATATACATTAGCTATATCAAATTAATTAAATCAATTAATCAACATCGAGGGCACAATTATTGACATGGTGGTATATATAAAGAAACAAAGAATGGGCTCAAAGGTCCATCACCAATTTAAATAAACTGAAGAAAAATTAAGTAGCTAATAATAATGCTAAGAAAACAAAACAAATAAATAAATAAGTAAGAAGAAATAAAACCACAAACAGTAATATGGAAGATGCATAGGAGTATGTAATCATCTCACGAAGGGATCTTAATTTGAATTCTTTTAAAAAAAAAACAAACAACAAATCTACACATATATTTTTGGGAAACCAATTTACACTCCATGGACAAAAATTAATTACTCTCTTTTATTGACATCTCAATTCTTATATCTACATATTTTCTCTTATTCTCTCGTCACTTTCCATAGAAGCAATGTAAAATACTCCAAACATAATACACAATAATAAAGAAACTAGTACCCATTGAATATCATGTGTCAGATTCTCATATCATAGTAGACATCCATATTAAATTCCATAAAAAAATGAATGTCTCAAATACTTGTTTCCCTAGAACAACCAGAAAAAAACATTTAATATTCCAATACTAATAACAAACTTATTCATTGCATATATCAAAATATGATGCTCTTTATTTGCTTTCATTTTTATAAAACTGACACTCTTAATAATATGAGTACTAATTAATAATATTGAATTATCATTTTGACTTTTCAACTATTAATAAACCCTTTTTTAATTTTTAATTTTAAAGCCACAAAGCCAACACTTTCTATCTTTCCACGTTCAGTTCTTTTACCACATCATTTTCTTTCATCTCTTTCAATGAAACCAACAAAAATCAATTAAGCAAAGTGAAATCAAAACAAATGAAAAAAAATAAAACTACTTGAAACAACTAACAGTGGTGTGGCGTCGGATTGACAAAGAATGATGAAACGACGACATGAAGCGGTGGTGGAGTCTTAGGCCGCCAGACTCGTTCCGACGGTGGTGCAAGGGTGGTTCCGGCGACGTTGTTGTGGTGGTCGCTGGATGGACACGAGAGTTGCGTTTGTGGATGGAGAAAGGTGAAGGGGCGTTTGGACGGCGGTAAGGGTCGCGTGGAGACGTTGGTAAGGAAGAGGAACAATGATATTTTTCTTTGTTTTTTCAGAGAGTGTCAAAAGGGATTTTTTTGCCTCAGTGGAGGGAGAGTTTTTGTGGTTTATCTCTTTTTCTTCCTTCTGTTACCGTTGACCAAGAGAGAGTAAATAGAGCTAGCTGACATCTAACTTCTCTTTCCAATTTTATTATCGTTGGAGTGTGTGGAGAGAGGAGACCCAATTTGTTTGCCAACTGTCAAAAGAAATCCCCCAAAATCTTGAATGCTAGCTGGCCCTTGGCAAAAGGGATCCAATGCTAACTTAATTTTATTTTATTTATTAAAGAAAATAAGTATATTAAAAATTCATTATCTAAATTCAAACTAAGTAAATAGAGAAAATTCTAATTAATTAATTTGGATATTTGGACAAAGAAAAACAAAATAAAATGACTGATTAAGAATAAAAATCGGGCGAAAATTTGTCTGAAAAATTAAATCGGACGCACTAAAATGATCAACACAAAATATACTTATTGAAAAAATACAGCGTTTCTTCAAATTTTGAAATAAATTTGCATCGGTTAAAAGGCTCAGGCGGGTCAAAACGCAACCGAAACAGCCGCTGAAAAATACAACGAGCACACCAGGTTAAACTACGTGAACCGTAGATTAATAATACTGGCGTCTGCAATTTTAATTTTGAAACTTTTTACCCGCTGATTTTTGCATGTTCTTGAGAAATGATTTACCCGATTGTCTGTATTTTCAAGAATTTATTCCGACTGATATTTTAGATATTATTAATGATGAAATGCGGGTTATGCTGTACAATTGATGCAAATTGAAATAAAAATCGAATTTATGAAATTTTTAAAATGCCCGGACAAAATTGGGGTATGACACCTACATTGGTAGGACTTCAGCCAACCAAAATAATTGAATAATGAGGGAGAATCAAAGAAGAGAAGTTTTTGAAATTTCACCTTCGAGTAACTTCAATTCAGCTTGATCTTGATCTGGATTTTCTTGATCCTTCCTCCTCTTGCTTGCAGTAATCAATTGAGATGGAAAGGACTATGAATTCTTGGAGTTTGAACTTCAAAACAGAAAGTGAAATTCAAACTCGATTTCAAAGAAATCCCCAACAAATTCTATGGTGTGAGGGTATGAGTTCTCTTGGTAAAGCTTGGACAAGGTGTTGATGTGAATTCTTAGGCCATGAGCTTGTTTAAATAGGCAAAGGGAATTGATCTTTGCACCACTTGAAATTTTGCCAAAATTGGAAACCAAGGTGAATGGATGCATGGGCAATGGTTTGGGCCTAAATAATGATGAAATCCATCTCTAATTCGTGCACAAAGAGTACTGAGGTCATCACATGGAAGCATGCAAAGAGGAATGATCATTTGAATCCAAATCTTTCCAAAATAAACCCCACAAAAGAGTCATGCGCAAGTCCCTTAATTTTAGTCCAAATAAGGTGATCTTGGACTTTTTAGAAAGGTGAGGTCAAGGGGAACAAATTTCATGTTGAACACGTTTACATTTTAAGCTTGGATAATGATGAATTTTGAGGTGGAAGTTTGGAAAATCAAACATATTTGAAAATTTTCTAAGTACCAAGTCAAATGTTCACTTCTTCCACCTTGAATAACTTTTGTTATGGACTTCAAATGGAAAACATTCCTTCATAAAAGTTATAGATATTTCAATCCTATTAAATTTGGTCACAAATTTGACCTAATTTGGATTTGTTATGAAGGAGTTATGCATTTTAGAAGTTGAGGAAAATCACTTGTTCAATGGTAATAGCCCAAAATGACCTATAACGTTTCCTCTTGGCACATGAATTTTCAAGTTGAATTTGAACTTCTTCCAAACATAAAAGTTGAAAAAGACATATTGAATTTAATCATGAAACTTTAATGACTTTCATCTCATAAGAATTTAGCAAGTTATGGTCCTTGTAAGTTGACCTCCTAACTAGGGTTCAGACAAAATGACCTATAATCTTTCACCATATAAAATGAATATAAGAAAAACTAGCTCTTGACTTAAACATGAAAGTTTTTTGGAATGTTATAAGGAGTAACTTTTTTCTTGGAATCATTTTCATATGACAAAAACTGTAGGAGATAGGGTCTAGGGAACCCCAATTTTGACCAGTTGACTTTCTCTGGTCAATCACCATGAACCAACTTGCAAACTTGACATTCTCTTTATATTTGGGACTCATGGAGGATCATATATGAATAATATGACGTAATATGAAGTATCCCTATAAATATTTGATCAAATGTTGAAGAAACTTGCTGAGGATGTCACACAAGATACCCAAGTGAACTAGGGTTTCAAAGGCAAACAAGCTTCAAATTCTTGATGAATTCTTGATCAAAATGATATGAGGAGACCATGGGGATCCATATATGATGTTTAGAGTCATTATGTACCATATCTTGGTTAATCTCCTTTCCTTGAGGGTCTCAAACCCTAGACATAAGCTTGATGAAGCATAGAGGAACACACACACTACCTACAAAAGAAACAAAGCTATACATAGACATATTTTTGGCATTTTGGTTAGTAAATAATGAAAAACAAAGTATGATACATTCAAATGTTCTTGGTGATCTCTCCCAATGCAAACCCAATGAATGAGATAACATGAGGGATCTTAGGGTCAAAATTGGGGTCTTGCAGCTGCCTCTATTTAAGGACATTCAAATTGAGGATGTGAAGGTTAAAATCTCCGTATCAACTCAGTAGAACAGACTTAAATAACAATAATAGAAACAAATTTTGGTCCCTAAGAGACCTCATGATGCATATGGTATGAATGTTAAAATAATCTCTATGGGGAAATTATTGCCACAAAGGAAAAAAATACGGAGAGACTGAAAGTCCACAAAAGCATAATGCATTTCGTAAGGAAAAACTCACTGGGGAGACAAAGACTCTGGGGATAAACTGCCGTGCGTAGGCCAGACTACGACTTAAAAACTGTTGGAGATACGAGGAGACCTCCATGAAAATAAATCAATGGAAGGACTCGGTCGGGGATAAAGGGAAAATCTGCAGGGGAAACGGATAAATCAGAACAAAACTGAAATACCTGAACCAAACAGGGGATTGGCGATTTCACTGAGAAAATACGCACTCAAACTCAATTGGGGAAGAATGAACTTCAACATAGGAGTACCAGGAGTATACTATCTATTACCGGTTATTGGGTAAGAAGATAATATACTCGGACAGAGGGACATCCGATACCGATTAGGGTAAACATATCAAGGATGACTCGTTGAGAAAAAGACGGTGTATTCGTTACCGGTTACTGGGTAAGAGCAACCTGCTGGGGAAAATGCGAAACCATCCATAAAAATAGATTTAGACGATGATACATGTTTTGATACGTTTTAGTTTTTATCTAACTACGTATTTAAGTAGTGACTCATTTTGTGTATGTATTATTATCAATGATGTAATCTGTATACAATTAGATACATATGTAATGCATATTGAACATTAATTGTATAATAATTGTGGGTCAGTTTTAGAAACTTTTTTGTATTTCAAAGAAATTATAAATTTGAGATCTACTTATAACAGGTTTTGTATGAAGAGTACCTCTGTGGGGAAACTCCGGATATGAACTTCCGAGCTCATCCCATTTTAATTGTAAAACTACTAAATAGGGGATAACTCGGAGATGCATCTGCGTATAAATACTTATTTTGAAAAACACAGGGAGAATCCAAAATTGCATGACTAAAATATCCTCTAAGACATGATAGGGCTTCTAAGGTCCATATTGAACTAATTTTTTTTATAAATAAGAGATCTCTCATTTTGCATATGTGTATTTCAATGGTGAGAAGTCTCTACTTCAATTTAGGGCCATCTAGGACACACTTTTTGTCGATCTGTCAAACTGAATAACCTACCGTGTTATTCGAATAATCGAAGAGTTGTCAAGTCGAGTATCGTTCATCTTCGATTAATGATGAAGGGAATATATAGTTCAACAAGTTTGAGCTAAAGATAGATGAAGATATAAAGGTTATATGGATTACATTTTACCGTTACACAAGAAAAAGTCTGATTCAAGTATATGCGACGACTGCAAGATCGACCAAAGATATTTTAAAGATGTTGAAACATTCTAAACCATCAGTTCGTTCGTAGCCTAACACAAATAGGATAATCACACTGCACGCTAAGACCAGAAAAAACCAAATAAACTGGAAAAAAAAATCAGTGCAGTCGTGATAGAATGATAATTAACCATCTAATTACTAGTGCTATCATTTTATGATTAGAATGGTGTTTTAAATTTGGGTTCGTTTTAGGTTTGAAGGGATTATATATGATTGGAGATGAAGGAACCAAGTTTGGCTTATGTTGAACAAAAATAGGGAACATTCTCTACTCCTAGTTACATATGATTGGGAAATTGGTCAATGATTTCGATGCTGCATAGCGATTACTCGTCTGTCTATTTATAGCAACAACAGAATGTGAAATTATGCAAAATAAAGCTATGATGAATAATATCTTTATAGCATACCTTGTGAGAAAACTTTTTAACTCTTTCTTGTCAGAATCAAGTTACAAGCTGATATTGTCGTAAAAAAATCACATGAGAAAAAAATCATGTTACAAGCTGATATTGTCATAAAAAAATCACATGAGAAAAAAATCCTAGTTACATTCAAATTGTATTTTACATCGAGATATTTCACAATTATTTAGGTATTCTCTAACTTTGGCACTTTACAATCCTTTTTTGTATTTTATTGAGACATTTGATCGGATGACGTTAATGTATTTGTCTTGACTCTTTGTTATTATTTAGTTATTGATTGTGCTCATTGCCTATTGTCTGTTACGATATTCAATTTGATTTTGATAAGTAGTGACTATTCACCCTAGGACTATTTATTTGAACTACTATAACCGTTAAATTCGCTAATTGACCATGGATATTATAATTAGGAATTATGACTTAAAGACTAACACACTTTATTGTCTAGTTTGACAATACAATTGGTCTGAGGGATCGGAGAATTGACGCTTAGATTAGTGATCTACAAACCAAGGGATTGAGTGCAGTGGTAGAGTTAGTCCGTCGTGTAACTCTATAGTCATTGCATGTCTATTAACACACGTTTCATCAATCAAGTAGAAATAGAGGATTCTGATAATAAGTCACGATCGTCTTTATCATCATTGTTATACAAACTATTTCTTGTGTTTTCGACCAAACAATCTTGAAAAAAACCGTTTATTGTTTTAACTTACATCAGATAATTTTCCTTGTTCTAAATTTGCAATCTCTGTGAAGATGAATTATATTGATTACTTCGATTACAATGCTAGTACATTTGCTAGTAAATTGTCATCAACCAGTCCATGATTGAAGCAACTATTTATGAACTTGGATAGTTTTTTGAGCACTCCGAAATCCTACATCAACACCTTCAATAAAAGTTCTTAATTTGCATATATCACAATGAAGCTCAAGGTTATTAAAATCTTGATTTAAAACCTAAACTCCATATATTTTACGTTTATATATCATCATTTCGTGTTAAATCGCATGAAAAAATGTTTTATGTAAAATCGCACCCTAGAACGATTTTAAACAATTTAAATCGTTCAAAAATCATGTAAAATCGCTATATTTTACACTTTGACTCGAATTTACCTTTTTTTTTAACAAATTTTAAAGGACAATTTTATATTTTGACCCGTGAAAATTCCTCCCACACTTTTTTATTTTGTTAACGTTCAAACGAATCTCCGACTCATCCTTCAAATAATTCAGTCTTTAGTTTTAATATTGAAGAACCGTTATCATATGAAGATGAATTTGATCAATTGAAAATGAAGACACTAGTGAAGATAATATTGTAGAAGGATTGAAGTTTCTATAAAATGAAAATGAAAACTCTTGTTTTTTTAATTTGAGAAGCTCATGAAACTCTTTTTTTTTAATAATCATTTAGATGTTACTTTTTATGATTTATTGGATAAATTATGAAATTTGATAAAAATTTATGATTATACATATTATTATATTAATTAAGTTAAAAATTTAAATTATTAATACATTGTGTGGGTGCACTTGCGTGTTTATATATATATATATATATATATATATATATATATATATATATATATATATATATATATATATATATATATATATATATATATATATATATATATGAGAGGTAATAATAATAAAAGTATTTAGAAAGAAGTATAGAAATTTTTATGAGCTCGATAATTGAAAGGGTCCAATTTTCACAGGAAACTAAAATGAAGGAAGAAAACTTATAGTATGGATAGATAGACAGTATCTTCTACCATTTGTTATGCAAGTAAAGAAAAGGAAAAATAAAAGAATATATATATATATATATATATATATATATATATATATATATATATATATATATATTTCCACTTCAACCTGTGCAGAATCAAAGTAAATATAAGGAAATAAACTAAGAAATCAAATAAGTACAAGGAATGAATTATTTACTTTTCTTCTGTCACGATAGAATTAACAGCTCAGTCAAAACAGAAAAATGGTTAATACCTTTTAAAAGCGACTTATAAGATTTATAAGAGTATAGCAACCTCAAAAACATAAATCACCGAATGCACATAAACAATCAATACAATGAATAGGTTTCTAAGTAAAAAAAATAACATTTGCCTAAATCATTTGTGATCTTGTAACATCACATAAGAATTATGTATCAATTTTATATTCCATTCTGCACCTGATATGAGTTATTTTAAGCGATTAAATTTTTCGCTTTTCAAACAACACTACAACTTTTATTTAAATCTAGTATAGATGTGAAGCCATTAGATTAGCACGACAATACATTCTTAAGGACCAAGTTATCCCATTCTTAACTGGATTCAATGATCAGTTTTCAGTGGTCAAAACTCAAGTTTTGTTAATGGAATGCTTATCGTCCATTAATAAAGTGTATTCTTTGGTGGCACAAGAAGAGAGTAACTGCAATGTTCTACCAGTTGTTGATGAGCCTACACTTGCAAATGCATATGACTCAAATAAGGGTTATGGTCGCGACAAAGGGACTAGTCATGGAAAAGGAAATTCCATATATTTGCGACAGACATGGCTATATAATAAAATTTTGCTATCAGAAGCATGGTCATCCAAATATTAGCAAACCTAATTCATCTAGCAGTAATGCCACTGATTCCCAATCAAATCCTTCATCAGAAACCCCTCATTTTGGTCTTACTAAAGGGAAGTATGATGAGCTCATGTGCTTATTACAACAAGCAAACTTGATTCCTTCAACAGGACATTACATTGGTTCAAGAACCAACCATCTCAACACATCAATTTCTGCTCATATTGATCATTCATCAGATGAGCCTCACCAGTTGGGTATCCCTCGTGTTATTACTTGCTATGTAAGTAACAATAACAAAGTGTGGCTTCTTGACTTAGGAGAAAATTATCACACTTGTTTCTCTCGATCTTGATTTACTTCTTTCTATCGTATTAAACCTATTAAGGTTCACTTGTCAAAAGTAAATTCAGTTTTAGTTCATTATGCTGGTAATGTGCAATTTTCACCTTCATTATATATCACACATGTTCTTCACTCACCTGAATTTCGATTGAATCTTATTTCCATTTAAAAACTGTGCCAATCTTTATCTTTCCAAGTCATATTTACCATTAACTCATGTCTCATACAGAATTTGAAGACATCTCAGATGATTGTTTTGGATGACTTAGTGATTGGACTGTACCAGTTACAAATGAATACCGGCACAATCAACAAATACTACCAACACGTCATTCCAAACCCAACAAATACTAACTCCTTAGATGCATCCCATTGCAATATGTCAATTCCCTCTTCATCCTTACCCCACCTGAACATACTACACATGACCATCCCCAACAAACCATAAACCTTTCCCCTACTCAACCTATTATCACCCCAAATAATCAAGATAACATAATACATATCCCTAAACAATCCACACGCCTCAAACAGCCACCGACATACCTCAGAGACTACCTATGTAGTTCATTCACTAATCCAACACAACAACCATCAACAGGTACTTCATATCCTATTTCTAATTATTTATATTATTAATTGTTGTCTCCCACATTTCATCATCTAATCACATCCATAAACACACTCCATGAACCAAAATCATATGCTGAAGCTAGCGAGTTTGAATGTTGGAATCAAGCCATGTAAGTTGAACTGTCAGCTCTTGAAAGAACAGGCACATGGAGGATTGTTGATCCACCACCAAACATCAAACCAATTGGGTGCATGTGGGTCTACAAAGTAAAATTTCATGCATATGGATCAGTTGAAAGATCCAAAGCCCGACTTGTAGCTAAAGGATTCAATCAAATTAAGGGGATGGATTATTTTGACACTTATTCACCTGTGGCCAAAATGACTACTGTCATAATGTTCATTGCTTTGACATCAATCCACAATTGGTTTATTCACTAATTAGATGTTAACAATGTGTTTTTGCATCGAGAAGTACAGATATAACCCAACTTTTTAAATTATTTCCCAAAATAACCCAAGTTTCAAAAAATTTCCCAATCTACCCCACCTTTAATAGGGAGGCGCCAATTGGATTGGCGCCCCCTCTTAAAAATTACAAGGAGGCGCCAATTGGATTGGCTAGGGCACCTGCCCTAGCCAATCCAATTGGCGCCTGTGTGTATTTTTTAAGAGGGGGCGCCAATCCAATTGGCGACTCCCTTAAAAAAGCCTCAAATGAAAAAACTTCCAACATGAAAGTTGTAGATCTTTTCAAAACAATGAATTTGGATATAAATTTTGCAACATTTGGATTTTTTTTGAGAAAGTTATGGGCAGTTGAAGTTGGACTTCTGAGTTTTTCAACTGTTGTCTGACCTATAATGTCTTGTATTATTTCATGTGTTTCTTTTAGAGTTATGAATTTTTGTCCAACATAACATTTGAATTAGACATCTTAAATTTTGCAATGCACTTGGTCCCACCTCAAAATAATTAAAAATGAGTGAGTTATGTCCCTGCGAACTTGACCCAAAATTAGGGTTTCTGTCAGAATGACCTATAATGTTCTGAAATTAATGATGAGCTTCCAAGTTTCAAATGGATTTTTGATGAACATGAAAGTTGTTCATATGGCGACTGTTGTTAAAACTTGAATGGAGGCGCCAATTGGATTGGCTAGGGCAGGTGCCCTAGCTTAGGGTAGGTGCCCTAGCCAATCAAATCGGCGCCTATGTGTATGTTTTAAAAGGAGGCGCCAACTCAATTGCCGAGTCCATCATAAAATGCCTTTTTTGTATTATAAATAGATGCGTTGTGTGACCTATTGTTCCACAACTCAAATAATCATTTGGCTATCATGTTTGGTGTTCGTCGCCGATACGGTAAGGTGATTTATGCGAGAGACAAACCTCAATTGGTGATGCTGTTTTGGAACATCACCACGTTAGATCAACTGAAGAGGGAGCTGGTTCGATGGTTAGACGGGAAGATACCAGAAGGGGAAAAAATCAGAAGTATTGAGAGACTTGACAGTATCTTTGGTTGGGTGCGAATGAGGACTGATAAGGATGCTAGGGAAATGATGTTCGGTCGAGACGACATTAATTTGATTGTTGTAATCAGTTAGAATTAATTATGTTTTCAGATATTTTGTACTGATGTTGGTTATGAAACTCGTTGTAACAAGAACTTAATGATATATAATGATTGATTGTTACAGAAATACAATGTTACAAAAAGCATAAGATGTAGATACAATGTTACAAATAGCTTAAGATCTAGATATCATATTACAATAAGCTTAAGATCTAGATGATGCTCCTAGATTGGGACAGTTGTTTTTGTTGTGTCCTGGTTGACGACAGATACTACATAATCTTATCATTTTATCTGTGGAATCCATCTCTGTTCTTATACGTGTGCTGTTTGGCCTTCCTTTCTTCTTTCTACGCATCTCTTCATTGTGCCAAACAATATCTCCTTCATATGGAGGCCAGTAATCCTCCATGGGTAGTACTGAAAAGCCTCGACTATATACATTCATGATGGTGTTGGCCTTGTACACATCAGATAAATAGGTGTTAGCGTCTTGACGAGTATAAGCGCATGCTGCAATGACATGGGAGCAAGGTATGCGGAAGGCCTGAAATTTTCCACAATCGCACCAACTTGTGTTTAGTCTAACAGCGTAGGCTAAATTTGGTCTCCCCTCGCTGTTGCCCATTGTTTCCTGGACGCTGAAATTTTGTCTATGACGGTCAAACACGGTTACAGCGTGTGTCGTAGCTTTGATGCTCTCCTCTTTCATGACCTTCATGCAACATTCACTGAATACTTGTCCAGACATTAACACTGCACTCCATCTTTCGCCTCTGGTTGCGAACATAGAAGCCAACCTATAATAGGTTGATCTTACCAAGGCGGTTATCGGCAGGTTTCGAATTCCTTTGAAAACCCCGTTCATGCATTCCACAATGTTTGTTGTCATGTGGCCCCATCGACAACCACCGTCAAATGCTCTTGTCCACTGCTCTACTGGGATGTTATTTATCCATCTCCCCGCATCTTCATTAGACAGTCGAATCTCATCACGATAATATTGAAAAGACGGTTGAGTTAAAGCATACCCAGCATTCACCACCTTCTTGCGAAGATTCTTATCTTTTATAGCACGCATGAAGTTTTGTGCTATGTGTCTGATACAGTAGACATGTGTAGAAGGAGGATCATGCCATCCGTTTTCATGGTTGTTGTAGGCACTTTCGATGGCAGCATGTCTATCAGAAATCAGACATAGATTGGCTTGTGGTGCGACATGCGTTCTGAGATGTCGAAGAAAGAAACCCCATCCAGCAGCTGTTTCACCTTCAACAAGAGCAAAGGCAACGGGAAATACATTGTTGTTACCGTCTTGTGCAACTGCCATGAGCAACGTACCCTTGTATTTTCCGTATAACCAAGTGCCATCAATTTGCAGGAGAGGTTTGCAGAATGCGAAACCTTTGATGCAAGGGTCAAATGCCCAAAAGAGACGGTGGAATATTCTATTACCTATAGCACAGGTTCCGTCTGGCATCATTGCTGGCACTGTCTCCAGAATTGCCACGGTTCCTGGGACATAAGTTTTTAGTGCCCATAAAAATCGTGGTAATTCTTTGAATGAGTCCTCCCAGTTGCCGAAAACCTGCTCAACAGCCTTTGTCCTCGCAATCCATGCTTTCTTGTAAGATGGAGTATAATTATATGTTGTTCGGATATGTGATATAATTATACTCACCTTCACTGATGGGTCTTTGTTTACCAATGGCAGAATGTCTCGACAAATCAATGCTGTGCTCAGTTGACGGTGATCTTGTGCAACGGTTGTTGCGACGCAACTGTGTGGTGGGTCTATTGAAGCGATCTCCCAAGAGTCATTTCTCTTCTTGTAAGATGCAGCCAAACGAAACTTACATAGCATGTTACAACATTCAATAACATACCTTCTTGAATCAGTGCGTTTAACCGTAAAGTCAACAAAGTTGTTCATGTGATATTTTTTGATTGCCAAGACACATTCCTCTTTGGTACGAAACATGTCTCCCACCTTTAATTCTCCTACTGGTCTCGGATACGGATTGTAGAAGACACTGTCGGACATTTCATCATCGTGAAGATCCATATTTGTCATATGTTGAGGAGGAATATAGACATGAGTAGGAGGTATTGGTGGTGGTTGAGCCTCATCTTCATCGTCGTTATTCAGGATGTGATCAACCTGTATCTCAGTCTCCTCTTCTTCTTCATCAACAACGTCGACCTCTACTTCTGCTTCTGGGTTGAGTTCATCTGAGCATTGTGCATCATCTGCATCATCTCCACCAGCTGGATCCTGATATGTTACTTGAGACTGTTGAGACGGTATACATGGTTGTAGAGTAATGTACAACTCGATAGAATCCATGCCTGAATGTTCATGACTAAGAAACATGCTTTGCACATCTTCATCGTCTCGTATCTTTAGGGGGAAAAACTTGCATTGACCATTCTCAAAAAATATAGGATTCTGATATGTCATCCTTGACACAATACCTCCCTGTATAAAGGATTGTATTCTTTTTTTGAAATGCAAAAAGGTTGCATTTCTCTTCATCGAAACTCTAATGGTATCAGTGTTTCTAAAACAAAAACCATGAAGCTCAGACTCAAAAGTTTCACCGTTGCAGTGAACGTTGATACTGTATAATGATGAAGATGACATTTTGGAGATGAAAAGTATTTTGCAAGTGCAGATGAAAGTGAGTGAAGATGAAAAGTATTTTGGAGATGAAAAGTATTTTGCAAGTGCAGATGAATGTGATAGTAAGACACTTAAATAGATGGTATTAATGTCTCACATTGAAGCTAGTCTGAGATACCGTGTCAAGCATGCAAGTAATTTCAGAGATGATGTGTCTGTCATGTAAGACAGTGTGACTTGATGTGTCAAGCATGCTAGCTAGTTCAGAGATGAGGTGTCTGTCATGTAAGACAGTGTGACTTGATGTGTCAAGCATGCTAGCTAGTTCAGAGATGAGGTGTCTGTCATGCAAGACAGTGTGAGTTGATGTGTCTAGCATGCTAGGTAGTCAAGAGTTGATGTGTCTGTCATGCAAGCTATCAAGTAGGTAGTCATCAGCATACAGGAGACAAGACAGACACGTGTCGGACACCTAAGACGGTCAGAGATGATGTGTCAATCCTGCAAGACAGTGTGAGTTGATGTGTCAGCCAGGCAAGCTATCAAGAAGGTAGTCATCAGCATACAGGAGACAAGACAGACACGTGTCGGACACCTAAGATGGTCAGAGATGATGTGTCAATCATGCAAGCCATCCATAAGTGAATTGTTCAGCATGCAGGAGACATCAATGCCACGTGTTGAGCATGCAAAGGGTGGCGCCAATTGGATTGGCGCCTACCTTTAGGACTTGCACATGGTCGCCAATTTGAATGGCGCCCCCCTTAGTCAGTCCTTGAAACCAAGCATTCAGAACTAGGCTTGCATGCATGTGCCCTAGGGTGTCGCCAATTTGAATGGCGCCCCCTCCTAAATAATGTACATGGTCGCCAAATGAGGTGGAGACACCATGCAAACACAATTTTTCATGCACTCTTCCATTTGCCTATAAATTGATTCACTCCTTCACCAATTCTTTCACACCAACATTCTCACTACTTCATCTACATTTCTCACTACTTCATCTACATTACTTCTGTTACAATTTCATCTTCTACAAAATCTTCCATTTTCATCTACACTAACTCCCCAACAATATGTCTTTACTCACAATGGGCGAAGCACACAGAGGAACAGTTGCAAACATCGCAACATACGTAAGTTTTTTCTTATACTTCTTTTTTATGTTTCATCTCCACCAACCCCATTTTATTTTGAAATACCGACTTAGTCATGTGTTTCATTATTTCTATTATAGGAGGTCTCAAGGTTTCGCACTAGAGTCCACGAATTTGTCCACATGGACCCGATGATTCAACCTTATGTTGAACTCGCCGGTTTTGGTCACCTTAGCAAAATTATGTCTTGGTCTATAGATAACAAATTCATTCTAGCCTTATGCGAAAGATGGAGGCCAGAGACACACACATTTTGGTTTCCAACCGGTGAGTGTACCGTGACGTTAGAAGACGTCTACATGCTTTTAGGACTACGAATAGAAGGCAAAGCCGTTAATGGTAAGACCAACTTTCCTAATTCAATTTGCATGGAGCTTTTAAACGTTGATTTGTTAGATGATAATGCTAGGGGACAAGGTATACTACTATCTCGCCTAAAGTCATATTATAATAGTTTTTATTTAGATGAGCATTCTACCGAAGAGGCTCGAATCATCAAAACTAGGTGTTACATTATGTTGTTACTAGGATCCTTTTTATTTCCCGAAGGTAGTGGTTCTAGCATGCATATTATGTACTTACCTTTACTTAGAGATATAGATAGAATAGGTAGTTATAGTTGGGGATCCGCATGTCTAGCCTATCTCTATAGTTCTTTGTGCAAAAACTGCCACAAAGATACTTCTACATTTTCTGGATGTGCTGTTTTGCTACAAGCATGGGGATGGTCAAGACTACCGTCTCTAGCACCGGTCAATAGCAACCCCTTCACTTTTCCATATGCAAAAAAGTAAGTTGTTTAAATTGCTATGCCTTTACTTCCTTCCTTACAGTTTATTACCCATAACTAATTTTTTTAAACTTTTTGGTGTAGATGGTCGGCACGCGGTATGAATTACAGCAGATGTCCGAGACACTGTATTACTCAATATCGCAACCTGTTGGATCACCTTCGACCGACAGACGTAAGCAAAATAATTACATTATTTCTTCATATTATATTGACTTTTTCTACATTCATTTAAATCCTATTGTCTTTAACATTTCAGTTCATTTGGCGTCCATACCTTAATATGGAACATGAGCATCAGATCAACCCTGAAGACGCAGCCGTATGGACAACATGCGCACCGATAATACGGTTCACAACAGTGGAGCTGCACAACACCGATCGTGTGAAGCTGCAGTTTGGTATGGTCCAGAATATCCCAGATCCCCCAGCTAGCCTAGGAGAATGGCATATGCGCAAAGTGAACGACCAATGGAACTACAACCCTTGGCAAACCTTCGCAAGATCAGAGTGTCGCAAGTGGAAGCACCGTCATGACCATGTCTTAACTGACGCAGTCATGCCAAATGAGGTAAAACCAAGTCGTACTTATATGGCTTGGTATAGATCAGTTGGATTTCAATTCATCGCCGATGATATGTACCTCTACGACCCACGCCAGACAACTTACACACAAGAAGCCTCAACATCTAACCCCCAGCAACATTCTCAGCCCGGTTACTCACAACCACCTATCCAACAAACTTTCCGTTCCACAAACACACAAACATACAACCAAAACATGCCATTCACCCAACCCCAAAACCAAGAACATCCCCCATACCACCACCAACAAATGGACCATCAACCTTCGACCGAACATCGCTTCGCACCCACACCATCACCCTACCAAAGTCGCCTTACCCAAAACACTAACCGCCCCATCACCTACCGTAGCCAACAACCCCAAACATCACAATACCAAAACATCCCACAACCATATCTCTTCCAAACACCCCAACAACCTTTCCAACCTTTCCTAGACCCATCATTGTCACCCATGTCCCCCTTCAACCGTCCTGGTCGCCCATCCATGAGTCAACCACACCCCAACTTCTCTGGCATGGGTCATGAGCTCAGCTACGCCGGTACACCATCATTGAATACTGAAGACTATGCTGAGTTGGCTGCATACCTCAACGGATCTTCTCCTGTAGGCGGTAATGACGCTCCTGGACCATCAGATGAACAAACACCGGTTCAGAATCGTCAACGTGGGTTAGGGCCAAGGGTTAGGATAGCTAGGGGATGTGGGACCGGAGGTCGGTTAGGTGATCCCGGTCATCACCATTAGGATTCATTGTGTAAAATCCAAATTTTATTAATATCAATTCGTATTATGTCAAATTTATCTTTGTGTATTCTCCAAACATTAAGTTTCTTTCATAATTCTAAAATAAACACATATCATAAAACAAAAATTTATAGGTCAAAAACCCTAATTCAAGGACTTGTTATTGTTATGTTGAAGGGCTTGAAGTTGGTCCCTTTTGGCAAAGTTCACATACACTTGTTTTGACAGAAACCCTAATTTTGGGTCAAGTTCGCAGGGACATAACTCACTCATTTTTAATTATTTTGACGTGGGACCAAGTGCATTGGAAAATTTAAGATGTCTACTTCAAATGTTATGTTGGACAAAAATTCATATTCCTAAAAGAAACACATGTAATAATACAAAACATTACGACTCAGATAACAGTTATAATGTCAAATAGTCCAAGTTCAGGTGCCCATACCTTTCTCATAATCATCAAATGATGCAAACCTTTACTCCAAATTCATTATCTTGAAAAGATATACAACTTTTATGTTGAAGGTTTTGTCATTTGAGGCTTTTATCATTCATACTAAAGGGCTTGAAGTTGGTCCCTTTTGGCAAAGTTCACATACACTTGTTTTGACAGAAACCCTAATTTTGGGTCAAGTTCGCAGGGACATAACTCACTCATTTTTAATTATTTTGAGGTGGGACCAAGTGCATTGCAAAATTTAAGATGTCTACTTCAAATGTTATGTTGGACAAAAATTCATAACTCTAAAAGAAACACATGAAATAATACAAGACATTATAGGTCAGACAACAGTTGAAAAACTCAGAAGTCCAACTTCAACTGCCCATAACTTTCTAAAAAAAATCCAAATGTTGCAAAATTTATATCCAAATTCATTGTTTTGAAAAGATCTACAACTTTCATGTTGGAAGTTTTTTCATTTGAGGCTTTTTTAAGGGAGTCGCCAATTGGATTGGCGCCCCCTCTTAAAAAATACACACAGGCGCCAATTGGATTGGCTAGGGCAGGTGCCCTAGCCAATCCAATTGGCGCCTCCTTGTAATTTTTAAGAGGGGGCGCCAATCCAATTGGCGCCTCCCTATTAAAGGTGGGGTAGATTGGGAAATTTTTTGAAACTTGGGTTATTTTGGGAAATAATTTAAAAAGTTGGGTTATATTAGTAAAAAATCCATATAAGTCTACCACCAGACATTTTCTCCACAAAAACCAATCAAGTATGTAAACTCATCAAGTCCCTATATAGCCTTAAGCAAGAAAGTCGCAAATGGCATGAAAAACTCACATCACTTCTTCTTGCTCAACAACATCATCAAGCCAACTCAGATCATTCCTTGTTTACCAAGAAAATTGGTAAGACATTCACTCTCCTCTTAGTATATGTTGACGATATCATCATTGTGGGAAACTCTATGTCTAAATTTGATAACATCAAATATATTCTTCCTCAAACATTTCAAATTAAAAACATTGGTTAGCTCAAATACTTCTTTGGTCTTGAAGTAGCTCACTTTTCATAAGGAATCACACTATGCCAACGAAAATATTGCTTGTATCTCTTAATTGACACATGATGCCTTGGATCCAACCATTTTCTACATGTGCTAATCAAGCCATCAAACTCCATCATGATTCAAGTCCTGCATATCGTGATATTCCTGCTTACAGAAGCCTAGTTGGCCCCTTGCTTTATCTCACAACCACAAGACCAAACATTACATTCATTACACAATAATTGAGCCAATACCCCACTAATCCAATTGTCACTCATCATAAATCTTCCACATGGGTTCTTAGATATTTGAAAGGATGTCATGCTCGTGGTTTATTCTTCCCTAGAGACTCTCACATACAACTGATTGATTTTTCAGATGATGACTCGGCTAGTTGTGCAGACATACGTTATTCCATAACTGGCCAATTCTTTTTTAATTATTAAATCCATCATATCATAGAGCACGAAGAAATAAGTTACAATATCATGCTCATCATCTGAAGTTGAATATCATTCTCTCGCAGCAGCTACTCGTGAAATGCAATGACTGGTTTATCTTCTGAACAATATTCAAGTGAACACTTCCAAACTTCCAGCATTGTATTGTGATAACTTGAGTGCAATACATATTTCTACCAATCCCGTATTTCAAAAACGTATCAAACATTTGGAAATCGACTGTCACATTGTCCACGAGAAATTACAAGCTAAAGTCTTCAAGTTGCTTCTGGTTTCTCCCAAAGATCAATTGCTCAATTTCTTCACAAAACCACTTATACCACAACCATTCCACATTCTTTTATCCAAGTTGGGGATTATTAACATCTACTCTCCAACTTTTGGGGGGATATTACACAATGAACAAGGTAGAGATGACTAACTTGTTCCTCAAAAAATTATAGTTAGAAGTGGTTACACATCAATAGTTAGTTAAAAGTTGTTATTAAGTTAGTTATGGTGGTTAGGAGATTCTATTTATAGAGCTATGCTACCACAACTATCATGTACCTAATTAACACTTCTATATAACTCTCATGTAATATCTTTACTCAATAATGAAGATCATTTTACTCTATTCATGCTACTCATTACAAAGATATAACAGAACCTTCAGTAAGTTAACACTAGGGTGACTTTCTTGTAATTTCGTATTGATCAAATTACAAAGATATTGGATATGCACACAAGTATATGAGAATAATAGCATTACATGCCTCTATGTAAATTTAATGATACAAAAAGTAAAGATGATATTAAAAGATGAAAAAAGTATCACATGCAAAGGAACACAAATTGCACTGCCCACATAGTACACATAATGCACATACACAGTCAATAAACTTTAATATATTTTGAATTTATAACTACGTTAAAATTTTAAATTTTATATATATATATATATATATATATATATATATATATATATATATATATATATATATATATATATATATATATATATATATATAACTTTATAACTTTAGTATGAGGTAATAATAATTAAAGTAAAGAGAATGAAGTAAAGAGACTTTCATGAGCTGGATAGTTTGGTTTAGAAAGCAGCATACCTTTCTATTGTGAATCGGTGTCGTAAAAAACAAACCAAAATATGAGAGAAAGATTAAGTTTCTTGAACAAACACATGAAACCCTATTATGTTTTAAGAAAGAGAGAGAAGGAAGAAGAAGAATCAGAATTGATTATAACTGTTTTACTATTCACTTTCTCTATTAGGGTTCAAAGATTACAAGTGAATATCAACAACCAACCTCTCACTCTCAACAACCTGAGAGAAATAGTCTGCTTATAGACTACTAAGCTAACTTAAGCTACAAGCTAATTTAAACAATTAGGCTAAAAAAATATACCAAATTAAACATGCCAACTTAAATATAAATCTAACATGATTTCTACAACTACACAAGTCATCTGCATGCAAGAACAGACTTCGACTACGACATGCACATCTTCAAAATCAACAGAGTTTTCTATAACACTAGATTATAACCCATAAGCTACAAGTATCCACCTTGGAAAAAAACTATGAACCTCGAAACCAAGTACATGTCATCATGCAGTTCTATTAGCTGCATATAATGGAAAAACTTGCAATTTGGCAATGTTTGGTGACTATATCAATAACATTGTCATCAATCAAAACCTTTAGCATTTGAACTTCTCCATGATTGATTATCTCTCTGACAAAATGAAGTCTCACATCGATGTGCTTGGTTCGCTCATGATAGGCTGAATTCTTCGACATGTGTATTGCTCTTTGACTATCACATTTAACAATGATAACATGACCTTGAAGTTTCAGCTCCTTAGAAAAACCTTCAAGCCACAATGCTTGTTTCATAGATTCAGTGAGAGAAATATATTTTGCTTCATGGTTGATAAGGCAACAATCTTCTAAAATGTTTCTTTCTAACTAATTGTTGTGTCAAACATAGTGAACACATATCCAGAAATAGATTTTATGGAATCCATACAACATGCATAATCAGAGTCAACAAATCCTTCAATTTCGACTTTGCTATCATCACCACAGGCTCTACCATAAATTAGAATTCTTCTCAGAGACCCATTTATGTACCTTAGAATCCACTTTAATGCTTGCCAACGCGCCTTCTCAGTATTGACCATATACTTGCTTACAAGGCTCACTTCATACGCTATGTTTGGACTCGTACAAATTATAGCATACATCAAAGAACCTATTATACTAGAATATGTAATTCTATTCATATAGGCTCTTTCGACTTTAGTACAAGGACTTTGAGTCATACTCAGCTTGATCTGAGGATTAGTCAGTGTTATAACATGCTTTGAATTTGACAACCAAACTTGTCGAGAATCTTCTTCAGATATGTCTCTTAAGAAAAGCGTAATCTCTATTGCTTTATATCTCTCTGGATGTCAATCCCAAGAATCCTGGATACAACTCCCAAATCCTTCATCTCAAACTCCTTATCGAGTTCATCTTTCACCTTCATAACATCATCGACAATGTTTCTTTCTATAAGGATGTCATCGACATAAAGCAACAGAATAAAAAGTGAATGTATAGGTATAAATCTAAAGTATACACGGTGGTCGAACTGGCTCCTAGTGAAACCTATGTGTTCCATGAACTTTTCGAATATACTATTCCATTGTCGAAGAGATTGTTTCAGGTCATATAATAACCTATTCAACTTGCACACATAATTCTCATTTCCCTTTTCTGCATACCCTTCAAGTTGCTTCATCGGGATTGTTTCATCTAGATCACCATACAAGAAGGTTGTCTTCACATCCATCTGTTTAAGTTCTAGGTTGAACTTTGTTACCATGGTTAACAACATTCTGATGGATATAACAGGTAAGAAGACATCATTTAAGTCAACACCTTCTTTCTGAGTGAACCCCCTAGAAACCAACCTTGTCTTAAATATCTTTGATGTCACTCCTTTGATTCCTTCCTTAACCTTGAGAATCCACTTACAACTGACTAACATGTCCCCTGTAGGTTTCTCAATCAACTTCCAAGTGTTGTTATCATGTAGTAGTTATGTGCCTTGCAATACTAGACGCAACATAATAGCTGTCGTAAGCCTCATTAATTGTAAAATTCAAGACCATTTTCGGTCCTCAACCTTTTGACCTTGCTGCCATTTTAGTTTTCAACTAGAGTCTTCCAATTTTTAAAAATTTCAAAAGTTTCATCCATGGTCTTATGGATGAATACCCATAGCTTTCTAGAATACTCATTAACTATGGATAGAAAGCTATGGATAGAAAGTTATGGAGTCGGCAAAAGGAGTCTCTAACAGCTCAAGCGTAGCCAACTCCGTGCCTAAGTTCAACGCAAGGTCTATAGATGTAATCAACCCTCCAACACAAATAGGCCCTCCTGTCCTAACACTGGCGGACTAGAAGTGTGCTAGTAAGAATGGTGTTGGGTTAAATTTTGTTTCAGATAAGCCACAATAAATAAGGAAAAGGTCTATATAATTTCCGTTTCCGTTATTCTCTCGATCAAATATAGTGCTAGCTAAAATTTGGTGCAAATACCGAATGGTTGGGTTTTGAATAACGGTGGCTTTAAGGCCTTCCCAGTCGGTGGTGATTTTACCCGTTAGTTGCTGCCAAAAGTCGAGAGCGCTTGATTCCCATTCGCTCTCTAAAGGGTGTTGACAAGCAAACTGTAAACTCGTCTCCATGAGGGAACAAAAGTAAATCTGCCAATTGGTCTTGGTTAATACTGTAATTTCTATTGAGCATCCTAAAATGTGTAGTTCCGGTGGTACGGGATCCTCCTATAAGGGTGGTGTATCGAAAAGAGCTTAAGAACTCATAGGTGAGTTGAATATAGGTTGGACTAGTCAAAGAGAAAAAGTGAGACATACCTAGGTTTGTAAGCATCCAATGGAAATTGTCGAATAAACCCAAAGCACAGAGGGCAGCATCATCGGGGTACCTCGTCGCTAAGACCCCCCTCTTGAAAAGTTTGTGGTATCTGCTTCTTTGATTTTCTCCATCAATTCCCTCGGCGAACTCGATACCCAGATAGTTAATATCTCTTCTTGGTCTAACTTCTCTATGAGGCACGTTGAACAAAGGGAAAGAGAAATTTGAAGAAGAGGTTATGGGTGTTGTGAAGATAGAATGCAAGAGGAGAGGATTCGTGGAGTTGGGAAGTGGATGTTTGTGGATTTTATAATGATTTGGAAGAAGTGGAGTGGTTAGGAGTTGAAGGGTTTAAGTTATAGATGTTTAGAGTATGGAGTTTAATAGATTTAAATGTAGGGTATTGGAAAAACATGCAGGAGGGAAAAGAAAAGAGAGGAAAACGGTTAGTTTTCTTGATATGGTGATCGCCATTAGGCATATGGTGAACGCCATCTGCCTAAATTACTGTGCCTTTAATTTTGAAGCTAATGGTGAATGCCATCAGCATAATGGCGGACACCATTAACCTAAAATATGAAATTCATCAGCTTTTTATTAAGATCACTGCAGGTAAATGCTCCTAAGGCCATATAACAGTAAATGAAATAATTAAAACTAGTAGCATAATTAAGAAGCATAAAATTTGCAAGAACTAAAATAATACGCGACAAAATAAAATAATGGACTGAAATGGAAATTACATTAATTAAATATAGTAGTAACACATGTTCACGTCGATATATGGACCGTAAAGTAAACACAAACTGAAAATTAACAAAGGGAAATAACTAATGACAACTAAAATACTAAACTAGAAAACAGGGAAACTCTAGTACAATCAATCAACACTAGCCATCACTTCGATCCAAAAGGGAGTTGCAAGGAATGAACTTGCTAGAAAACATGATTGAACTTCTCATTAACAACATCCATAAATTCGAGGAGATCCACTCGAAGAGAGTTGACTTCTCGTATGATGAAATCAACTTCAGATTGCAAAGCATGTTGTCATACCCAAAAATTTGCCCGTTAATCTTGCAAGACATTTTTCAAGGCACTCCAACTAATTTTTCAAGACGTTGATCTTAAAAGAACAAAGACCCAGCACACAGGTGGCCACATCCAGCAAATGACTTAAAATGGCTTCTCGCTAGGCGAGCAAAATCCTTCGCCTAGCGAACTCTTCGCTGCATCACTCGCCTAGCGAAGCTTGCGAATACCAGAAATTTTGGGCTTCATTCTGAGCCCATCAGGTCACAAAAAAACTATTATAAATACCAAGACCTTATTCAGAAAAGAGGAGACAGAGGACAGACGGACAGAAACCCTAGCAAGGAAACACAAACATAGACAGCAACCCTAAAGGAAACCCTGAAGGAAATTCATCTGCACAAAGGTTACCTCCGCCCAACTCAACCCGACGCCAACCCTAAGAGTGATCTGCCAATTCAACGTTGCAATTCAATTGCAAACAGGTTTGCACTACCACTACCGCTTCATGCTCCCAATTTACATGTGATATTATGGTTGAATTTATAAATATATCTTAGGTTTTGCATGTGGATTTAAGTATGCATGGATGTCTTGAATGTTTAACCATGTAATTTCTGTAAGGGATGCCATAGGGTTTGGAGCTTGCTGAAATCGTACTGTTATTAGACTCAAAACCCGCAGCCGTTCGCTAGCACATCGCTAAGCGAACATGTAGCGAGCGTTCGCCAAGCCTTCGCTAGGCGAGGCAGTAGCGAACATGACAGTCGCTGTTTTTTTTTTTGGTTCTGTTCTGTGCTTATCTGACATGTTCTATCATAGCTGTGTATTATTTGCCTGACATTATTACTGCTGCGATTCCTTTGTTCGGTGCAACTATTGACCGCACCCCATTTGGTATTCTGACCTGTTTGCTGAATTTTGTGAGGGCTCACATACTCCCGGAGAAGGTAGCTTGCTAGGTATTCCACTTTATTTATGGGATACCCTTGTGGAGATTCATCCTAATTACCTAACTGATTATAAATTGTTGCCTTTGAATATATGATCTTGGCCCTCTCTTTGTTGCCTTACGGTATTACGGTCATGTCCCGCGAATGTGGGGATACACTTAGCAAAGACCCTTCGGTTAAATCATCATGTCCCTATAAGATAAATCATAGTCCCTCGGATGTCGCCTGCGAATATATGATTTTGTCCCTCGATGACCCTTCGTTGTAGCCTACGAGTTAATGATGATTGTCCCTTCGAATGCTAAGGTATCCTTACAAATGTTGCCTCCAATGACCAATCGATGACCCTACGATGTCCCTTTACATCCAAAGGATAAGACTACTTATTTCTCAATAGTAAGGACAATCTTACCCTCCTAAGGATAGGAAATACCTATAAAAACCTTGGTTAGGTACAACTCTTAAATGTTGACTCACAACTTACAATACTTTTCACACCTCACACTTTGCAAAACATCTATTAGAAAATCACCACTTGGTATACATTCATACTAGAATCATTACCAAGTTATATTTTTCTAAACAACTTTCAAAATTAAACGAGGTAAATACTTTGTATACATTTGTACAAGAATCATTACAAAGTTAAACTCTTTTTTTTCAAAACATTTTCTAAACAGCTCTCACACACTTTTTCAGACAAGATAAGTGATTAAGCAATTAAGAGCCCATGGATAACCATGGATACAAAGGGTGCTAACACCTTCCCTTTGTATAATGTACCTCCCGAACCCAAAATCTAATCAGGTTTTTCCTGTTCTTTTCCGCCTTTCCTTATTGGATAAAAGAAAAGTCGGTGGCGACTCTTGCTATCCGCGACATTTGCTTTCCAAAGCAAAAACACACAAAGTCAGTTCACCGTATGACAGAACTGGCGACTCTGCTGGGGAGAAACTTAAAAAGAGAGGTTGCCTTAAAAAAAAAAAAGAAAAAGAAAAAAAGATCACTTATTTGAATTGTCTGATTTACTTTTAAGGGATTGCTTGGGTATTTTATGCTTGAGTGAAAGATCCTACACCCAGATCTAGTGTACCTTAGGTAAGTAGCAAGAGATCATCGCGACTATCCGGCGTATACTGGAATGGTTAAAATGATGGCTACGGTTAATGTGACACTTTGGATGTCCTGATGTTCCTCATGTTTACTTGAGGAGAAATTTGGCGTCTGCGTGGTGTCATCAAAGCATTAACCAGACCTTTAGAACCCTAATTGACTCATCTTGGCCATTAGAAAGTAGTGAGATAACTGACTTCGGTTCCGACTGGGGTTGGTTGAGACTCGATACTACACTCTTTGAGATTGGACTTTAGGGAAGCTTTGGTCAACCACTTGGTGTTGCACTGAAGTGGACTTAAGGGAAGGTCAATGATTGGAGATCCTTTTAGAACCCGGTTACTATTCTAGGACAGGTTGAACCAACCAAACTTCAGTGGGGAGGGTACTTACCTATGGAACTCATGCAAGCCTTAAAACTTAGGAATGATTGTTGTGTGACTTGCTTGTGCTTGTTATTTACTTAACATCATAACATCATAACATCATAACATCATGGCATTGTACTAACCGTTTCAAGGACTTAGGGATTTAACTTTGCTCTGTTTTGTAAGGCTATGGCTTCCAGGAAGACTATCCGGATCAATTTCGTAGCGACCTCTCCTCAACTCAAGGATTTAGTGTCAGAACTTCCCGATCATGCTCAGTTCATCAAGAAACATGGTTCTCTCCTCAATTTGGTTACCACTGGTTTCAAAGAAGATATGATGAGAGTTCTATTCCAGTTCTTCGATCCTAAACATCATTGTTTCACCTTCCCAGATTATCAGTTGGTACCCACATTAGAAGAATTCTCCAGGATGCTTGGGATACCTATCCTTGATCAAACACCTTTTAGTGGTTTAGAAAAGAGTCTGAAATCCGAAAAAGTTGCCGCAGCTTTACACATGACAAAGTCCGACATTGAAACCAATTGGGTAACAAGAAGTGGAATTAAGGGTTTACTTTCCAAATTTCTAATAAATAAGGCCCGAGAATTCTTAAAGGTTATGGATGTCCATGCTTTCGAAGATGTCCTAGCATTACTAATCTATGGTTTGGTGTTATTTCCTAATCCAGACCAATTCATAGACATGAATGCTATTAAGATATTTCTCACTCATAACCCTGTGCCTACCTTGCTTGGAGACATTTTGCATTCCCTTCACACTCGTACTATGAAGAGGCAAGGGACTCTCATGTGCTGCATACCTTTATTATCTAGGTGGTTTATTTCGCACCTTCCTCGATCAGTCTTGAAGAATGAGCAAAATTTGAAATGGTCTCAAAGGATAATGTCGCTCTCCCATTCAGACATCCGTTGGTGTCCTCACTCGAAGAAAATGTTATCCTCATCGACCGTTGTGGAGAATTCTCTAACGTACCACTCCTGGGGATGAGGGGAGGTATTACTTATAATCCTGCTTTAGCCCTACGTCAGTTCGGTTGTGCTCGAAGAGATGGTCCACATGAGATAATTATCCAAGGCACTGTGTTTGACTATGATAACAATTCCCAAGGTCTCCGTCAAAGATTTGTACGAGCTTGGGGCATGGTGAAAAGAAGCACTTTAGGACAGAAAAACTCTATTCCTATGGAACCTTATCTCAGATGGGTACGCGCAAGAGCTCGTGAACTTGTCATGCCATATCTTGCGGTCGGACCGCTGATTGTTGAACCAGGAGTTGAAGGAGGTACTCCTCAGATCATTCCTTATCCAGATATGCCTACCAATGTTGAAGAATTGAAGAAATCCTGGATCCAGTTGAGAGAGGAAAGAGATACTTTTGAAACTCAGTTCGGTGCAGAAAGGAAGAAGGTGTTAGAGATCACCAGCCAGCTTAATGAGGAACGAAGACTCAATGCATATCTTCGCCCAAAAAGAAGCCGTCCCTGGGAGACTTGAGCTTTCATTGTATTTTATTATTTTGTTGTAATAAACGTTGACTAAAAAAATTATTAATAAAATTTCCTTTCTCGGTGGTTTACGCAAAGTTAAATTCCAAAAGTCCTTGAAAACATTTCATACATCGCATAGCATAACATAACATTGCATAACAGGTATTCTAAAAGATCAATATTCTCACGGTCTTCCTTCTAAACAGAAAGATGACTCTCGAACAAACTGTCAAAGATCTCCAGGCTCAAAATGCTCAATTCCAGGAGATGATCATGAACTTATCCAAGGGGTAGGATGAGCTGAGGGCTCTCTTGCTCGAGAAGAAGAAAGACAAGAAAGCTGTGAGTTACATTAACCCGGGAAGAAGGCTTAAAGGACAGGCCGCAGGAGCCAAGATTAGAATTCCGAAGGATCAAGAAGAGGAGACAGAGAATGATTCGGAAGAGGAGAATGTTGATCCCTTCAACCCTGAGGACGACGATGAAGATTATGAAAATGAACAGTACTCTCCAAAAGATGATAAATATAAGTTGCTGGAAGAACGCATGCTAGCTATGGAGGGTCAGAAGGCGCCCGGTCTGGATTTCGAAGGCTTAGGTCTGGTCTCTGATGTGGTCATTCCCCGCAAATTCAAGGTCCCCGCTTTCACTAAGTATGATGGTGCGTCTTGTCCTCAGATGCATCTGAGAGCTTATGTGAGAAAGATTCAGCCCTATACCACTGATAGGAAACTATGGATCCATTTCTTCCAAGAGAGTCTGTCTGGCACACAGTTAGAGTGGTATTATCAGCTCGAGAGCTCTAACATCCGCACCTGGACTGATTTAGCGACAACTTTCTACAAGCACTACCAGTATAATTCTGAACTAGCGCCTACTCGGCTACAGTTGCAGAATATGACTATGGGATCTAAAGAAGGCTTCAAAGAATATGCTCAAAAATGGAGAGATTTGGCTGGCCGAGTCAAACCCCCTATGACTGATCGAGAATTAGTGGACATGTTCATGGGTACACTGACTGGCCCATTCTACAGCCATCTATTGGGAAGTTCCTCATCGGGTTTCACTGAACTTATATTGACGGGTGAACGTGTTGAAAGCGGCATTCGAAGTGGAAAGATACAGGTGGCTACCTCTGCAAGCACCAAAAAGTCCTACCAGGGGAGGAACGAGTCAAATGCTGTGTACGGTCAAAGGGGTCATAACAAGAAAAATCGTGACCATACTATTGGAGCAGTTACGATTGCAGCACCGCCATCTCAAAACTTCCAACACAGACAAGACAGACCAAGAAGGCAGTTTACCAAGATCAATATGACTTTAGCACAAGCATTGCAGGGTATGCTAAAAGCAAATTTGATTACCCTCAGAGATCCTCCTGCAAATCCCAACACTACTTCTCCTCGTTATAATCCCAATGCCAGGTGTGCATATCACTCCGATAGCCCCGGGCATGATACAAACGATTGTTGGTTGTTGAAGAATAAGATTCAGGATATGATCGACACTGGAGAAATTGAATTTGATCCTCCAGAGACTCCTAATATCATCACTGCTCCTATGCCTAATCATGACAAGACTGTTAATGCTGTGGATGACAATTCTCACATTTCTAATGTAGCTGACTTAGCATCTCCTCTCTTGACCATCAAGAAGAAGTTGTTGCAAGCTGGTTTATTTCCAGGTTGTGCTGAAAATTGCGATCTCTGTATACCCCGACCCAATGATTGCTTGAAGTTGAGGAGTGGTATTCAACGGCTGATGGACGATCGCACAATTCTCTTCGAAAAGATTCCTAAGGTGGAAAACCCTATTGAAGAAATATCTGTGATTGCTAGGTCCAAAGTTCCGGTGAAGATTACCGCTACTAGAGTGCCTGTGAAGATTACTGTTGAGCCCAAGGTAGCTCCCCTAATTATTACTGCACCTGGCCCAATACCGTATTCCTCAAGCAAAGCCATTCCATGGAATTATGGAGGTGATGTTTACATCCACGGCATAAAGCAAGTTGATAATTCTGCTAATCCTAATGACATTGTTGGGACTAGTAAAATTACTCGAAGTGGAAGGATCTTCTCTCCAGAAATCTCACCTCCCGCCCCTGAAACTCGAGGAAAGGAACCAGTAACCAATCCTTCTCAGTCAAGGACACCGGTCGAAGTTACTACCGAAGATGTTGCCAAACGGGAAATGGAAGAAATGCTGAAAATCATCTGCAAGAGTGATTTTGATGTGGTAGAACAGTTGGGGCATACTCCGTCTAAAATTTCGATGTTATCCTTGTTGTTATCTTCTGAATCTCATGCCAATGCATTGATAAAATTCCTGAAGACCGCTCATGTACCTCAGGAGACATCTGTCGATCAGTTCGAAAACTATGTTGCTAACCTGACTGTTGACAATGGCCTAGGCTTTTCCGATGCTGACCTGACACCAGCAGGAAAGAATTATAACAAAGCTCTGCACATCTCCATTGAGTGTAAGGGGATCACCTTGGCTCATGTGTTGATCGATAATGGCTCTTCTTTGAATGTGCTACCGAAAGCTGTACTCGATAAGCTTGACTATAAAAGCATTGAACTGAAGCCTAGTGACGTTGTGGTGCGTGCTTACGATGGTGCGAAGAGTGTTGTCCATGGTGAAGTGGTTCTCCCTATCAAGATAGGACCTCAGGTTTTCAACACTATCTTTCACGTAATGAACATTCGTCCTGCCTATTCCTGCTTGCTGGGACGCCCTTGGATTCATGGGGCAAGTGTTGTAGCTTCGTCTCTCCATCAAAAGTTGAGGTATCCAATAGAGGGTAAGATCGTCACTGTGTATGGGGAAGAAGAGTATATTGTCAGTAGTGTGCATACCTTCAGATACGTCGAGATGGATGGTGAATTCTTTGAGACTCCTTCTCAGTCATTTGAAGTAGTTCCTCCGACTAGTCCTGTCCTTAAGCCAACTTCCCATGTGCCCAAGGTTATTCGTGCTCCTCCTGCTATGATTTCTCTGAAAGATGCTCAAGCCGTGGTTGAAGATGGTGGTCGTACTGGCTGGGGTCAACTGATTAATGTACCGTACAAGTCTGATAGATTTGGCCTGGGGTTTAGCTCTGAAAACATAGTCAAAGATCAAATTAATGCTGTAGAAGAGGCTGATAGCGATTGCGACCTGGATAGCTGGATTTTCCCAACAATTGGTGACGGACTCAATAATTGGAAGGCTGAAGACACTATCCCGATTTCCTTTAGTCAGGAGTAATTATTATTGTCTATTTTAGTGTTGCAAATTTTTTAATTTTTACGATTGAACTTCTTAAAGCATTGTGTCTATGCCCGGGGCACAATAGCTAATTTGTTAAGGGTTTTGTCATTTTCATAAGCATATTCACATTCAATGAATCAATGGACTTTTTGCATTCAAATATTGCGCTCTTTATCTTTCCTGTCATCTTTTAAACAAGCTATGTATTCTTACACACACTCACGTAACAAATTGCAGATCCATATCCACTCTGGATCCTGTTGATAATAATTCTGCTACTGTTCATTATGACTTTGAAAATCCGATCTACCAAGCCGAGGATGGAAGTGAGGAAGATTGTGAAGTACCTGGAGAGCTTGCCAGACTGTTACTGCAAGAGGAAAAGACTATACAGCCGCATGAGGAATCAATTGAGACTGTAAATCTGGGTACCGAAGTAGACAAGAAAGAAGTCAAAATAGGAGCAGGCTTGGAAAACAGCGTCAAAGAAAGATTGATTCAAATGTTACATGACTGTATAGAGATTTTTGCTTGGTCTTATGAAGACATGCCAGGACTGGATACTGATATAGTAGTGCATCGTTTGCCAATGAAGGAAGATTGTCATCCTGTTAAGCAAAAGGTTCGTCGCATGCGTCCTGAAATGTCCGAGAAAATCAAAGCCGAGGTTATGAAACAATTTGATGCAGGTTTTCTGGCTGTTACTTCTTATCCTCAATGGGTTGCTAATATGGTACCAGTGCCAAAGAAGGATGGTAAGGTGCGAATGTGTGTAGATTACAGAGATTTGAATAAAGCGGGTCCCAAGGATGACTTTCCACTTCCGCACATTGATGTTCTGGTAGATAACACCGCTCAACACAAGGTATTCTCATTCATGGATGGATTCTTGGGTTATAACCAGATTAAGATGGCACCTGAGGACATGGAGAAAACTACGTTTGTGACGCAATGGGGCACTTTCTGTTATAAAGTAATGCCATTCGGTTTAAAGAATACAGGGGCAACGTACCAGCGTGCTATGGTGGTTTTGTTCCATGATATGATCCATCATGAAATAGAGGTATATGTGGATGACATGATAGCCATATCTCATACTGAAGAAGAACATCTCGATCATTTATACAAACTGTTTGAGAGGTTGAAGAAATACAAGTTGAGATTGAACCCGAACAAATGCACCTTTGGAGTAAGATCCGGTAAACTCTTGGGCTTTGTTGTCAGTAGTAAAGGAATTGAGGTTGACCCGGCTAAGGTGAGAGCTATTCAAGAAATGCCAGTTCCTCGTACAGATAAAGAAGTCAGAGGTTTCTTGGGACGTTTGAATTACATTGCCCGATTTATCTCCCATTTGACTGCTACCTGCAAACCCATCTTCAAATTACTGAGAAAGAATCAAGAGATGATATGGAATGATGAATGTCAAGAAGCTTTTGACAAAATCAAGAAGTATCTCCAAGAACCTCCGATTTTGATGCCCCCAGTTGAAGGAAGACCTCTAATCATGTATTTGACCGTGTTAGAAAGTTCAATGGGGTGTGTGTTGGGGCTACATGACGAGTCTGGTCGAAAAGAGCACGCCATATACTACCTTAGCAAAAAGTTTACCGACTGTGAAACAAGATACTCACTGCTTGAGAAAACTTGTTGTGCTTTGGCTTGGGCTGCTCGCCGACTAAGACAGTATATGTTGAATCATACCACTTTATTGATTTCTAAGATGGATCCTATCAAATATATATTTGAGAAACCTGCCCTCTCCGGAAGAATAGCAAGGTGGCAGATGATTTTAACAGAGTATGATATCCAATACACTACTCAGAAAGCAATCAAAGGAAGCGTGTTAGCCGATCATTTGGCTCATCAAGCAGTTGATGATTACCAATCTATGAATTTTGAGTTCCCAGATGAGGATGTCATGCTTGTTACTGATTATGAAGAACCTGGACCGGATGAAGGACCCGAACTGGGATCCCTGTCGCAACCTGAAAAATATAGTGTGCGAAAAAACAACCGGCGAAAGAAAAAAGATGACAGAAGAGTCGCCACCGTGCGTTATTTATCCCAAAGGAGGGAAAGGAAACGCTCGAAGTAAACCTGAAGAGAGGAAAGGAAAAGACAAGGTGTCGCAACCAAATCTTGGGTTCGGGAGTCGATTATGCGAAGGGAAGGTATTAGCACCCCTACGTATCCGTAGTACTCTACGGGATCCACTCTTGTTGTTCTTGTTTAAAGGGTGTGGGTTTATCTAATGTACTATTTACTAAAAGAGGGGTCAAAAGAAAATGACTCGCACGGATGTCGCATCCACTGCATACGTATCTCATATGGAATGAGAATCAGAGTCTTCGTAGCTCGGCTACCTAAGGGTTAAGGAGACGTGTGCTCGCTAAGACGTCGCGTCTTATGCCTACGTATCTCATCGGGAATGAGAATCAGAGCAAAACGTAGTTCAACCTAACTACGGGAACAAGGGTCTCGATTGCAACTAGGGCAAGAGAAAAGGAAAGTCTCGATCGCAACGAGGGCGAGAGAAAGGATCGCAACAAGGGCGAAAGCAAACAAGGATTAGTTATTAGTCGTTAGTCAAACTCGGCAAGACCTTGCATCTTGTGCCTACGTATCTCATCTGAACATGAGAATCAGAGTTGCCGTAGTTCGGCTACATAGGGATTGCCATCTGAACATGGACTTACAAAGGAGGACACCAGTTGTGTCAAAGGAGAGTGGGCAATGTGTCCACGTCCTAGCAGTAGGTGTCGCAGCTCGCTGAATCGAGTCTTAGGCAGTTACCTCTTTGCAATAGGATGAATTGACATGCCACAAGATCGGAGACGCACGGAAGGTCTAAAAGAAATGGGGAAGCTCTGCCCTAGAGTTGTCATGCAATGTGTACTTAAGTGTTTAGGATTTACAAATGGGAATATCTACCTAATGTTAGCATGCAAAGAATATGGGAATTCTACCTATGTTATCATACAAAAGAATAAGGGAATCCTACCTATGTTATCATACAAAAGAATAAGGGAATCCTACCTATGTTATCATACAAAAGGATATGGGAATCCTACCTATGTTATCATACAAAAGGATATGGGAATCCTACCTATGTTATCATACAAAAGGGTTCTATCTAATGGGTGCTACCTAATCGGAACAAGAATTGACGAGTGGAGCAAGGAGAGGTGTTAGCGATAAGGGTAGATGGCGATGCATGAAGCAATCGACTTACAAGGTTGATGGCGATGCATAAAGCAATCGACTTACAAAAGGGTGGATGAATACGTGTTGGTTCTGTTAGGTTTTGAAAAATGATTACTCGACGTTGGATCGAGATTTTGATCTTGCTTTGAAATGGTTATCGAATGTTCATTTTAATTCTTGTATTAACAGATGAATAAAGAACGAAAGAATAAATATTATACATTTCATGGGAGAGGGATACATTTGTTATGAATGGGGGTTGTCAAAAATCATAAAATAATTAAATCGGGCCCAAACAACAAAATGACTCGAAATATGAGTGTAAGTGCAAGAGAACCGGCTCATTGTGAGAAAGCCCAAGAGTAAGCTATGTGAGATTGATGGCGATGCTTAAAAAGCGATCGACTTACAAGGGTGTGGAAAAATGGGCTCGATATTAAATCGAGAAAAATATGATTTTTATAGTTTAAAAATGGTTTTGAATGAATGATAAAATTAAAAGACAACAAATCTATGTTATGATAATGAAACTATGAAAATAATAAAGCATAAACATAACAAAAAATGTTAAAAGAAATAAAATACTAAAAGAAAATAAAATGCTAAAAGAAAAATAAAATACTAAAAAAATGCTACACATGAGCATTGAACCCATCCCACTCAAGACTATGATACTACCCTTCTCCACTAGACCACTCATGGTTATTTATTATTTTGATGCTACTTTAAATATATAAACCAAAATAGATTAAACATTAGAATAAAAACTAAAATAAAAAAAAGTCTGTTGGACTACCAGTAGTTAAACCCAGCCGCTTGGCTGTTGGGTTTTTCAATGAGGGATAAGTTGAAAACATAAAACAATTATTAACTGATATCTTAGGAATTTTAAACAAAATCCTTAATATTTTCAAAAACCTATCCTATTTAAAATGAAATAAAAAAAGAAAAATTGGAACAATAGCAGACTCGTTCTCTCCCTCAGTCTCTCCCCAATCTCACAAACTCGCTCTTTCCACCAAACGAAATCCTCGTACGAACTCGCTTCTCTCGTCCCTCTTACGAAATCGCTCGCAATCATCTCTCAAGCCTCTCTCTCGAAGTCTTTCTACCTCAAAATCGCTCATCAACGAACCCTCTCACGCTCTCAAACTCAATCAATCATTCTCTATCAAACTCAAAGAATCTCTCTCTCTCAACTCTCACGATATCTATCAACAAATACATGAAAATGATAAAAGGAAAAAGGAAGGAAATTCTCACAAAGTGTCACGGCGGCGGTGAAAGGCGTGAAGAAGTTGGCCTCCCAATCCAGGTATCCGATTTTGGGATTTTAGGTTTTTTTGTTTGAGATTTTCGCCTCCAAGTTTTTTCTGTCCTCAATTCCTGATTCTCTTCTCCTTTTATATTTCTGCAGCTAGGGTTTCAATTGGTGTTTTTTGTGTTCCAGAAGAGTAACTCTGCAAAGCGCTTTGGGTGTTCTCAGAATCAAATTGCCCTGTTTGATGCTAGGTTCGAAAATGGTAATCTGAACCTACGTACTTTCTCTTTGAATTTTATCTCTATTCCATTCTGGGATTTTTCTGGAATTTAACTGCCTTGCTGTTTTTCTTTTACCGCAGTGAAAATTGGTTACAAGTGGAGTGGATGGTCCCAATCAAATTTGTTCATTTTCAAGCTTTTGAATAACTAGAGCCTGCCATTGGTTCGTTGCACCTTGCATTGGTTTTGCTAGTCAGATTGAACCAATGTATTGAATTGGTCTGTCAACTGCTGATTCTTTGAGATGGTCTTGTTTGATTATTCTCATGTGATGCAGGTAAGGCCAAGTCAAGCTGGGAATTAGCCATGATTTGCATGGTCTCAACTAGCATTGTTGTTTGCGAGTTCCTCATTGTGTAGTAGGTAGGTCCATTTCCATTCTGACTTTGGTTCTGCAACATGTACATTGTGGTATGCATTCTGCAGGTATGAGGTAGTGTGTTATGAAGATGAGATTTGATAGCATTGCTTTATGGATGTTTTGCTCATGATTTTTTTGGTGTTCATGTAGGTGCTTTGACATATTGAGTTTTTGTGAGCCAAGCTCTGCTACGGATTCTGCTGTGGATTCTGACTTGTGGAGGTTTGCAATGCTATCTGTTTGGAACCCATTACCATGCTTGTATTATATGAATTGTTATGATGCATTGGTAATGGTCAAAAGTTGATGTGAATAGGCTTGGTGTTTGGTCATGCCTGGTATCCTGTTCTGCAGGATATTGACAACATGTTGCAACATGCTCACTTGGCTTAAGGCTGGTTATCCAGTTGGTTTTAGGGTGTTAGCATTGCCATGTCTTATGCAGGTATGACTCTATGGCTTATTGTGTGGCATAATTGGCATTGTTCTGGCTCAAGTGGGATGCAATCACATGGCTTGCATTAACTGTTGACTGCTTTGTTGGGATGTTTGCATGAATCTTGCTACAGACTTTTGGTTTGTTTACTTGCAGGTAAGCATGGCTTGTGGATTTTGTGTATGCCTCTGGTTGTTAATCAACATGCAAAGTGGGCAAAGTTTCAAGACTGAGCTTACATATTTAACTTGGTGTAGTATTATGATGATGTGTTGGTGCAGTATGTTTTGTAGTACCAAATGATGCAATTGTTCCTGGTCTGAGTATATGCTGGATGATGCATGGTTGAATGTTTCTTGGATGCCATTTGTATGATAGGTGTTTGCGGCATGATGTGCACTTGACCTGTCCAGGTTTGATGGTTGCAGACATGTTTGCTTGTTCCTGCAGGGTGTTTGCAAGGCAATGTTTTTGTTAACATCTCCTAGTTCCTTTTGTTTGAGATCCACTGTTTGCTGTAAACCTTCTACTTGATCATGGAAACATTTTGTGATAGACTCTTTGGCAGATTTCAATTCACTTTCATGACGCTCTACAGCTGTGCGGTTGTCGCTACGCAATGTATCAATTATAACCACCTGACTCTCCAATTGCTTTCTCAACTCCGAGTTAGATTTTTGAAGGCTTCGAAAATCATCAAGAGATATAGGACCCTCAGGAGCACCAATGCCCAAACCTTTCAATCTCTTGTTTTCAGATACAAAATCCTCTGCTTTTCGTTTAGCAACTGCATTGTCTGGTACTGGATTTGAAAGATGCACCTCTCGATATACAAAAGCAAATGCAACTTCATTATGAGGAGGAGCAGAAAATGAAATAATATCACCATGGCAGACTTTGACAGCAGCACTATTCTTTTTCAACTTCTCCCAGTTAAGGTAAGTACCATTTGTGCTCGTATCTTTCAAGAATATTGAAGTGGTATTCTCCATATTTTCATTAGTAACCTTGGTCCTGTATATTCTGCAATGATTTGCACTAACAGAATTTGAATCAATCTAGAAACGCACATTTTCTACCAACCGTCCAAGGCAGTGCTCATCAGCAGGTTTATGCTTGGCCATTGACAACACTTGTGGTTTTAGGTCATGGCGTATTAGCAACACTTCATGGATTGACCTTAATGTTGGTTATGACTTTGGTCTGTGCAGGTTAGGCGTTGCAGCAGGTTGGTATAGCAGGGCAAATGCAGCATGATAGAAGTTAATTGGCAAAGCAAGATTCCAAAGGTTCAAGGTGTGACCATGTTGACATTAAAGTGAAGAAGCCAAGCACAAGTGGTTAAGCCAAAGATAACAGGGACATGGATAATGTCATGAGAGTTAGGACTAGTCATTTAGTGATTAGGGATGACCAATGGCATAGGGTTGACTTTGGTCAAAGTTGACCAAAAAGTCAACTGTTGACCAAAGTCAACAATTGGTCAAAATTGTCAAGACTTGTATCCCTTTTTTTTATGTAGAATCAAATGTGATGGTTTAGAAATGATGTGAAGTGGTTTGAAATTTGTTTTACAATTGGTTTATTTTATGACTTGAATGCTTGACTTTGAAAAGAACATAACTTGACTGGTAGTATGTGTTAACAAGGCCATGAAATGATGGTATAAGATTAGGATTTGAAAGGGATATTCATGAATCAAGTGGCATGATTGGCAATTGGCTTGTGACACAAGAAGGTTGGTTGTTTGGATGACCAAGACCATATGTGCATTAACAATCACATGAACAACACCATGACTTTGGACCAAGACCAATCCTCATATAAAACCAAGGTTAGGCCAAGCATGCTAAACAAAAATAAAAACATAAAAAATTCAGGACCAAAATCGGGGTATGACAGTTGCCCCTATTTAAGCGTCTTCAACTAGAGAATATGAAGCAGGACGTCCTTCATATGATCATAGTGGGAGATGGTTAAATACTAAGAAGACCCGGATTTTGATCCTGAATCCCTATGAAACAATGCCTGTCAGAATCGTCAAAGAAGCAATCTCAAAAGAAAGAATCCGTCTGGTACAGTGAAATTCGGACTGAGTACCGAAACAGAAAGTTGACCTGGATACCAAAATAAATGGAAACACAGGAATACCCATGGCCTGAACGCCGCACATTAGTCTGAACACTAAGCATCGGAATATGAGAGTATCAATGTTGGTCTGATCACCGGAAATCTGGTCTGAACACCACTTCGATCTGGAAATTGGAAAACTGGCCTGAATGCCACAAGTACTTCGACTTGATCGTCAGAAACTTCTTCGATCTGAATATCGGAAACTGGCCTGAATGCCACTTCGGTCTGGATACCGAAAACTGGCCTGAATGCCACAAGTTGCATCGACTTAATCGTCGGAAACTTCTTCGATCTGAAAATCGGAAACTGGCCTGAATGCCACTTCGGTCTGGATACCGGGAACTAGCCTGAATGCCACAAGTTGCATCGACCTGAATGTCGGAAACTTCTTCGATCTGAAAATCGGAAACTGGCCTGAATGCCACAAGTTGCATCGACCTGAATGTCGGAAACTTCTTCGATCTGAAAATCGGAAACTGGCCTGAATGCCACTTCGGTCTGGATACCGGAAACTTCATGCCTGTCAGCATCGGCAGAAATAGGGAACAATAATAATTGAGGCGGCACGTGGGCCGACGACCCATGCTGGGGATAATAAGTCATGAACAAACTTTCAGTCTGAGCACTGGAAACAAACCTCTGGCTTATCACTTGGGATACCGAGAATGTTTTATGCTTACATGCGTATGTTTGAATTTTACGATGGCGTAATGCTCCATGAAAATGGAAATGCTACGCGATTTGGGAGGATGCAATGCAATATGATTCTACATGCAGGGATGCGAAATGCTGGGGAAAATGCCAAGCTGAAGCAAGGAATCCTGTTGGGGAAATGATCACAATCTTCTGGACCCTGGCACTACTGTTGGAGATGCACAACATAATGAACTATGTGGGGAAATGACCGGCCACGCGGTGTTCTGGCAATGACGAGATACCAAGACTCTGACTGGAGAGAGAACGGCGCTGCAAACCTGTTGTTGGGGGAAGTGATAGTGGTTCTGGCAACCATAATCTACGAGAGATGACTCAGCAGGGGGGAGCAAACACCGATATGGTACCTAGATTTTGCTTCAAGAAAAGAGACCATGGATCTATCGTCAAGATCATCGATCTGGCATCGAACTCTGAGGATCAGTCGCTTCTGCTGAGAAGATGTAGTTAGGCACTGTCAACTCCGCTGGGGATATACAGTCTGACACTGTCAACTCTACTGGGGAGTGTATAGTCTGAAACACATGCTTGGGGAAGCACCGTAGTGAGAACCTATTCTGAATAGACGATTCAAAGTACTTAAAATTTACAGCAATTTTAAATGTTCATTGAGCATGTACCTGTAAAGCTCTTATGTTTCATGATGCAATGTTTATCAAAAATTCGGACGTCATTTTTGCAGACAAAACAGTAAAATGAAAATGAACACAAAGATGTACTGAATAACATGATTTTATTGATTGAATGGCCTCTGAATAGGCATTTACATCAGGAAGCAATCCCTGGAAAGAGGTAATCGCACAAAAGATAAAACAGAAATTAATCTAATGGCAATGTGAAATGGATTTCTATCGGGTTCCAATTCTGCTATGACTCGTTCGTCTTCAAGATCCTCCAGATGATCGACTTTCTTAAAAGGGTGATTGGAATGTTTCCTACCTTTCGAAAGTTTCCAGTTATCGACATGAGATGAGATTCAGAACTACTCAGAACACAGTCATTCGCTTAATCCCTAACTTTTTCCTGGATCGCCCTTTCGGGTTTTCAATCCACCGGGATACCCATTTTTGCCTAAGTTGCCCTTTCAGGTTTTCAACTTACCGGGTGTACAATCTTTTCATTTTTAATCCCTAATTTTTGCACGAACCTTTTTCCTTTTCTTGGTTCGTCGGGATGCCCATGTTTGCCTGGACTATTCTTTTTATTGTCCAGCGGGCCTATTTTATGCGAAGTATTTTTTAACTGCGTCTGAGTTCACAGGGGAAGCGATGTCTTCACCATCCATCGTTGCAAGCATTAAGGCCCCACCATCGAAAACCTTGGTGACGATATACGGTCCCTCATAGTTAGGAGTCCACTTGCCCCTGTGATCCGTCTGAGGAGGAAGGATCCTTTTCAACACCAAATCTCCGACTTGGAAACATCGAGGGCGCACTTTCTGGTCAAAGGCTCTCTTCATCCGACTCTGATACAACTGCCCATGACAAATGGCTGCCATTCGCTTCTCTTCGATAAGACTCAACTCATTGAACCTTGTCCGAATCCATTCAGCTTCATCTAGCTTGACATCCAACAGGACTCTTAGAGAAGGAATCTCCACTTCAACAGGTAGGACTGCTTCCATACCATACACCAGGGAGTAAGGGGTCGCCCCGGTCGACGTACGTACTGAAGTGCGGTACCCATGCAAGGCGAAGGGTAGCATCTCGTGCCAATCTCTGTACGTAACGACCATCTTCTGCACAATCTTCTTTATGTTCTTATTTGCTGCCTCAACAACACCGTTCATCTTAGGACGAAAGGGGGAAGAATTGTGATGCTGAATGTTGAAGTTCTGGCACAACTCCCTCATCATTTTGTTGTTGAGATTAGAACCATTATCAGTAATGATTCTTTCGGGAATCCCATAGCGACAAATGATTTCCTTCTTGATGAAACGGGCAACCACATGTCTGGTGACGTTCGCGATAGATGCTGCTTCGACCCACTTGGTGAAATAGTCGATGGCAACAAGGATGAAGCGATGCCCATTGGAAGCAGTCAGCTCAATCTTTCCAATCATGTCAATGCCCCACATAGCAAACGGCCACGACGAAGACATCACATTCAGAGGATTCGGCGGTACATGCACCTTATCAGCATAAATCTGGCATTTATGACACTTCCGAGCATACTTGAAACAATCTGATTCCATGGTCATCCAATAATAACCCGCCCTCAACAATTTCTTAGCCATTGCATGTCCGCCGGCATGAGTACCGAAGGAACCTTCATGAACTTCCTGCATTAACATGTCCGCCTCGTGTCTATCCACGCATCTGAGCAAAACCATGTCGAAGTTCCTCTTATACAGCACATCGTCTTTGTTCAAGAAGAAACTGCCTGCCAATCTTCTCAAAGTTTTTCTGTCATTGTTGGATGCCCCTGCAGGGTACTCTTGATTCTTCAGAAAGCACTTGATATCGTGATACCAGGGCTTGTCATCGACTACCAATTCAGCAGCAAACACATACGCGGCCCTGTCAAGGCGCATCACATCGATCCTGGGAGCATGGTTCCAACGAATTACCTTGATCATGGAGGATAGAGTAGCAAGTGCGTCTGCCATCTGGTTCTCATCACGAGGTATATGATACAGCTTTACTGTTGTGAAGAAAGTCAATAGCCTTCTCGTGTAATCTCTGTAAGGGACCAGATTGGGCTGGAGCGTATTCCAATCACCATTCACTTGATTAATCACCAGAGCTGAATCTCCGAAGATGTCCAGAGTCTTGATTCTCAGATCAACGGCTTGCTCAATACCCAAGATACAGGCCTCGTACTCAGCTTCATTATTGGTGCACTCGAAAGTCAGACGAGCAGTGAAAGGCATGTGGGCACCTTTCGGAGTTGTAATGACAGCACCAATTCCACTTCCTCTGGCATTGACGGCCCCATCAAACAACAAAGTCCACTTTTCGTCTGGATCAGGTCCCTCCTCAACAACTGGCTCTTCGCAGTCTTTCATCTTGAGGAACATGATATCTTCATCTGGAAAATCAAACTTCATCGGCTCATAATCATCAATCGGTTGCTGAGCAAGATAGTCTGACAGAATACTCCCTTTGATGGCTTTCTGGGATGTATACTGGATGTCGTACTCTGTCAGTACCATTTGCCAACGAGCAACCCTTCCGGTGAGAGCTGGCTTCTCGAATATGTATTTGACTGGATCCATCTTGGAGATCAGTAAGGTTGTGTGAGTCAGCATGTATTGTCTCAATCGCTTAGCAGCCCATGCAAGGGCACAACATGTCTTCTCAAGCATTGAGTATCTCGACTCGCAGTCTGTGAATTTTTTACTCAGGTAGTAGATGGCATGCTCTTTCCTACCTGTCTCATCGTGTTGACCGAGAACACAACCCATAGAATTGTCGAGTACTGTCAAGTACATAATCAACGGTCTCCCTGAGACTGGAGGCATAAGGATAGGAGGATTCTGCAAATACTCTTTTATCTTTTCAAAAGCCCTTTGACAATCGTCGTTCCACCTGATAGCCTGATATTTCCTCAATAATTTGAAAATTGGCTCACACGTGGCTGTTAGGTGAGAGATGAACCTTGCAATGTAGTTCAACCTTCCTAAGAAACCACGGACTTGCTTCTCTGTTCTTGGCTCAGGCATTTCTTGTATCGCTTTTACCTTGTCAGGATCCACCTCAATCCCTTTTCCGCTAACAATAAAACCTAGCAATTTTCCAGACCTCACCCCGAAAATGCACTTGTTCGGATTAAGCCTCAGCTTGAATTTCCTTAAACGCTCAAACAACTTTTGCAGATTCACCAGATGTTCTTCTTCTGTCTGAGATTTGGCAATCATATCGTCCACATAAACCTCGATTTCATGATGAATCATATCATGGAATAGAGTCACCATAGCTCGTTGATATGTTGCCCCAGCGTTTTTCAGACCAAACGGCATCACCTTGTAGCAGAAGGTGCCCCATGGGGTTATGAAAGTTGTCTTCTCCATGTCTTCTGGTGCCATCTTGATTTGGTTATAGCTAGAAAAGCCATCCATGAAGGAGAATACCGAGAACTGAGCTGTGTTATCCACCAAAACGTCGATGTGAGGTAATAGGAAATCATCTTTAGGGCTAGCTCTGTTCAGATCCCGGTAGTCGACACACATCTGTACCTTTCCATCCTTCTTAGGTACTGGAACGATGTTTGCGACCCATGACGGATAATTGGTAACCGCTAGGAACCCTGCATCCAACTGTTTCTGCACTTCTTCCTTTATCTTTACAGCCATCTCTGGTCTTGTTCTTCTGAGATTTTGCTTGACCGGAGGACAACCTTCTTTGAGAGGCAAGCGGTGTACCACGATGTCTGTGTCAAGCCCTGGCATATCCTGATAAGATCAAGCGAAGACGTCAACATACTCTTGCAACAGTTTAATCAACCCCTTCTTCACATCATCTTCCAAAGCAGCCCCTATCTTGATTTCTTTCTTGACGTCCTCGGTGCCAAGATTAATCACTTCAGTAGACTCTTGATGCGGTTGAATGACCCTTTCCTCCTGTTTTAACAGCCTGGCAAGTTCTTCAGGGAGTTCACAGTCTTCATCACCCTCTTCTTCAGCTTGGAAGATTGGATTTTCAAAGTCGAAGCGAGCCATAGCAGAACTGTTATCAATAGGATCCGGTGATGTGCATCTGCATGGGTGATGGTATGTGCTTATGAGTGTGAACAGTGAGTGAAAACTAAACAAAACATTGCCAAATATTTTTATTCTTTTGAAATTTTGAAAACTGTAAAAATAGAAAAACAGTGAACAAAATATTTGAATGCAAAAGACGTCCTTCATTTATGATAAACAATGCAGGTATTCACATAGATGAGCCCTACAATGAGTCATTACGCCCTGGGCGGAACGTAAGACTTGGACATGCATGAATAAACAAAGAAGAATTACTCCTCTAGAAAAGTGACTTGGACAATTTCCTCGGAAGACCAATTGTTGATGACTTCACCAGGGATCCTCGGACGCACCCAGTTGTCGATGTCGCAATCACTATCTCCATTTTCATCGTTGATCGCAGAGATCTGGCCATATTGGATGACGCCAGCACTAGAGAAAGTAATCGGCCCCTGACGAGTCTGAAGTGCTGAAGTTGTAGAAGTCAGCGCTGGTTGATACCCAATCCCGAACTTGTCGTCTTTCATTGGTAACTCCAACAGACGTCCCCAACCGGGAGCAACACCTGAATCCACCAAGGCCTGTGCCTGCTTAAAGGATGAGATAGAGGCACTCGCTTTAACCTCTTCCACCGGAGCTGCATCCTTGATCTGAACTGACTCAAAGGCCTGACAGAGAGTCTCATGAATTTCACCTTCTACCTCTACATACTTGAAAGTAGACAGGTTACTTACCAGGATGTCCTCCTCACCACAGACGGTGATAATTCTTCCATTGACTGGGAACTTGATCTTCTGATGCAGTGTTGAAGAGACTGCCCCATCATTGTGACATGTTATGGGATATGCAAATGCACTGACATGTTTATCAATTCCAAAAGGCATTCTACCCCCTTGATTCCAGTCTCACATTTGATAAACGGTGTAAGAAGAAAATCCCGACTAGAATCAAGAAGAAGATATGAACCCCTGGGAATAGATAAACATGTGTTAAATGATATGAATGCAGAATGATGTGATGCAATGCAGTGACATGGAAATCAAGATTGCTGTATCTGCTTGAACATCTGTCGGGTTGCACTGTCTGAAAAGAAACCCACTGAGGAATGTAATACAAGATCAAAACTCTGCTCCAGAAAACCGGGTTGGTTGGAGGTTAAGGTTCCCTGAATTTAGCCTGCCCCTCACTGGTAGGTTCTAAGAACAGAAGTTTGTCAGCTTCAGCCCTTCAATTGAGAATAATACGTTTACCACTGAAGGTTTGGCATTATTTCGAGATAAAAGACCTCCACTGACTCCCCTCAACAGGACATCCTAAAGCAAGTTCCCAGTCTCGGGGTCCTCGGATTGATCAGCGAGAATGCGCCCACCAGAGCTAACATAATCACGTCTCGGAGGAGAGGCCTCGACTGAGTTCTCGGGAAATGGTCACCAGAGTCGACGATTTCTACAGGAATATCTGTCGTTATGGAACACCCATAGGACAAAATATATCCAACAGAAACTTTGTCTGGAATGTGGGTCTCATGAACGACTTAACGTAGCAACATGCCACGCAAGCCTCATGACTATCCACTCTAACACCTATGTGTACACTCAAGCCTGGGTAGTGGGCTTATCACTCATAGAACATCCCACCCCAACAAACAAACAACCCAACAGAGCCAACAGGCACAACAATGATATGTACACAATGCAAAAGAATAAAGCAGATAAATGCTTGGAAGTAAATAACTGTACAAAAGAATAAACACCCAACAAACAAGAAACCTACAAAAGCTAGGAGGGACTCGCTTAGGGAAACCGGGTCCCCAGCAGAGTCGCCAGCTGTCGCAACCTGAAAAATATAGTGTGCGAAAAAACAACCGGCGAAAGAAAAAAGATGACAGAAGAGTCGCCACCGTGCGTTATTTATCCCAAAGGAGGGAAAGGAAACGCTCGAAGTAAACCTGAAGAGAGGAAAGGAAAAGACAAGGTCTCGCAACCAAATCTTGGGTTCGGGAGTCGATTATGCGAAGGGAAGGTATTAGCACCCCTACGCATCCGTAGTACTCTACGGGATCCACTCTTGTTGTTCTTGTTTAAAGGGTGTGGGTTTATCTAATGTACTATTTACTAAAAGAGGGGTCAAAAGAAAATGACTCGCACGGATGTCGCATCCACTGCATACGTATCTCATATGGAATGAGAATCAGAGTCTTCGTAGCTCGGCTACCTAAGGGTTAAGGAGACGTGTGCTCGCTAAGACGTCGCGTCTTATGCCTACGTATCTCATCGGGAATGAGAATCAGAGCAAAACGTAGTTCAACCTAACTACGGGAACAAGGGTCTCGATTGCAACTAGGGCAAGAGAAAAGGAAAGTCTCGATCGCAACGAGGGCGAGAGAAAGGATCGCAACAAGGGCGAAAGCAAACAAGGATTAGTTATTAGTCGTTAGTCAAACTCGGCAAGACCTTGCATCTTGTGCCTACGTATCTCATCTGAACATGAGAATCAGAGTTGCCGTAGTTCGGCTACATAGGGATTGCCATCTGAACATGGACTTACAAAGGAGGACACCAGTTGTGTCAAAGGAGAGTGGGCAATGTGTCCACGTCCTAGCAGTAGGTGTCGCAGCTCGCTGAATCGAGTCTTAGGCAGTTACCTCTTTGCAATAGGATGGATTGACATGCCACAAGATCGGAGACGCACGGAAGGTCTAAAAGAAATGGGGAAGCTCTGCCCTAGAGTTGTCATGCAATGTGTACTTAAGTGTTTAGGATTTACAAATGGGAATATCTACCTAATGTTAGCATGCAAAGAATATGGGAATTCTACCTATGTTATCATACAAAAGAATAAGGGAATCCTACCTATGTTATCATACAAAAGAATAAGGGAATCCTACCTATGTTATCATACAAAAGGATATGGGAATCCTACCTATGTTATCATACAAAAGGATATGGGAATCCTACCTATGTTATCATACAAAAGGATTCTATCTAATGGGTGCTACCTAATCGGAACAAGAATTGACGAGTGGAGCAAGGAGAGGTGTTAGGGATAAGGGTAGATGGCGATGCATGAAGCAATCGACTTACAAGGTTGATGGCGATGCATAAAGCAATCGACTTACAAAAGGGTGGATGAATACGTGCTGGTTCTGTTAGGTTTTGAAAAATGATTACTCGACGTTGGATCGAGATTTTGATCTTGCTTTGAAATGGTTATCGAATGTTCATTTTAATTCTTGTATTAACAGATGAATAAAGAATGAAAGAATAAATAGTATACATTTCATGGGAGAGGGATACATTTGTTATGAATGGGGGTTGTCAAAAATCATAAAATAATTAAATCGGGCCCAAACAACAAAATGACTCGAAATATGAGTGTAAGTGCAAGAGAACCGGCTCATTGTGAGAAAGCCCAAGAGTAAGCTATGTGAGGTTGATGGCGATGCTTAAAAAGCGATCGACTTACAAGGGTGTGGAAAAATGGGCTCGATATTAAATCGAGAAAAATATGATTTTTATAGTTTAAAAATGGTTTTGAATGAATGATAAAATTAAAAGACAACAAATCTATGTTATGATAATGAAACTATGAAAATAATAAAGCATAAACATAACAAAAAATGTTAAAAGAAATAAAATACTAAAAGAAAATAAAATGCTAAAAAAATGCTACACATGAGCATTGAACCCACCCCACTCAAGACTATGATACTACCCTTCTCCACTAGACCACTCATGGTTATTTATTATTTTGATGCTACTTTAAATATATAAACCAAAATAGATTAAACATTAGAATAAAAACTAAAATAAAAAAAAGTCTGTTGGACTACCAGTAGTTAAACCCAGCCGCTTGGCTGTTGGGTTTTTCAATGAGGGATAAGTTGAAAACATAAAACAATTATTAACTGATATCTTAGGAATTTTAAACAAAATCCTTAATATTTTCAAAAACCTATCCTATTTAAAATGAAATAAAAAAAGAAAAATTGGAACAATAGCAGACTCGTTCTCTCCCTCAGTCTCTCCCCAATCTCACAAACTCGCTCTTTCCACCAAACGAAATCCTCGTACGAACTCGCTTCTCTCGTCCCTCTTACGAAATCGCTCGCAATCATCTCTCAAGCCTCTCTCTCGAAGTCTTTCTACCTCAAAATCGCTCATCAACGAACCCTCTCACGCTCTCAAACTCAATCAATCATTCTCTATCAAACTCAAAGAATCTCTCTCTCTCAACTCTCACGATATCTATCAACAAATACATGAAAATGATAAAAGGAAAAAGGAAGGAAATTCTCACAAAGTGTCACGGCGGCGGTGAAAGGCGTGAAGAAGTTGGCCTCCCAATCCAGGTATCCGATTTTGGGATTTTAGGTTTTTTTGTTTGAGATTTTCGCCTCCAAGTTTTTTCTGTCCTCAATTCCTGATTCTCTTCTCCTTTTATATTTCTGCAGCTAGGGTTTCAATTGGTGTTTTTTGTGTTCCAGAAGAGTAACTCTGCAAAGCGCTTTGGGTGTTCTCAGAATCAAATTGCCCTGTTTGATGCTAGGTTCGAAAATGGTAATCTGAACCTACGTACTTTCTCTTTGAATTTTATCTCTATTCCATTCTGGGATTTTTCTGGAATTTAACTGCCTTGCTGTTTTTCTTTTACCGCAGTGAAAATTGGTTACAAGTGGAGTGGATGGTCCCAATCAAATTTGTTCATTTTCAAGCTTTTGAATAACTAGAGCCTGCCATTGGTTCGTTGCACCTTGCATTGGTTTTGCTAGTCAGATTGAACCAATGTATTGAATTGGCCTGTCAACTGCTGATTCTTTGAGATGGTCTTGTTTGATTATTCTCATGTGATGCAGGTAAGGCCAAGTCAAGCTGGGAATTAGCCATGATTTGCATGGTCTCAACTAGCATTGTTGTTTGCGAGTTCCTCATTGTGTAGTAGGTAGGTCCATTTCCATTCTGACTTTGGTTCTGCAACATGTACATTGTGGTATGAATTCTGCAGGTATGAGGTAGTGTGTTATGCAGATGAGATTTGATAGCATTGCTTTATGGATGTTTTTCTCATGATTTTTTTTTGGTGTTCATGTAGGTGCTTTGACGTATTGAGTTTTTGTGAGCCAAGCTCTGCTACGGATTCTGCTGTGGATTCTGACTTGTGAAGGTTTGCAATGCTATCTGTTTGGAACCCATTACCATGCTTGTATTATATGAATTGTTATGATGCATTGGTAATGGTCAAAAGTTGATGTGAATAGGCTTGGTGTTTGGTCATGCCTGGTATCCTGTTCTGCAGGATATTGACAACATGTTGCAACATGCTCACTTGGCTTAAGGCTGGTTATCCAGTTGGTTTTAGGGTGTTAGCATTGCCATGTCTTATGCAGGTATGACTCTATGGCTTATTGTGTGGCATAATTGGCATTGTTCTGGCTCAAGTGGGATGCAATCACATGGCTTGCATTAACTGTTGACTGCTTTGTTGGGATGTTTGCATGAATCTTGCTACAGACTTTTGGTTTGTTTACTTGCAGGTAAGCATGGCTTGTGGATTTTGTGTATGCCTCTGGTTGTTAATCAACATGCAAAGTGGGCAAAGTTTCAAGACTGAGCTTACATATTTAACTTGGTGTAGTATTATGATGATGTGTTGGTGCAGTATGTTTTGTAGTACCAAATGATGCAATTGTTCCTGGTCTGAGTATATGCTGGATGATGCATGGTTGAATGTTTCTTGGATGCCATTTGTATGATAGGTGTTTGCGGCATGATGTGCACTTGACCTGTCCAGGTTTGATGGTTGCAGACATGTTTGCTTGTTCCTGCAGGGTGTTTGCAAGGCAATGTTTTTGTTAACATCTCCTAGTTCCTTTTGTTTGAGATCCACTGTTTGCTGTAAACCTTCTACTTGATCATGGAAACATTTTGTGATAGACTCTTTGGCAGATTTCAATTCACTTTCATGACGCTCTACAGCTGTGCGGTTGTCGCTACGCAATGTATCAATTATAACCACCTGACTCTCCAATTGCTTTCTCAACTCCGAGTTAGATTTTTGAAGGCTTCGAAAATCATCAAGAGATATAGGACCCTCAGGAGCACCAATGCCCAAACCTTTCAATCTCTTGTTTTCAGATACAAAATCCTCTGCTTTTCGTTTAGCAACTGCATTGTCTGGTACTGGATTTGAAAGATGCACCTCTCGATATACAAAAGCAAATGCAACTTCATTATGAGGAGGAGCAGAAAATGAAATAATATCACCATGGCAGACTTTGACAGCAGCACTATTCTTTTTCAACTTCTCCCAGTTAAGGTAAGTACCATTTGTGCTCGTATCTTTCAAGAATATTGAAGTGGTATTCTCCATATTTTCATTAGTAACCTTGGTCCTGTATATTCTGCAATGATTTGCACTAACAGAATTTGAATCAATCTAGAAACGCACATTTTCTACCAACCGTCCAAGGCAGTGCTCATCAGCAGGTTTATGCTTGGCCATTGACAACACTTGTGGTTTTAGGTCATGGCGTATTAGCAACACTTCATGGATTGACCTTAATGTTGGTTATGACTTTGGTCTGTGCAGGTTAGGCGTTGCAGCAGGTTGGTATAGCAGGGCAAATGCAGCATGATAGAAGTTAATTGGCAAAGCAAGATTCCAAAGGTTCAAGGTGTGACCATGTTGACATTAAAGTGAAGAAGCCAAGCACAAGTGGTTAAGCCAAAGATAACAGGGACATGGATAATGTCATGAGAGTTAGGACTAGTCATTTAGTGATTAGGGATGACCAATGGCATAGGGTTGACTTTGGTCAAAGTTGACCAAAAAGTCAACTGTTGACCAAAGTCAACAATTGGTCAAAATTGTCAAGACTTGTATCCCTTTTTTTTATGTAGAATCAAATGTGATGGTTTAGAAATGATGTGAAGTGGTTTGAAATTTGTTTTACAATTGGTTTATTTTATGACTTGAATGCTTGACTTTGAAAAGAACATAACTTGACTGGTAGTATGTGTTAACAAGGCCATGAAATGATGGTATAAGATTAGGATTTGAAAGGGATATTCATGAATCAAGTGGCATGATTGGCAATTGGCTTGTGACACAAGAAGGTTGGTTGTTTGGATGACCAAGACCATATGTGCATTAACAATCACATGAACAACACCATGACTTTGGACCAAGACCAATCCTCATATAAAACCAAGGTTAGGCCAAGCATGCTAAACAAAAATAAAAACATAAAAAATTCAGGACCAAAATCGGGGTATGACAGTTGCCCCTATTTAAGCGTCTTCAACTAGAGAATATGAAGCAGGACGTCCTTCATATGATCATAGTGGGAGATGGTTAAATACTAAGAAGACCCGGATTTTGATCCTGAATCCCTATGAAACAATGCCTGTCAGAATCGTCAAAGAAGCAATCTCAAAAGAAAGAATCCGTCTGGTACAGTGAAATTCGGACTGAGTACCGAAACAGAAAGTTGACCTGGATACCAAAATAAATGGTAACACAGGAATACCCATGGCCTGAACGCCGCACATTAGTCTGAACACTAAGCATCGGAATATGAGAGTATCAATGTTGGTCTGATCACCGGAAATCTGGTCTGAACACCACTTCGATCTGGAAATTGGAAAACTGGCCTGAATGCCACAAGTACTTCGACTTGATCGTCGGAAACTTCTTCGATCTGAATATCGGAAACTGGCCTGAATGCCACTTCGGTCTGGATACCGAAAACTGGCCTGAATGCCACAAGTTGCATCGACTTAATCGTCGGAAACTTCTTCGATCTGAAAATCGGAAACTGGCCTGAATGCCACTTCGGTCTGGATACCGGGAACTGGCCTAAATGCCACAAGTTGCATCGACCTGAATGTCGGAAACTTCTTCGATCTGAAAATCGGAAACTGGCCTGAATGCCACAAGTTGCATCGACCTGAATGTCGGAAACTTCTTCGATCTGAAAATCGGAAACTGGCCTGAATGCCACTTCGGTCTGGATACCGGAAACTTCATGCCTGTCAGCATCGGCAGAAATAGGGAACAATAATAATTGAGGCGGCACGTGGGCCGACGACCCATGCTGGGGATAATAAGTCATGAACAAACTTTCAGTCTGAGCACTGGAAACAAACCTCTGGCTTATCACTTGGGATACCGAGAATGTTTTATGCTTACATGCGTATGTTTGAATTTTGCGATGGCGTAATGCTCCATGAAAATGGAAATGCTACGCGATTTGGGAGGATGCAATGCAATATGATTCTACATGCAGGGATGCGAAATGCTGGGGAAAATGCCAAGCTGAAGCAAGGAATCCTGTTGGGGAAATGATCACAATCTTCTGGACCCTGGTACTACTGTTGGAGATGCACAGCATAATGAACTATGTGGGGAAATGACCGGCCACGCGGTGTTCTGGCAATGACGAGATACCAAGACTCTGACTGGAGAGAGAACGGCGCTGCAAACCTGTTGTTGGGGGAAGTGATAGTGGTTCTGGCAACCATAATCTACGAGAGATGACTCAGCAGGGGGGAGCAAACACCGATATGGTACCTAGATTTTGCTTCAAGAAAAGAGACCATGGATCTATCGTCAAGATCATCGATCTGGCATCGAACTCTGAGGATCAGTCGCTTCTGCTGAGAAGATGTAGTTAGGCACTGTCAACTCCGCTGGGGATATACAGTCTGACACTGTCAACTCTACTGGGGAGTGTATAGTCTGAAACACATGCTTGGGGAAGCACCGTAGTGAGAACCTATTCTGAATAGACGATTCAAAGTACTTAAAATTTACAGCAATTTTAAATGTTCATTGAGCATGTACCTGTAAAGCTCTTATGTTTCATGATGCAATGTTTATCAAAAATTCGGACGTCATTTTTGCAGACAAAACAGTAAAATGAAAATGAACACAGAGATGTACTGAATAACATGATTTTATTGATTGAATGGCCTCTGAATAGGCATTTACATCAGGAAGCAATCCCTGGAAAGAGGTAATCGCACAAAAGATAAAACAGAAATTAATCTAATGGCAATGTGAAATGGATTTCTATCGGGTTCCAATTCTGCTATGACTCGCTCGTCTTCAAGATCCTCCAGATGATCGACTTTCTGAAAAGGGTGATTGGAATGTTTCCTACCTTTCGAAAGTTTCCAGTTATCGACATGAGATGAGATTCAGAACTACTCAGAACACAGTCATTCGCTTAATCCCTAACTTTTTCCTGGATCGCCCTTTCGGGTTTTCAATCCACCGGGATACCCATTTTTGCCTAAGTTGCCCTTTCAGGTTTTCAACTTACCGGGTGTACAATCTTTTCATTTTTAATCCCTAATTTTTGCACGAACCTTTTTCCTTTTCTTGGTTCGTCGGGATGCCCATTTTTGCCTGGACTATTCTTTTTATTGTCCATCGGGCCTATTTTATGCGAAGTATTTTTTAACTACGTCTGAGTTCACAGGGGAAGCGATGTCTTCACCATCCATCGTTGCAAGCATTAAGGCCCCACCATTGAAAACCTTGGTGACGATATACGGTCCCTCATAGTTAGGAGTCCACTTGCCCCTGTGATCCGTCTGAGGAGGAAGGATCCTTTTCAACACCAAATCTCCGACTTGGAAACATCGAGGGCGCACTTTCTGGTCAAAGGCTCTCTTCATCCGACTCTGATACAACTGCCCATGACAAATGGCTGCCATTCGCTTCTCTTCGATAAGACTCAACTCATTGAACCTTGTCCGAATCCATTCAGCTTCATCTAGCTTGACATCCAACAGGACTCTTAGAGAAGGAATCTCCACTTCAACAGGTAGGACTGCTTCCATACCATACACCAGGGAGTAAGGGGTCGCCCCGGTCGACGTACGTACTGAAGTGCGGTACCCATGCAAGGCGAAGGGTAGCATCTCGTGCCAATCTCTGTACGTAACGACCATCTTCTGCACAATCTTCTTTATGTTCTTATTTGCTGCCTCAACAACACCGTTCATCTTAGGACGAAAGGGGGAAGAATTGTGATGTTGAATGTTGAAGTTCTGGCACAACTCCCTCATCATTTTGTTGTTGAGATTAGAACCATTATCAGTAATGATTCTTTCGGGAATCCCATAGCGACAAATGATTTCCTTCTTGATGAAACGGGCAACCACATGTCTGGTGACGTTCGCGAATGATGCTGCTTCGACCCACTTGGTGAAATAGTCGATGGCAACAAGGATGAAGCGATGCCCATTGGAAGCAGTCAGCTCAATCTTTCCAATCATGTCAATGCCCCACATAGCAAACGGCCACGGCGAAGACATCACATTCAGAGGATTCGGTGGTACATGCACCTTATCAGCATAAATCTGGCATTTATGACACTTCCGAGCATACTTGAAACAATCTGATTCCATGGTCATCCAATAATAACCCGCCCTCAACAATTTCTTAGCCATTGCATGTCCGCCGGCATGAGTACCGAAGGAACCTTCATGAACTTCCTGCATTAACATGTCCGCCTCGTGTCTATCCACGCATCTGAGCAAAACCATGTCGAAGTTCCTCTTATACAGCACATCGTCTTTGTTCAAGAAGAAACTGCCTGCCAATCTTCTCAAAGTTTTTCTGTCATTGTTGGATGCCTCTGCAGGGTACTCTTGATTCTTCAGAAAGCACTTGATATCGTGATACCAGGGCTTGTCATCGACTACCAGTTCAGCAGCAAACACATACGCGGCCCTGTCAAGCCGAATCACATCGATCCTGGGAGCATGGTTCCAACGAATTACCTTGATCATGGAGGATAGAGTAGCAAGTGCGTCTGCCATTTGGTTCTCATCACGAGGTATATGATACAACTTTACTGTTGTGAAGAAAGTCAACAGCCTTCTCGTGTAATCTCTGTAAGGGACCAGATTGGGCTGGAGCGTATTCCAATCACCATTCACTTGATTAATCACCAGAGCTGAATCTCCGAAGATGTCCAGAGTCTTGATTCTCAGATCAATGGCTTGCTCAATACCCAAGATACAGGCCTCGTACTCAGCTTCATTATTGGTGCACTCGAAAGTCAGACGAGCGGTGAAAGGCATGTGGGCACCTTTCGGAGTTGTAATGACAGCACCAATTCCACTTCCTCTGGCATTGACGGCCCCATCAAACAACAAAGTCCACTTTTCGTCTGGATCAGGTCCCTCCTCAACAACTGGCTCTTCGCAGTCTTTCATCTTGAGGAACATGATGTCTTCATCTGGAAAATCAAACTTCATCAGCTCATAATCATCAATCGGTTGCTGAGCAAGATAGTCTGACAGAATACTCCCTTTGATGGCTTTCTGGGATGTATACTGGATGTCGTACTCTGTCAGTACCATTTGCCAACGAGCAACCCTTCCGGTGAGAGCTGGCTTCTCGAATATGTATTTGACTGGATCCATCTTGGAGATCAGTAAGGTTGTGTGAGTCAGCATGTATTGTCTCAATCGCTTAGCAGCCCATGCAAGGGCACAACATGTCTTCTCAAGCATTGAGTATCTCGACTCGCAGTCTGTGAATTTTTTACTCAGGTAGTAGATGGCATGCTCTTTCCTACCTTTCTCATCGTGTTGACCGAGAACACAACCCATAGAATTGTCGAGTACTGTCAAGTACATAATCAGCGGTCTCCTTGAGACTGGAGGCATAAGGATAGGAGGATTCTGCAAATACTCTTTTATCTTTTCAAAAGCCCTTTGACAATCGTCGTTCCACCTGATAGCCTGATCTTTCCTCAATAATTTGAAAATTGGCTCACACGTGGCTGTTAGGTGAGAGATGAACCTTGCAATGTAGTTCAACCTTCCTAAGAAACCACGGACTTGCTTCTCTGTTCTTGGCTCAGGCATTTCTTGTATCGCTTTTACCTTGTCAGGATCCACCTCAATCCCTTTTCTGCTAACAATAAAACCTAGCAATTTTCCAGACCTCACCCCGAAAATGCACTTGTTCGGATTAAGCCTCAGCTTGAATTTCCTTAAACGCTCAAACAGCTTTTGTAGATTCACCAGATGTTCTTCTTCTGTCTGAGATTTGGCAATCATATCGTCCACATAAACCTCGATTTCATGATGAATCATATCATGGAATAGAGTCACCATAGCTCGTTGATATGTTGCCCCAGCGTTTTTCAGACCAAACGGCATCACCTTGTAGCAGAAGGTGCCCCATGGGGTTATGAAAGTTGTCTTCTCCATGTCTTCTGGTGCCATCTTGATTTGGTTATAGCCAGAAAAGCCATCCATGAAGGAGAATACCGAGAACTGAGCTGTGTTATCCACCAAAACGTCGATGTGAGGTAATAGGAAATCATCTTTAGGGCTAGCTCTGTTCAGATCCCGGTAGTCGACACACATCCGTACCTTTCCATCCTTCTTAGGTACTGGAACGATGTTTGCGACCCATGGCGGATAATTGGTAACCGCTAGGAACCCTGTAACACCCCGATAAAAAATAAGATAATTATTTAATTTAAGTTAATATTATATTTATTAATTTAATTAAATAATTGGAATTATTGGATTATTATTATTATTATTATTGGAATAATAATTATTGAAAAATATATATAAGTTGGAAATAAGAAAAAGAGTCCCATTTGGTAAAGAAAGGGTTTCACGTGAAAAGCAGAGAAGCGGCTGAAGAGAGGAAAAGGGCAAAGAGACAGAGCAAGAGGAAGAAGGTTGGAGAAGAGAAAAGCTTGAAGCTTAAAGATTCGCCGGATTAACTCAGGTAAGGGGGGTTTATCGTCGTTTAATGGGTATTATGGATTAACATGTAATGGGTAGTGATAAGCCATTGATTTGACCCTAATTGGGATGTTGAATGCTGAAAAATTGTGATGGATAAGTTGTGTTAAAACTGAAATTGACTCTGTAATTGGATGAGTCTTGATTTTCCGAAAGTGTAGCTTTTTACGGAATTGGAATCGGAGGTCCGGAAGACCTCCAACGGCGGAAAATGCGGAGAATTCTGCATTCTGCTTCGTGTTAGCGCAGGAACAACTTTCTGTCTTGCGTTAACCGGTTAACCCAGGGTGTTAACCGGTTAACACTGTTAGGAATTGTGAAGTATTGCTGTTTTGCTTGCGTTAACCGGTTAACCCAGGGCGTTAACCGGTTAACACTGTTGTGATTTGTGAAAATTGCTGTTCTGGTTGCGTTAACCGGTTAACCCAGGGCGTTAACCGGTTAACACTGTTAAGTTTTGCCAGGAAGCGTGTTTTGGTCTGCGTTAACCGGTTAACCCAGGGCGTTAACCGGTTAACACTGTTGGAAATTGGAAAAATTGATATTTTAATGTTATGAACATAATTGGTGATTGGCCTATATCGGTGTGTGATATAGTAGGGATTATTTCCCGTTGTTTTGAGTAGGATAGGTATTAGTAGAGTGTGCTAATACTGTGACTGAATTATTTGGCATGACATAATATGATTATGTGATAAATATGCTGATGATGTGTGAAAATATGCATAATGTTGTGAATGTATATATTATGTATGTAATTGTGGATGGACTGTTTTATGGCTTAGAGTGTGAGCATAGGTCCATTGTGGATTGTTGTTGATGTTGCATGCTAGGTGATTTGGCATAGCTTAATGTGGCCTTTATGGTGGTAGCTAATTCCCATGGTGAGGAATTAGTGATGTTAGTCATTTTGGATTGTTGTTGATGTTTGCATGCTAGGTGATTAGCGTGCATAGCATGGCCCTTGGGGTGGTAGCTAATTCCCATGGTGAGGAATTAGTGATGTGAGTCACTAGGTCTCAAATGAGTGGGACTAGTGAGCTTGGTAGCCGTACCTGGATTTGGTCGGTGAAGTTGAACTATATGTTCACGAATAGTCGGTACCGCATGCATGGAGTCTCATTGCATAATGTATGTATGGCGTATAATATGAATGGATGTATTCCAATATTATACGTGTGTTTTGTGTTGGTGTTAAGTATGAATTGAGATTATACGTGTGCTTTATGTTGGTGTTGAGTATGATGTTTGAGTTGATGTGCCGTTACTGAATGTGTGTTATGATTAGGGTGATGAAATGTGTTAAATTACTTAACAATTGCATGATATTTTATAATGCTTATTATATCGATTGAGGAACTCACCCTTACAACTATTTTTCAGGTAACGAGCAGTGATTGAGTAGGAGCTAGTGCTTGGAGTCTAGTGTAGTTCCTTAGTGGGTCATGCTCTGGTAGATGTAACATCGGGATGGGATGTTTTAATTGTTTTAATTGTTTTATTGTTGGTCGTTGAACCAGTTTACATGTAATGTGTTACATGTTTTGCATGATTGATTTGATTTCTATCCGCTGCGAATTATGCAATGTTTATTTGGATTAAAGAAAGAGCATGACAGTTATTTGGTGAATGGTGTGAAGTGATTGTGTGACACCCTTAATTGCATATTTACTCTGATTGATATATGTTGTTATTTTAATTAAACTTTTGGGGTATTTTAGAAGGGTGTTACATTAGTGGTATCAGAGCATAGTCGGTCGAGTCGAGTCGTAATTATTCTGTTTCCCTGTACGTGATAGGTGTTGTGTAACCCTATCAGTACTTATTGTTTTAGCTTGTTGGGTTTTCAGAATAGAGATGGCTGGAAGAGGTAGAGACGATGTTGCGATTGCTGAGGCTCTGGGTATGCTAGCTGGAGTACTTGGAGGGAATCCGAATGTTGTGGGAATGGGAGCTGCTCGTCAACTGAGTGAGTTCCAGAAGAACAATCCTCCAATGTTCAAGGGAGCATACGATCCAGATGGTGCTCAGAAGTGGTTGAAGGAGATCGAGAGGATCTTCCGAGTGACTGAGTGTGCCGATAACCAGAAGGTCAGGTTCGGTACGCATATGCTGTCAGAGGAAGCAGATGATTGGTGGGTTGCTACCCGCACTGAGTTGGAATCTGCTGGGAATGCTGAGATCACTTGGGTTGTGTTCAGAGAGAGATTCCTGAGGAAGTACTTTCCAGAGGATGTCAGAGGAAAGAAAGAGATAGAGTTCTTAGAATTGAAGCAGGGCAATCGGTCTGTTACTGAGTATGCTGCTAAGTTCACAGAGCTGTCGAAGTATTACACTCCCTATGATGAGGCTACTGGGGAATTTTCAAAATGTGTGAAGTTTGAGAACGGGTTACGTCCCGAGATCAAGCAGGCTATTGGGTATCAGCGGATCAGAGTGTTTTCAGACTTGGTTGACTGTTGCAGGATTTTTGAACAAGATACCAAGGCCAGAGCGGAGAGCTATCAGCAGAGGGTTGATAGGAAAGGCAAGAATCAGAATGATCGTGGGAAACCGTATGCAGCTGGCAAAGGTTTCCAGAGACAGAGTGGGATGAAGAGGCCTAGTGGGGGAGACTCCAGTGCCCCTGCTAAGTGTTATAGATGTGGTCAGGCTGGACATCGTTTCCATGAGTGTACCAGTGCTGAGAAGAAGTGTTTCAAGTGTGGAAAAGGTGGTCACTTGGCTGCAGAGTGCCGGTTGAAGACTGTGACTTGTTTCAACTGTGGAGAAGTGGGTCATATCAGTCCACAGTGTCCTAAGCCGAAGAAAGAGAACCAGTCGGGAGGCAAGGTTTTTGCTTTATCGGGTTCGGAGACTTTTGCAGATGATCGTTTGATCCGAGGTACGTGTTATATTAATGGCTTTCCTCTTGTAGCTATTATTGACACAGGTGCGACTCATTCCTTTATATCTTTGGATTGTGCTGTGAAATTCAAATTAGAGATATCTGAGATGCATGGAAGTATGGTGATTGATACTCCTGCGAAGGGTTCAGTTACTACTACTTCAGTTTGTTTAAATTGTCCTTTGAGTATTTTTGGTAGAGACTTTGGGATAGACCTCGTGTGTCTTCCACTAGTGCAGATTGATGTTATCTTGGGTATGAACTGGTTGGTGTTTAACCGAGTTTATTGTTGAAAGAGTATATCTTTGGCAAATATTTTTGTATCGTATCCACAGAGATTAGGTGATATTACCGCCGTTCGATAATTCAAATGTTTTAAGTTTAGAAAATAACAGGGTTGTTTTGTTTGGAAAAATATCTTGTTAATAAATGTTAACATAAACTATTAAGTGGTTTTAGACAAATATAAAAGCTTGGCAAGATTGGAGTTCACTATTTCACAAATCTATGATTCCCTATGACGAATAATTAGATTCAAGATTATTGATGATGTTCAAATATCCTCTCAAAGTCATTTATGTCTAAATGATATCGTGATAGTTATTATATTGATCCTTAGACGATCTCTCCACCTAACTATCAATATAGCAACCTTTAATGTTCAATATCAAAGAATAGTAATGAATAAATCTATCTCTACAACTTATCCATTACTTGAAAATCTGTTTTATGTCTAAACTCGAGTAATCTCTCTCGACAACTACTCAAATCTGGTTTTCAAAGTAAAGCAAAAACAGTTCCAATACATCAACAATCTTTATCTCATATATAAATCAAAGTGAATACATAGATAGATGAGAATAGCTACTACCTCCAATCTTGACAAAAGGGAGTTTAGCTCCTCATCACCATTGTTACAAAACAGAAAGATTTTGAAGAAAAACTCTGGTTTTTCTCTATTACAAAAGCTCTACAGCACAATGTGTAAAATGATAATGAATCCCCCAAGAATAATGTATTTTCTTTACAAAAAGGGTTGACATTTCCCTAATGGGTCATTCTAATCCAATGTAGAAAAGCAATTCCAAGGCAGACCCAAAATGGCCAAAACAGCTGGCCTTCAAAACAGCACTTTTGACCCAAAAATCAGTTTGCTGGATTCGCAGGGTTCGCGGGGCGAACTTTGTTCGCGGGGCGAACTGGTCCTGTCATGCAGTTCGCGGGGCGAACTTTGTTCGCGGGGCGAACTGAAGCTGCCTCAGTTTCCTTGTTTTGCAAGCTTCATCCAAAATCTTCCATATTATGATGCTGCAATCCAAAGCTTTCTCATCCAAAAATTCTACAAAACTAACAAATATGTGAAATAACTATTCAAAACAAAATAAATTAAACCTAATTGCATTTATACAAAATAGAGAGAATAAAAGTGTGTAATTACATCAAAACTTGGTAAAAGGGACCAATAAAATGGTATAAAAAGTAGTACTAATTGGTCCCTAACATTTATATCAACTGTTTTGATAAGACTTTGATCTTTCCTGAGATTGAGGAAGGAAAGAGTTTGTTTCTATCAGCAAGGCAGGTGAATGAGGCAGTAGTAGATGGGGCAGAGTTGTTTATGCTGTTAGCGACTTTGGAGGCTAAAGATAAACTGACGATTTGTGATCTAGCAGTGGTGTGTGATTTTCCTGATGTGTTTCCTGAAGAAGTGAATGAATTACCGCCAGAGCGTGAAGTTGAGTTCTCGATTGAATTGGTACCTGGTACTAGGCCGATATCGATGGCTCCGTACCGTATGTCTGCTGTTGAGTTAACTGAATTGAAGAGTCAGTTGGAAGATTTGTTGGATAAGAAGTTTATTCGTCCGAGTGTGTCACCGTGGGGTGCACCAGTGTTATTGGTTAAGAAGAAAGAAGGTACTATGAGATTGTGTGTGGACTACAGGCAACTGAATAAAGTAACGATTAAGAATCGGTATCCTTTGCCGAGGATTGATGATTTGATGGATCAGTTGGTTGGTGCGAGTGTGTTCAGCAAAATAGATTTGAGATCTGGGTATCATCAGATACGTGTGAAAACTGAGGATATTCAGAAGACTGCTTTCAGAACAAGGTATGGACATTATGAGTATTCTGTAATGCCTTTTGGTGTGACTAATGCGCCTGGAGTATTTATGGAGTATATGAATAGGATTTTCCATCCGTACCTAGACAAGTTTGTTGTGGTGTTTATTGACGATATTTTGGTGTATTCGAAATCTGAAGAAGAGCATGCTGAACATTTGAGAGTGGTTTTAGGAGTTCTACGAGAAAAGAAGTTATTTGCTAAACTGTCTAAGTGTGAATTTTGGTTGGAAGAGGTTAGTTTTCTTGGTCATGTGATTTCAAGAGGTGGTGTTGCGGTTGATCCTTCTAAGATAGAAGCGGTATCTAAGTGGGAAGCTCCAAAGTCAGTTTCTGAGATAAGGAGTTTTCTTGGACTTGCAGGTTATTATAGGAAATTCATTGAGGGATTTTCTAAGTTGGCGTTACCGTTGACGATGTTGACTAGAAAGGGGCAAGCGTTTGTTTGGGATTCAAAATGTGAAGAAGGTTTCCAAGAGTTAAAGAGAAGGTTAACTACTGCTCCTATTCTGATATTACCGAGTCCGTCAGAACTATTTGAGGTTTTTTGTGATGCGTCATTGTTGGGCTTGGGTGGTGTGTTGATGCAGAATAAGCAGGTTATAGCTTATGCTTCGAGACAGCTGAGGGTTCATGAGAGGAACTATCCGACACACGATTTAGAGTTGGCAGCTGTGGTTTTTGTTCTGAAGTTGTGGAGGCATTACTTGTATGGGTCAAGATTTGAGGTTTTCAGTGACCATAAAAGTTTAAAGTATTTGTTTGATCAGAAAGAGCTGAATATGAGACAGAGGAGATGGTTAGAGTTTCTGAAGGATTATGACTTTGGTTTGAATTACCATCCGGGTAAAGCAAACGTAGTGGCTGATGCATTGAGTCGGAAATCATTGCATATGTCTATGTTAATGGTTAAGGAATTGGATTTAATTGAGCAGTTTAGAGACTTGAGTTTGGTGTGTGAGAGTACTCACAATAGTGTTAAATTGGGAATGTTGAAGTTAACGAGTGGTATTCTGGATGAGATTAGAGAGGGTCAGAAATCCGATGTGCTTTTGGTTGATAAGTTGACTTTAGTAAATCAAGGTCAAGGTGGTGAATTCAGAGTTGATGAGAATGGTGTTTTGAAATTTGGTAATCGGGTGTGTATTCCGGACGTTACCGAACTTAAGAAGAGTATTCTTGAGGAAGGACATCGTAGTGGCCTGAGTATTCATCCTGGAGCTACAAAGATGTATCATGATTTGAAAAAGTTATTTTGGTGGCCGGGAATGAAAAGAGAAATTGCGAGTTTTGTTTATTCTTGTTTGACTTGTCAGAAGTCAAAGATTGAGCATCAGAAGCCGTCTGGGCTAATGCAACCGTTGGCTATTCCAGAGTGGAAGTGGGAGGACGATTCAGTCGCTGGAGGATCTTTTGAGGGCTTGTGTTTTGGAAAAGGGAGGTGCTTGGGATTGTTATTTACCTTTGATTGAGTTTACCTACAACAATAGTTTTCATTCGAGCATTGGTATGGCACCGTTTGAAGCTTTGTATGGTAGGAGATGTCGGACACCTTTATGTTGGTATGAGTCCGGTGAAAGTGCTGTGGTTGGACCGGAGATTGTTCAACAAACTACGGAAAAGATTAAGATGATTCAGGAGAAGATGAGAATTGCTCAGAGTCGTCAGAAGAGTTATCACGACAAGAGGAGGAAGTCACTTGAGTTTCAGGAGGGAGATCATGTGTTTCTTCGTGTTACTCCGATAACTGGGGTTGGTCGAGCTTTGAAGTCGAAGAAGTTGACACCTCGATTTATTGGTCCCTATCAGATTTTGGAGAGGATAGGAGAGGTAGCCTATCGTATCGCTTTACCGCCGTCACTTGCGAACTTGCATGAGGTTTTTCATGTGTCTCAGTTGAGGAGGTACATTCCTGATCCGTCGCATGTAGTCCAAATAGATGATGTACAGGTGAGAGATAACCTGACTGTTGAAACATCACCTATGAGGATCGAGGATCGAGAGTTGAAGCAGTTGCGGGGTAAAGAGATTGTTTTGGTAAAGGTAACTTGGGGAGGACCAGCAGGTGGCAATGTGACTTGGGAACTTGAGAGTCAGATGAAGGAGTCTTATCCAGAGTTATTCGCTTGAGGTATGTTTTCGAGGACGAAAACTCTTTTAGTGGGGGAGAGTTGTAACACCCCGATAAAAAATAAGATAATTATTTAATTTAAGTTAATATTATATTTATTAATTTAATTAAATAATTGGAATTATTGGATTATTATTATTATTATTATTGGAATAATAATTATTGGAAAATATATATAAGTTGGAAATAAGAAAAAGAGTCCCATTTGGTAAAGAAAGGGTTTCACGTGAAAAGCAGAGAAGCGGCTGAAAAGAGGAAAAGGGCAAAGAGACAGAGCAAGAGGAAGAAGGTTGGAGAAGAGAAAAGCTTGAAGCTTAAAGATTCGCCGGATTAACTCAGGTAAGGGGGTTTATCGTCGTTTAATGGGTATTATGGATTAACATGTAATGGGTAGTGATAAGCCATTGATTTGACCCTAATTGGGATGTTGAATGCTGAAAAATTGTGATGGATAAGTTGTGTTAAAACTGAAATTGACTCTGTAATTGGATGAGTCTTGATTTTCCGAAAGTGTAGCTTTTTACGGAATTGGAATCGGAGGTCCGGAAGTCCTCCAACGGCGGAAAATGCGGAGAATTCTGCATTCTGCTTCGTGTTAGCGCAGGAACAGCTTTCTGTCTTGCGTTAACCGGTTAACCCAGGGTGTTAACCGGTTAACACTGTTAGGAATTGTGAAGTATTGCTGTTTTGCTTGCGTTAACCGGTTAACCCAGGGCGTTAACCGGTTAACACTGTTGTGATTTGTGAAAATTGCTGTTCTGGTTGCGTTAACCGGTTAACCCAGGGCGTTAACCGGTTAACACTGTTAAGTTTTGCCAGGAAGCGTGTTTTGGTCTGCGTTAACCGGTTAACCCAGGGCGTTAACCGGTTAACACTGTTGGAAATTGGAAAAATTGATATTTTAATGTTATGAACATAATTGGTGATTGGCCTATATCGGTGTGTGATATAGTAGGGATTATTTCCCGTTGTTTTGAGTAGGATAGGTATTAGTAGAGTGTGCTAATACTGTGACTGAATTATTTGGCATGACATAATATGATTATGTGATAAATATGCTGATGATGTGTGAAAATATGCATAATGTTGTGAATGTATATATTATGTATGTAATTGTGGATGGACTGTTTTATGGCTTAGAGTGTGAGCATAGGTCCATTGTGGATTGTTGTTGATGTTGCATGCTAGGTGATTTGGCATAGCTTAATGTGGCCTTTATGGTGGTAGCTAATTCCCATGGTGAGGAATTAGTGATGTTAGTCATTTTAGACTGTTGTTGATGTTTGCATGCTAGGTGATTAGCGTGCATAGCATGGCCCTTGGGGTGGTAGCTAATTCCCATGGTGAGGAATTAGTGATGTGAGTCACTAGGTCTCAAATGAGTGGGACTAGTGAGCTTGGTAGCCGTACCTGGATTTGGTCGGTGAAGTTGAACTATATGTTCACGAATAGTCGGTACCGCATGCATGGAGTCTCATTGCATAATGTATGTATGGCGTATAATATGAATGGATGTATTCCAATATTATACGTGTGTTTTGTGTTGGTGTTAAGTATGAATTGAGATTATACGTGTGCTTTATGTTGGTGTTGAGTATGATGTTTGAGTTGATGTGCCGTTACTGAATGTGTGTTATGATTAGGGTGATGAAATGTGTTAAATTACTTAACAATTGCATGATATTTTATAATGCTTATTATATCGATTGAGGAACTCACCCTTACAACTATTTTTCAGGTAACGAGCAGTGATTGAGTAGGAGCTAGTGCTTGGAGTCTAGTGTAGTTCCTTAGTGGGTCATGCTCTGGTAGATGTAACATCGGGATGGGATGTTTTAATTGTTTTAATTGTTTTATTGTTGGTCGTTGAACCAGTTTACATGTAATGTGTTACATGTTTTGCATGATTGATTTGATTTCTATCCGCTGCGAATTATGCAATGTTTATTTGGATTAAAGAAAGAGCATGACAGTTATTTGGTGAATAGTGTGAAGTGATTGTGTGACACCCTTAATTGCATATTTACTCTGATTGATATATGTTGTTATTTTAATTAAACTTTTGGGGTATTTTAGAAGGGTGTTACAAACCCTGCATCCAACTGTTTCTGCACTTCTTCCTTTATCTTTACAGCCATCTCTGGTCTTGTTCTTCTGAGCTTTTGCTTGACTGGAGGACAACCTTCTTTGAGAGGCAAGCGGTGTACCACGATGTCTGTGTCAAGCCCTGGCATATCCTGATAAGACCAAGCGAAGACGTCAACATACTCTTGCAACAGTTTAATCAACCCCTTCTTCACATCATCTTCCAAAGCAGCCCCTATCTTGATTTCTTTCTTGACGTCCTCGGTGCCAAGATTAATCACTTCAGTAGACTCTTGATGCGGTTGAATGACCCTTTCCTCCTGTTTTAACAGCCTGGCAAGGTCTTCAGGGAGTTCACAGTCTTCATCACCCTCTTCTTCAGCTTGGAAGATTGGATTTTCAAAGTCGAAGCGAGCCATAGCAGAACTGTTATCAATAGGATCCGGTGATGTGCATCTGCATGGGTGATGGTATGTGCTTATGAGTGTGAACAGTGAGTGAAAACTAAACAAAACATTGCCAAATATTTTTATTCTTTTGAAATTTTGAAAACTGTAAAAATAGAAAAACAGTGAACAAAATATTTGAATGCAAAAGACGTCCTTCATTTATGATAAACAATGCAGGTATTCACATAGATGAGCCCTACAATGAGTCATTACGCCCTGGGCAGAACGTAAGACTTGGACATGCATGAATAAACAAAGAAGAATTACTCCTCTAGAAAAGTGACTTGGACAATTTCCTCGGAAGACCAATTGTTGATGACTTCACCAGGGATCCTCGGACGCACACAGTTGTCGATGTCGCAATCACTATCTCCATTTTCATCGTTGATCGCAGAGATCTGGCCATATTGGATGACGCCAGCACTAGAGAAAGTAATCGGCCCCTGACGAGTCTGAAGTGCTGAAGTTGTAGAAGTCAGCGCTGGTTGATACCCAATCCCGAACTTGTCGTCTTTCATTGGTAACTCCAACAGACGTCCCCAACCGGGAGCAACACCTGAATCCACCAAGGCATGTGCCTGCTTAAAGGATGAGATAGAGGCACTCGCTTTAACCTCTTCCACCGGAGCTGCATCCTTGATCTGAACTGACTCAAAGGCCTGACAGAGAGTCTCATGAATTTCACCTTCTACCTCTACATACTTGAAAGTAGACAGGTTACTTACCAGGATGTCCTCCTCACCACAGACGGTGATAATTCTTCCATTGACTGGGAACTTGATCTTCTGATGCAGTGTTGAAGAGACTGCCCCATCATTGTGACATGTTATGGGATATGCAAATTCACTGACATGTTTATCAATTCCAAAAGGCATTCTACCCCCTTGATTCCAGTCTCACATTTGATAAACGGTGTAAGAAGAAAATCCCGACTAGAATCAAGAAGAAGATATGAACCCCTGGGAATAGATAAACATGTGTTAAATGATATGAATGCAGAATGATGTGATGCAATGCAGTGACATGGAAATCAAGATTGCTGTATCTGCTTGAACATCTGTCGGGTTGCACTGTCTGAAAAGAAACCCACTGAGGAATGTAATACAAGATCAAAACTCTGCTCCAGAAAACCGGGTTGGTTGGAGGTTAAGGTTCCCTGAATTTAGCCCGCCCCTCACTGGTAGGTTCTAAGAACAGAAGTTTGTCAGCTTCAGCCCTTCAATTGAGAATAATACGTTTACCACTGAAGGTTTGGCATTATTTCGGGATAAAAGACCTCCACTGACTCCCCTCAACAGGACATCCTAAAGCAAGTTCCCAGTCTCGGGGTCCTCGGATTGATCAGCGAGAATGCGCCCACCAGAGCTAACATAATCACGTCTCGGAGGAGAGGCCTCGACTGAGTTCTCGGGAAATGGTCACCAGAGTCGACGATTTCTACAGGAATATCTGTCGTTATGGAACACCCATAGGACAAAATATATCCAACAGAAACCTTGTCTGGAATGTGGGTCTCATGAACGACTTAACGTAGCAACATGCCACGCAAGCCTCATGACTATCCACTCTAACACCTATGTGTACACTCAAGCCTGGGTAGTGGGCTTATCACTCATAGAACATCCCACCCCAACAAACAAACAACCCAACAGAGCCAACAGGCACAACAATGATATGTACACAATGCAAAAGAATAAAGCAGATAAATGCTTGGAAGTAAATAACTGTACAAAAGAATAAACACCCAACAAACAAGAAACCTACAAAAGCTAGGAGGGACTCGCTTAGGGAAACCGGGTCCCCAGCAGAGTCGCCAGCTGTCGCAACCTGAAAAATATAGTGTGCGAAAAAACAACCGGCGAAAGAAAAAAGATGACAGAAGAGTCGCCACCGTGCGTTATTTATCCCAAAGGAGGGAAAGGAAACGCTCGAAGTAAACCTGAAGAGAGGAAAGGAAAAGACAAGGTCTCGCAACCAAATCTTGGGTTCGGGAGTCGATTATGCGAAGGGAAGGTATTAGCACCCCTACGCATCCGTAGTACTCTACGGGATCCACTCTTGTTGTTCTTGTTTAAAGGGTGTGGGTTTATCTAATGTACTATTTACTAAAAGAGGGGTCAAAAGAAAATGACTCGCACGGATGTCGCATCCACTGCATACGTATCTCATATGGAATGAGAATCAGAGTCTTCGTAGCTCGGCTACCTAAGGGTTAAGGAGACGTGTGCTCGCTAAGACGTCGCGTCTTATGCCTACGTATCTCATCGGGAATGAGAATCAGAGCAAAACGTAGTTCAACCTAACTACGGGAACAAGGGTCTCGATTGCAACTAGGGCAAGAGAAAAGGAAAGTCTCGATCGCAACGAGGGCGAGAGAAAGGATCGCAACAAGGGCGAAAGCAAACAAGGATTAGTTATTAGTCGTTAGTCAAACTCGGCAAGACCTTGCATCTTGTGCCTACGTATCTCATCTGAACATGAGAATCAGAGTTGCCGTAGTTCGGCTACATAGGGATTGCCATCTGAACATGGACTTACAAAGGAGGACACCAGTTGTGTCAAAGGAGAGTGGGCAATGTGTCCACGTCCTAGCAGTAGGTGTCGCAGCTCGCTGAATCGAGTCTTAGGCAGTTACCTCTTTGCAATAGGATGGATTGACATGCCACAAGATCGGAGACGCACGGAAGGTCTAAAAGAAATGGGGAAGCTCTGCCCTAGAGTTGTCATGCAATGTGTACTTAAGTGTTTAGGATTTACAAATGGGAATATCTACCTAATGTTAGCATGCAAAGAATATGGGAATTCTACCTATGTTATCATACAAAAGAATAAGGGAATCCTACCTATGTTATCATACAAAAGAATAAGGGAATCCTACCTATGTTATCATACAAAAGGATATGGGAATCCTACCTATGTTATCATACAAAAGGATATGGGAATCCTACCTATGTTATCATACAAAAGGGTTCTATCTAATGGGTGCTACCTAATCGGAACAAGAATTGACGAGTGGAGCAAGGAGAGGTGTTAGGGATAAGGGTAGATGGCGATGCATGAAGCAATCGACTTACAAGGTTGATGGCGATGCATAAAGCAATCGACTTACAAAAGGGTGGATGAATACGTGCTGGTTCTGTTAGGTTTTGAAAAATGATTACTCGACGTTGGATCGAGATTTTGATCTTGCTTTGAAATGGTTATCGAATGTTCATTTTAATTCTTGTATTAACAGATGAATAAAGAATGAAAGAATAAATATTATACATTTCATGGGAGAGGGATACATTTGTTATGAATGGGGGTTGTCAAAAATCATAAAATAATTAAATCGGGCCCAAACAACAAAATGACTCGAAATATGAGTGTAAGTGCAAGAGAACCGGCTCATTGTGAGAAAGCCCAAGAGTAAGCTATGTGAGGTTGATGGCGATGCTTAAAAAGCGATCGACTTACAAGGGTGTGGAAAAATGGGCTCGATATTAAATCGAGAAAAATATGATTTTTATAGTTTAAAAATGGTTTTGAATGAATGATAAAATTAAAAGACAACAAATCTATGTTATGATAATGAAACTATGAAAATAATAAAGCATAAACATAACAAAAAATGTTAAAAGAAATAAAATACTAAAAGAAAATAAAATGCTAAAAAAATGCTACACATGAGCATTGAACCCACCCCACTCAAGACTATGATACTACCCTTCTCCACTAGACCACTCATGGTTATTTATTATTTTGATGCTACTTTAAATATATAAACCAAAATAGATTAAACATTAGAATAAAAACTAAAATAAAAAAAAGTCTGTTGGACTACCAGTAGTTAAACCCAGCCGCTTGGCTGTTGGGTTTTTCAATGAGGGATAAGTTGAAAACATAAAACAATTATTAACTGATATCTTAGGAATTTTAAACAAAATCCTTAATATTTTCAAAAACCTATCCTATTTAAAATGAAATAAAAAAAGAAAAATTGGAACAATAGCAGACTCGTTCTCTCCCTCAGTCTCTCCCCAATCTCACAAACTCGCTCTTTCCACCCAACGAAATCCTCGTACGAACTCGCTTCTCTCGTCCCTCTTACGAAATCGCTCGCAATCATCTCTCAAGCCTCTCTCTCGAAGTCTTTCTACCTCAAAATCGCTCATCAACGAACCCTCTCACGCTCTCAAACTCAATCAATCATTCTCTATCAAACTCAAAGAATCTCTCTCTCTCAACTCTCACGATATCTATCAACAAATACATGAAAATGATAAAAGGAAAAAGGAAGGAAATTCTCACAAAGTGTCACGGCGGCGGTGAAAGGCATGAAGAAGTTGGCCTCCCAATCCAGGTATCCGATTTTGGGATTTTAGGTTTTTTTGTTTGAGATTTTCGCCTCCAAGTTTTTTCTGTCCTCAATTCCTGATTCTCTTCTCCTTTTATATTTCTGCAGCTAGGGTTTCAACTGGTGTTTTTTGTGTTCCAGAAGAGTAACTCTGCAAAGCGCTTTGGGTGTTCTCAGAATCAAATTGCCCTGTTTGATGCTAGGTTCGAAAATGGTAATCTGAACCTACGTACTTTCTCTTTGAATTTTATCTCTATTCCATTCTGGGATTTTTCTGGAATTTAACTGCCTTGCTGTTTTTCTTTTACCGCAGTGAAAATTGGTTACAAGTGGAGTGGATGGTCCCAATCAAATTTGTTCATTTTCAAGCTTTTGAATAACTAGAGCCTGCCATTGGTTCGTTGCACCTTGCATTGGTTTTGCTAGTCAGATTGAACCAATGTATTGAATTGGTCTGTCAACTGCTGATTCTTTGAGATGGTCTTGTTTGATTATTCTCATGTGATGCAGGTAAGGCCAAGTCAAGCTTGGAATTAGCCATGATTTGCATGGTCTTAACTAGCATTGTTGTTTGCGAGTTCCTCATTGTGTAGTAGGTAGGTCCATTTCCATTCTGACTTTGGTTCTGCAACATGTACATTGTGGTATGCATTCTGCAGGTATGAGGTAGTGTGTTATGCAGATGAGATTTGATAGCATTGCTTTATGGATGTTTTGCTCATGATTTTTTTTTTTGGTGTTCATGTAGGTGCTTTGACGTATTGAGTTTTTGTGAGCCAAGCTCTGCTACGGATTCTGCTGTGGATTCTGACTTGTGAAGGTTTGCAATGCTATCTGTTTGGAACCCATTACCATGCTTGTATTATATGAATTGTTATGATGCATTGGTAATGGTCAAAAGTTGATGTGAATAGGCTTGGTGTTTGGTCATGCCTGGTATCCTGTTCTGCAGGATATTGACAACATGTTGCAACATGCTCACTTGGCTTAAGGATGGTTATCCAGTTGGTTTTAGGGTGTTAGCATTGCCATGTCTTATGCAGGTATGACTCTATGGCTTATTGTGTGGCATAATTGGCATTGTTCTGGCTCAAGTGGGATGCAATCACATGGCTTGCATTAACTGTTGACTGCTTTGTTGGGATGTTTGCATGAATCTTGCTACAGACTTTTGGTTTGTTTACTTGCAGGTAAGCATGGCTTGTGGATTTTGTGTATGCCTCTGGTTGTTAATCAACATGCAAAGTGGGCAAAGTTTCAAGACTGAGCTTACATATTTAACTTGGTGTAGTATTATGATGATGTGTTGGTGCAGTATGTTTTGTAGTACCAAATGATGCAATTGTTCCTGGTCTGAGTATATGCTGGATGATGCATGGTTGAATGTTTCTTGGATGCCATTTGTATGATAGGTGTTTGCGGCATGATGTGCACTTGACCTGTCCAGGTTTGATGGTTGCAGACATGTTTGCTTGTTCCTGTAGGGTGTTTGCAAGGCAATGTTTTTGTTAACATCTCCTAGTTCCTTTTGTTTGAGATCCACTGTTTGCTGTAAACCTTCTATTTGATCATGGAAACATTTTGTGATAGACTCTTTGGCAGATTTCAATTCACTTTCATGACGCTCTACAGCTGTGCGGTTGTCGCTACGCAATGTATCAATTATAACCACCTGACTCTCCAATTGCTTTCTCAACTCCGAGTTAGATTTTTGAAGGCTTCGAAAATCATCAAGAGATATAGGACCCTCAGGAGCACCAATGCCCAAACCTTTCAATCTCTTGTTTTCAGATACAAAATCTTCTGCTTTTCGTTTAGCAACTGCATTGTCTGGTACTGGATTTGAAAGATGCACCTCTCGATATACAAAAGCAAATGCAACTTCATTATGAGGAGGAGCAGAAAATGAAATAATATCACCATGGCAGACTTTGACAGCAGCACTATTCTTTTTCAACTTCTCCCAGTTAAGGTAAGTACCATTTGTGCTCGTATCTTTCAAGAATATTGAAGTGGTATTCTCCATATTTTCATTAGTAACCTTGGTCCTGTATATTCTGCAATGATTTGCACTAACAGAATTTGAATCAATCTAGAAACGCACATTTTCTACCAACCGTCCAAGGCAGTGCTCATCAGCAGGTTTATGCTTGGCCATTGACAACACTTGTGGTTTTAGGTCATGGCGTATTAGCAACACTTCATGGATTGACCTTAATGTTGGTTATGACTTTGGTCTGTGCAGGTTAGGCGTTGCAGCAGGTTGGTATAGCAGGGCAAATGCAGCATGATGGAAGTTAATTGGCAAAGCAAGATTCCAAAGGTTCAAGGTGTGACCATGTTGACATTAAAGTGAAGAAGCCAAGCACAAGTGGTTAAGCCAAAGATAACAGGGACATGGATAATGTCATGAGAGTTAGGACTAGTCATTTAGTGATTAGGGATGACCAATGGCATAGGGTTGACTTTGGTCAAAGTTGACCAAAAAGTCAACTGTTGACCAAAGTCAACAATTGGTCAAAATTGTCAAGACTTGTACCCCTTTTTTTTATGTAGAATCAAATGTGATGGTTTAGAAATGATGTGAAGTGGTTTGAAATTTGTTTTACAATTGGTTTATTTTATGACTTGAATGCTTGACTTTGAAAAGAACATAACTTGACTGGTAGTATGTGTTAACAAGGCCATGAAATGATGGTATAAGATTAGGATTTGAAAGGGATATTCATGAATCAAGTGGCATGATTGGCAATTGGCTTGTGACACAAGAAGGTTGGTTGTTTGGATGACCAAGACCATATGTGCATTAACAATCACATGAACAACACCATGACTTTGGACCAAGACCAATCCTCATATAAAACCAAAGTAAGGTTAGGCCAAGCATGCTAAACAAAAATAAAAACATAAAAAATTCAGGACCAAAATCGGGGTATGACAATCCCGATGGACTATGGTTTTTGATGGATCTTCTAATGCATTGGGCAATGGTGTTGGTGTTGTAATCATTTCCCCCAAGGGTTGCCATACGCCTTTCACTGCTAGACTATGTTTTGATTGTACCAATAATATGGCTGAGTATGAAGCATGTATTTTGGGACTCAGAGCTGCTATAGACCTAAGAATCAAGTTTTTGAGTGTGTACGGAGACTCAGCATTAGTAATCAGTTAGATCAAAGGAGAATGGGATACTAAACATCCGAATCTCATCCCTTATCGAGAGCGGGTGATGACATTAATCCCATGCTTTGAAGAGATTACATTCGAACATATTCCACGAGAAGAGAATGAGTTGGCAGACGCATTGGCTACCATGTCATCTATGTTCAGGGTCAGATGGGATGATGAAGCTCCCATGATCACCATTGAACGATTAGATGAACCAGCATATTTTATGAACTTAATGCTGATGAACTAGAAGAGAAACCTTGGTTCCACGAAGTAAAAAGATATTTAGAAACTCAGGAATACCCTGAAGGGGCATCCATCAACGACAGAAAATTTCTGAGGAAGTTTTCCGCTAAATTCTTTTTGAGTAATGGGGTATTATACAAACGTAATCATGATTTGACTTTGCTTCGCTGTGTGGATAAAAGGGAAGCAGAAAAGATTATGGAAGACATACACGACGGTATTTTTGGGACTCATTCTAATGGACATACGATGGCCAAGAAGATTCTGAGATCAGGGTATTATTGGTCTACCATGGAAGCTGATTGCCACCATCACTCCAGAACTTGTCACAAATGCAAGATCTATGCGGACAAAGTACATGTACCTTCTACTCCATTGAACGTGTTGACAACACCTTGGCCCTTTGCAATGTGGGGCATTGATATGATTGGAGAGATTAAACCTACTGCTTCTAATGGACATCGTTTCATTCTGGTTGCTATTGATTACTTTACGAAGTGGGTAGAGGCAACCTCATTTGCTTCTGTCACCAAGAATGTGGTGGCGCGGTTCATCAAGAATAGTCTTATTTGTCGGTATGGCATCCCTGAAAGAGTTATCACTGATAATGGTACTAATTTGAACAATAAGATGATTACTGAACTCTGCACGCAGTTCAAAATAAGACACCATAACTCTTCTCCGTACCGGCCAAAGATGAATGGCGCCGTGGAAGCTGCTAATAAGAATATTAAGAAGATCATACAAAAAATGACAGTAACATACAAAGACTGGCATGAGATGTTACCCTTTGCCCTTCATGGTTATCGCACTTCAGTGCGCACTTCGACAGGGGCAACTCCTTTCTCTTTGGTCTACGGAATGGAAGCTATTTTACCAGTGGAAGTTCAGATTCCCTCTCTAAGAATTATGAAAGAAGCAGGTTTAGACGAGGATGAATGGGTTCAGACTCGACTCGATCAAATAAATTTGATTGATGAAAAGAGACTCGCGGCTGTTTGTCATGGGCAGATATATCAGAAGCGCATGACCCAGGCATTTAATAAAAGAGTCAAGAGACAGGTGTATCAAATTCGCGACTTGGTGATCAAGCGTATCATTCTACCACAAGGTGATCCCAGAGGCAAATGGACTCCCACATACGAAGGGCCATTTGTAGTTAAGAAGGTATTCTCTGGTGGAGCCATGATACTTGCTACAATGGATGGCGAAGACTTCCCACATCCCGTGAACGCAGACATAGTTAAAAGATACTACGCATAAAAGAGACCCGCTAGGTCGACGTATTTAGGCAAAAGTAAGGGCATCCCGGCGAACCAAAAGGGTTCGAGCAAAAATTAGGGATAAACATATAAAAAGGTACACCCGGCAAGTCGAAAACCTGAAAAGGCGGCTTGGGCAAAAAAGGGTATCCTGGTGGACTGAAAACCTGAAAAGGCGGTCCAGGTAAAAATTAGGGATAAAAGCGTATGACTATGTCCCGTTCTCAGTCAGCTTCACCCAAATCAAAGGGACTGAACAAGCCAATCACTTTTATCCGACAGTAGGAGATGAGAGGCTTGAAGACATAATGATAGTAGTGGAATTAAAATCGATGGGACTTTTTCTGCATAGCTTTGTCTTTGTTTTCTTGACAACTTCCTCTTACTAGGATTTCTGTCTCCCTGTACACAAATTGCCTGTTTATAGGCCCTTTGTCAAAATCGATACAATTTTATTTCCAAAAAGATGCTTTTGTTTTACTTTCTCTGTTTTGTCTGCATAAACGTCCATTGATTTGATTCGAATGAGTATATGCGTTTGAACATGATTGATGTTTACCGAAAATACATGCATAAAATAGCAATAGCAGTTACTAAAAGCCTTTAGGGTCGAGGATAAGGTCTAACCATGCTTTCCAACAAGTCCGGTTACAAATCCTTTCCCTAGCAAAAACCAGTTATTCCCCAGAAGAAATGGGCATCACCAGACAGACTGGTCATCTCTTCTATCCCCAGCCAGGCTCTGTTGAATATTTCTATCATCAGACAGAAATCAAGTATTCCCAGCTAAGAAAGGGTCATCAATACAAATATCTCCAACCAGGATATGGGGATTTATTTTCCCCTGGCAAAATTTTCAGACGCATAATTCATTTCATGCATCATTTCACATCACATACATGCATGCAATGTTCGCATTTATTTTCAAAAGCATAAAACATCTCATGCATCATGACATGGCATAAAGCTAACTTTATTTTTCAGGTTAATTATCCTCCTGATACAGTCAAAATAAAGATCCATTCAGACAGACATCTTTATCGATTACATTCAAGATTCAAATACATCTTTCAGATATAATCCATATGAACATTCATTCGGATAAGCACTCTGATATCCTCCTAATGGTGGCATCTTTAAGCCCATCCCAGACATTTATTGAAAATACAACATATACAAATGTTATTAGATATAGCCTAACGTACGGTTCATTCTGATTCAACCCAACATAGGATTCCTTCAACTAGTCCAATACGGTCTAGCGTACGACCCATTTGGATGTTCATTTCCTCAGATACTACCCAGCGTACGGTACATTCCAAGGTGTAGTCTAGCGTACGACTACTTTTTGTCAGATACAGCCTAACATACGGCTCATTCTGCAACTCAGATACGATCTAACGTACGATCCATTCTGATCTTCATTTCTCAGATACTACCTAGCGTACGGTACATCCCGAGGTGTAGTCTAGCGTACGACTACTTTTTCTCCAGATGCAGCCTAATAGACGGTTCATTCTGCAACTCAGATACGATCTAACATACGATCCATTCTGACCCTTTTCTCAGATACAGCATAATAGACGGCTCATTCTGCAACTCAGATACGATCTAGCATACGATCCATTCTGATCTTTCATCCCCAGCGAAGTCACCCGCCTAATGGATAACTCATTCTGCTACTCAGATACGATCTAGCGTATGATCCATTCTGATCTTTACCTCTCCAGAGGCAGCCTAATAGACGGTTCATTCTGCAATTCAGATACGATCTAGCGTATGGTCCATTCTGATCCTTTATCCCCAGCAGCGTATGATCCATTCTGATCTTTCATCATCAAACTTCCCGGATGGCATCTCTAAGCCCATCTCCATCAAGACTAACTTCTAATTAGCAAGCGCAAATTTTTGGGGCATTCTAAGTGTTCAATAATCTTCCACCTCCAGACCACGAATGACGTACATACCATTCTAACTCTCTCGGTTCAAGAATATTGAACAGGGGCAGCTGTCATACCCAAAAATTTGCCCGTTAATCTTGCAAGACATTTTTCAAGGCACTCCAACTCATTTTTCAAGACGTTGATCTTAAAAGAACAAAGACCCAGCACACAGGTGGCCACATCCAGCAAATGACTTAAAATGGCTTGCTCGCTAGGCGAGCAAAATCCTTCGCCTAGCGAACTCTTCGCTGCACCACTCGCCTAGCGAAGCTTGCGAATACCAGAAATTTTGGGCTTCATTCTGAGCCCATCAGGTCACAAAAAAACTATTATAAATACCAATACCTCATTCAGAAAAGAGGAGACAGAGGACAGACGGACAGAAACCCTAGCAAGGAAACACAAACATAGACAGCAACCCTAAAGGAAACCCTGAAGGAAATTCATCTGCACAAAGGTTACCTCCGCCCAACTCAACCCGACACCAACCCTAAGAGTGATCTGCCAATTCAACGTTGCAATTCAATTGCAAACAGGTTTGCACTACCACTACCGCTTCATGCTCCCAATTTACATGTGATATTATGGTTGAATTTATAAATATATCTTAGGTTTTGCATGTGGATTTAAGTATGCATGGATGTCTTGAATGTTTAACCATGTAATTTCTGTAAGGGATGCCATAGGGTTTGGAGCTTGCTGAAATCGTACTGTTATTAGACTCAAAACCCGCAGCCGTTCGCTAGCACATTGCTAAGCGAACATGTAGCGAGCGTTCGCCAAGCCTTCGCTAGGCGAGGCAGTAGCGAACATGACAGTCGCTGTTTTTTTTTTGTTCTGTTCTGTGCTTATCTGACATGTTCTATCATAGCTGTGTATTATTTGCCTGACATTATTACTGTTGCGATTCCTTTGTTCGGTGCAACTATTGACCGCACCCCATTTGGTATTCTAACCTGTTTGCTGAATTTTGTGAGGGCTCACATACTCCCGGAGAAGGTAGCTTGCTAGGTATTCCACTTTATTTGTGGGATACCCTTGTGGAGATTCATCCTAATTACCTAACTGATTATAAATTGTTGCCTTTGAATATATGATCTTGGCCCTCTCTTTGTTGCCTTACGGTATTACGGTCATGTCCCGCGAATGTGGGGATACACTTAGCAAAGACCCTTCGGTTAAATCATCATGTCCCTATAAGATAAATCATAGTCCCTCGGATGTCGCCTGCGAATATATGATTTTGTCCCTCGATGACCCTTCGTTGTAGCCTACGAGTTAATGATGATTGTCCCTTCGAATGCTAAGGTATCCTTACAAATGTTGCCTCCAATAACCAATCGATGACCCTACGATGTCCCTTTACATCCAAAGGATAAGACTACTTATTTCTCAATAGTAAGGACAGTCTTACCCTCCTAAGGATAGGAAATACCTATAAAAACCTTGGTTAGGTACAACTCTTAAATGCTGACTCACAACTTACAATACTTTTCACACCTCACACTTTGCAAAACATCTATTAGAAAATCACCACTTGGTATACATTCATACTAGAATCATTACCAAGTTATATTTTTCTAAACAACTTTCAAAATTAAACGAGGTAAATACTTTGTATACATTCGTACAAGAATCATTACAAAGTTAAACTCTTTTTTTTCAAAACATTTTCTAAACAGCTCTCACACACTTTTTCAGACAAGATAAGTGATTAAGCAATTAAGAGCCCATGGATAACCATGGATACAAAGGGTGCTAACACCTTCCCTTTGTATAATGTACCTCCCGAACCCAAAATCTAATCAAGGTTTTTCCTGTTCTTTTCCGCCTTTCCTTATTGGATAAAAGAAAAGTCGGTGGCGACTCTTGCTATCCGCGACATTTGCTTTCCAAAGCAAAAACACACAAAGTCAGTTCACCGTATGACACATGTATAGCAGTGCCGAAATCAATAGGAGGAACGATATGATGTGCATCAGAGGCATGCAAATTAGCATAAGGGAAAATGTATTATTGGTTCTCATAGGGTTGAGGACTATCAGGAGGTGTGGGAGACTCATCTTGGGCCTCTAAGTTGTAAAACCAGTTATCTTGTGGACATTAGTTTTCTCATGGTTTGGAAGTGTAAAACTCCAGACTACTTCGTTATCAATTAACAACTTAAACTCCACCGGTCCTAAATTGGCAATGATGCCTCAGTTGAAATAGAGGTTTAGGTGCAGGGGATGTATACCTCCAAAAGCATGTAAACGGTTAAGCGGGTATCTCAGGCCTAAAGCACCAGCAATCATGGTTACTAACCCACGAATGATAATAGTACCATGGGTTTCTCAGGAAATCTTGTCTAGGTTTGCTAACATAAAGGCAGCAACATTCACTGGTCTCCATTGGGAAGCACAGTACAGGATAAAAAGTTCATTCCTAGAAACAGCGGTGATGTTCTCTTCCTTACCGAACAGGGTATGAGCTAGGATTTTATGAAAGTAGCAGATGGAAGGGTTGTGTATGTTTGTGGAAAACATGGTGTGAGGTTCAAGATGATAATTTTCGGTTATGGTTCCCCATAAAAAGTCAAGGTCAAGGTCTATAAAGGCATCAACAGGGGCAATGGTGTGTGCATCAGGGCCACTAGGAAATCCATGTAACTCAGCCATCTCACGATGGGTGAAATGGTACTTGGTTCCAAAGAGCCTAAATGTAGTCAGACCTCTACTAAATCATATTCCTCTGTTAGGATCATAATAAAGGGAACTCAGGAATTCAAGGGTGAGCCTATGGTATTGGCTATACCTCTTACTCACAGCAAAACTATCCCAACCTACTTGGTTGAGAAGATACATAATAATGTCTTTTAATCCTAAGGTAGTCAGGGTCAATCCATCAGAATATATAGAAAGTGCCATTTCCCTCTATGCTAACATGTCAAAATGGCGCCTCTGATTTTTGCTACTAAATACAACCTCCATATTGTCAACAGGCTCCATACTCCTAAGACAGCGATAAGCTATCCTAAGTTATGTTAGCCTGATAGTAAACAAAGGTTATACTATTAGTAAAAGGTATCGCATGGAAGTGTTAGAATAGTTAGTAGTAGTAATAATAATAATAATAATAATAATAATAATAATAATAATAATAATATTATTAATAATAATAATAATAACAAACATAGAATAAAAAAATGAAAACAACTAAAAAGAAACGATAAAGACTAAAGATTGTGAGTTGCCTACCACGTAGTGCTTTGTTTAATGTTGAGAGCTCGACATTATTTTGGAACGGTGTTAATCTTTCGAAAGAGAGGGAAACTCTTCCAATTTGTATCTCGTGCATAAATCCTTATTCTCTACATTTTTTTAATGCTTAAGTCGCTGCCCATTTGCAATGAATGGTTCATTGGTCTTACCTCTTATTTCCACAACTCCACTTTGGAAAACTCTCGTGACCTCAAAAGGTCTAAACCATCTAGAACAAAGTTTTCTTGGAAATGATTTGAGTCAATAATTAAATAGAAGGACTATGTCACCCTCATTGAATTCTCTCCTTGTAATTCGTTTGTCATGCCACTATTTGGTTCTTTCCTTATAAATACATGCATTCTCATAGGCATCCAATCTAAGTTCTTCTAATTCATGGATATCCAAAATTATTTTCTCACCTGCAGTTGTGTAATTCATGTTAAGGGTCTTGATGGCCCAATAACCTTTATGCTCGAGTTCCATATGTAGGTGACATAATTTACCATAAACTAGTTTGAATGGTGTTATTCATATCAGGGTTTTGTAAGCTGTCCTATATGCCCACATAGCTTTATGAAGTTTTGCAGACCAATCTTTCCTAGAAGTTGCAACGATTTTCTCCAAATTTTGTTTGATTTATCTGTTGGAAACTTCAACTTGCTCACTTGTTTGAGGGTGATATGGCGTTGCTACAAGGTGCCAGACTCCATATTTCAGCAACAATCTTTCGAAGATTTTGGAAATGAAGTGAGATCCTCCGTCGCTAATTACGAGTCTTGGTACACCGAATCTAGGGAAGATTTGGTTCTTGAAAAGTTTAATTACCACTCGTGCATCGTTAGTGGGAGAGGCTACTGTCTCGATCCATTTTGATACGTAATCAACTATAACGAGTATGTATTTGTTGCCAAAAGAAGATGGGAAAAGACCCATGAAATCTATACCTCAGACATCAAAGACTTCTAATTCTAAGATACCTTTTAGAGGCAACTCATCGCGCCTAGATATATTTCCAGTGCGTTGGCACCGATCGCAATTTTTAATCGTTATGTGGATATCTTTCCATAGATTAGGCCAAAAGAGGCCAGATTGTAGGATCTTCGTACAAGTCTTCGAGGTGCTTATGTGCCTTCCATAGGATGCAGAGTGGCAGTGGGATATGATATCATGTACTTCCGATTCGGGGACACATCGACGGAAAATGCCATCGGCGCCTCTCTTGAAAAGATCATGGAAAAATTTCTTCTTTTGCTGGTATGTTAAGTCGTGGAAGCATTCTAGCGGCTAAGTAGTTGACAAAGTCAGCATACCATGGCAGGACGGTCTTGGGGCAAATAGATTCCACAACTTCATTAGTGTTTGTGTCATTGTACACTAAAGAGCATTTAATCTTCTCGCTTTTGTTTTCTAATTGGGCTACAAGTCGATCGTACGGAAAATCGTCATAGATGGGCACTCGTTTGGGTTTTAGATCCTCAATCCTAGAGAGATGATCTGCTACCACGTTCTCGGTGCCTTTCTTATCTTTGATTTCTATATTGAATTCTTATAAGAGTAGGATCCATCTTAAAAGTCTCGGTTTATCATCCTTCTTACTTAACAGGTACCTAATTGCGGCGTGGTCGGTATAGACAATTATTTTTGCTCCTAATAAGTAGGAACGAAATTTATCTAAAGTGAACACAACAACTAGAAGTTCTTTTTCTGTGGTGGCGTAGTTCATCTGTGCGTTGTCTAGGGTTCTACTTGTATAATAAATAGCATGAAGCTTTTTATATTCTCTTTGTCCTAAGACAGTGCCAACGGCAAAATCACTAGCATCACACATTATCTCAAATGGATTACTCCAATCAGGTGGTTTCGAATGGGTGTGGTAATAAGAGCATTTTTTATATGTTCAAACGCTTTTAAGCACTCTTCGTCGAATATGAATTCAGCGTCTTTCATTAATAAGCCTGTTAATGGTTTTGTTATTTTAGAGAAATCTTTAATGAATCGTCGGTAGAAACCGGCGTGTCCTAGGAAACTGCAAATTTCTCTAACTGTTTTCGGAGGTTGAAGATGTTCTCTAATTTCTATTTTTGCCTTATCCACCTCAATCCCTCGACCAAATACAACATGGCCAAGTACAATTCCTTGTCGGACCATGAAATGGCATTTTTTCCAATTTAATACGAGATTTACCTTAACGCATCTCTCAAGTACCATTTCTAGGTTCGAAAGACATACTTCGAAGCTTTACCCACAAACAGAGAAGTCATCCATGAATACTTCCATTATGTTGTCTATAAAATCAGTGAAGATTGACATCATGCATCTCTGAAATGTTACAGGGGCATTACACCGTCCAAACGACATTCGTCGATAAGAAAATGTACCATAAGGACACGTGAAAGTGGTCTTTTCTTGGTCATCAGGATGGATAGGAATTTGAAAGAATCCTCAGTATTCATCTAAATAGCAGAAGTGAGAATATTTAACCAGTCATTCAAGCATTTGATCAATGAAAGGTAATGGAAAGTGATCTTTACGAGTGGTTTTATTTAATTTTCTATAGTCTATGCACATTCTCCATCCATTTTGAGTTCTTTTTTCTATGGATTCGCCCTCCTCATTACTAACAACGGTAACACCTCCCTTCTTTGGAACGACATGTATCGGGCTAACCCAATTACTGTCGGATATCGGGTATATGATTCCTGCTTCTAATAGCTTTTGTACCTCCTTTTTTACTACA